>NC_056732.1:696022955-696139369 GCF_019279795.1 Protopterus annectens | reverse complement strand
CTGAAGAGCACACAAAAATGGTATGCCCCATACTAAGGGGAAAAGGAGGGGCAGATACCCCAGGAATTACCTCAGTGTCACTGCTCGACAGAGGCACAGCAAAATAATGGGTATAGTTCCCCATACTAAAGGGGTGGCTTAAGCCACAAAACAATGGGCTAGGCTTATAAATGCCCTCGGGCAGATAGCCTAGTATGAACCTATGAACCTATGAACCTAATCAAACCTGTTTGCTTTGTTTGAAACAGTCACCAAGGCCACTGTCAAGGGGTAGGAGGTCCACACAGCCTACCTGGACCTTGCATAAGCCTTGGATACAATACCCCACTTGTGCATTCTAGGGAAGCTCACCAGTGTACATATTAACCCCTATGTCACTATGGGTATTGCACAGTGGCTCAAGGGCAGAACACACATGGTAGAATTGCTGGAGCCATGTCAGCCTCCAACCTGGTACAAGTGGTGTCCCACAAGGCACAGCCCTAGGAGCTGTCATGTTCATTATATATTTGTCATAGGTACAGGCCAACATGGAAGTACTGTGGCTCAGCAAGTCGCAGGTGACTGCAGACCGAACACCATAATCAACTCAACAGCTAACACACGCATCCTCCAAATGGGACTCTTGCAAACACATGACTTGTGCCACAGCCATGGCCTCAACGTGAATGACAGAAAGAGTATAGTCATCCCTTTGTCAAACACTAAGTGACCACAATGTACCACATATGTGTTAATCCAGTAAGTGCAGACCAAGGAATTATGGACCTTGGGGTACAGGTTGATAGCATTCTACCATTTGACAACAACATGGATAAAGTGGTTAGGTAAGCATGTTATATGGGCCACATCATCATGGGATCCACATGTAGGCCAGGGAGGACATTGTGCCCCTTTACTCATCCCTCATCATGCCCATAATTGACTATGATGAACCTGTCGGCATGCACCTTACCAGACACCTGCAGCAACTGGGGCTACCACATATGTACCTCGACAAGGGGATCAAAGTGCTCAAACAGATGCCACATACTGACTGGTTAAAGTAGCAGCAGCTCTACTCAGTGACATACTGCCTCTTCATAGGCAATCTGTGCCTGACATAGAAGGCCAGGTCATACCCTCACGTAATGGCCATGCTGCATCTCAGAATATCCAGATCCCACCAGGATACATGCTGGAAATACTTGAACCTCAGGAGTGATATACATAGGACATGGTGGAGGGGCACATTCACAACTCAGAGGCTCCCTTCATTCCTGATTATTATCCCAATAGAGGTTAGGGGGACTGACTCAGTGACTATCTTCAAGAGCGATATTAATGACTGGATGTGACATTGTAGGGTTACCCTGGGTATCACTTATGTGTCACTGTGAGAAAGAGGCACAGTATACTAACCTTGGAAAAGGGCATAGCAAGACAGATTCACAATGCATGTTGAAAGGCACGCACATTCTGGCTAGGTGGATACATGCCCTGGGCAGATATCCCTGTACGAACCTATGGACCTATGTCTCTTTTTCACCATTGGCCCTATGTGCTGTCAATCACCAATGTAATCTCAATACTCGGTAGCATGTGCAAAGGTCAGTTGTCAGTCACCTCTATGGTACAGTTGTGGAATATGTGTGTCATGTAGTAATGTCACAGCTGCCACATGTACACAGTCAACCCTATCCCCTACCCATTGATGTACATCACATGTATGAGATGGAAACACATGGCCAAACTGTGACAACAACATACAAGTCAGTCAGATGCATGGACACATATGACTCAGTCATTGTCCATGCCACCACAGCTGATGTGGGATGTCGCTCACTGGGATACATGATAGGGAACATGGAAGGGATCACTGAGCAAGTGACACAGGCTGGTAGACCCTGACCTTGGTTGGCATCAGACCCTCACCAGGGATTCCGACAAATTACTGAATGCTAATGAATAAGTGTAGCTACAACACCCTAGCTGAATGGTTCTTAGCATGCAGTCACTGCATTGCTATGGAATACTGTCTTACCACTCCCACAACAGGTGAGAACATGCAGCTCCTGTACATTAACAACATGTAGACTTTATGCCCCAGACCAGGTGTGCATCCCTCACTACTAGGCTGATAGCATCTACATCTCACACTGTATATACACATCCCACATGCAGCATCTGCACAGAAGACCACGGTCATGATGTTACCCTGTGCAAATACCATGTATTCACATGTGGCAGGCATCACACATGGTAACTATTGAAAGTCACAGGTACATATGTGTATTTGGCACACACATACATCATGTGTTCATTGCCATAACCGGTGTAATCAATGTCATGCATTATTGTGAGGGACAACCCACACACATGGGCATTCTGTGTGTGCACAACACACATGGCATGTCTGTAATCAAAAGCCATACATAATTGTGATATCATTTAGAAAGGGGTATGTGCATCCTGTAGTGTGTTTTCCCAGTTGCCAAAAGGGATATATCAATCATACACACTTACCCCCCTTTACACACACTTGCTGGATTCAAACCCCTACCTAACTATGTTAAGATGCTAGAGACGGACGCATTAGCACAGCGCACTATTCGCATTACTGGGGGATTTTCTTTCCCCTGATATACTTATAGGGTGCTGACATCATCAGAGTTTAGAAAGTGGAATGATCATCCTCTGGTATGTTTTCCCAGTTGCCAAAAGGGATGTTTCTTTCATACACACTTACCCCCCTTCACACACACTTGCCACCTGCTGGATTCAAACCCCTACCTAACTATGTTATGACACTACAGACGGACGCATTAGCACAGCGCGTTATTCAGATTACTGAGAGAATCCTTTTCTCCAATATACTTATAGGGTGCTGACATCATCAGAGTCTAGAAAGTGGAATGATCATCCTCTGGTGTGTTTTCCCAGTTGCCAAAAGGGATGTTTCTTTCATACACACTTACCCCCTTCACACACACTTGCCACCTGCTGGATTCAAACCCCTACCTAACTATGTTATGACACTACAGACGGACGCATTAGCACGGCGCGCTATTCGGATTACTGAGAGAATCCTTTTCTCCAATATACTTATAGGGTGCTGACATAATCAGAGTCTAGAAAGTGGAATGATCATCCTCTGGTGTGTTTTCCCAGTTGCCAAAAGGGATGTTTCTTTCATACATACTTACACACACACTTACCCCCCTTCACACACACTTGCTACCTGCTGGTTTCAAACCCCTACCTAGCTATGTTATGACACTACAGACGGACGCATTAGCACGGCGCGCTATGCGGATTACTGAGAGAATTCTTTTCTCCAATATACTTATAGGGTGCTGACATCATCAGAGTCTAGAAAGTGGAATGATCATCCTCTGGTGTGTTTTCCCAGTTGCCAAAAGGGATGTTTCTTTCATACACACTTACACCCCTTCACACACACATTTGCCACCTGCTGGATTCAAAACCCTACCTAACTATGTTATGACACTACAGACAGACGCATTAGCAAGGCGTGCATTAGCACGGCGCGCTATTCGGATTACTGAGAAAGTGGAATGATCATCCTCTGGTGTGTTTTCCCAGTTGCCAAAAGGGATGTTTCTTTCATACACACTTACACCCCTTCACACACACATTTGCCACCTGCTGGATTCAAAACCCTACCTAACTATGTTATGACACTACAGACAGACGCATTAGCAAGGCGTGCATTAGCACGGCACGCTATTCGGATTACTGAGAGAATCCTTTTCTCCAATATACTTATAGGGTGCTTACATGATCAGTGTCTAGAAAGGGGGATGAGCATCCTCTGGTGTGTTTTCACATTTGCTAGGGGTAACATTTGGACCAAGTGTGTGAGCATGCCCAGTTCAGCCTTCCCGTGGCATGTTGTGTGAAAGATGTCTCATTTATCTAAGTGTGTGAGCATGCCCAGTGTGGGCTTTACATATGTTGAACTCTGCAGCCCATCACATTTGTGGATGAGTGTGACCTTCAACAAATACCTCCAGTTTATGGTTGTGTGTTCTGTGCCATGTTGTGTAGTTACTGTCCGAATGCTTTTGTGTGAACAAAACAGGGAGTATACTGTGCCTGCAGGTTTTGCATGGGATACTTTGCACACAATTGTCAACATCCGTTCATACTGACCTAACACTGTAGCACTGTCTAGTGTAGTGTTTCAGTACTTTCACTGTGGTGGTCAGTATCCTGGGCTTTAGTCCTATCACTGCTTTACATTTCCATAGTGTGCACAACAGCCTGGTTAGGGTCCAGTTGTGCACATCTGCACAAAGGCAGTACCTCTACAGACCCTGTTAATTGCTGCCCCATAAGCTTAACAAGTGTAGTCTGCAAATCTATGGAGAGGATCATAATTGAGCTCATAAACAAAGATATAGGGGACATGCAGACATTGTACCCATCCCATTTTGGCTTGGTCAGGGGCAGATCATGCGTTTTGTACTGGGTTGACATCTTCAAATTGGTCACTTAGGCCATTGTTGGGGAAAGGCAGTCCATACAGCCTACCTTGGCCTTGCAAACACTTTCAACACAATACCCCACTCAGGTATTGTGGAAAACCCTAACAACTGAAATGTAAACCCATATGTCACAAGATGGGTTGCAAACTGGCTTAAGGACGGGACCCACAGGGTTAGAGTTGCTAGCACTATGTTAGACTCCAGGCTGGTCACAGGTGGTGTCACACAGGGCTCAGTCCTTGGCCCCCATTGTTTGTCATGTACTTCCCAGAAGTACAGGCCAACATGGGAGGACTTTGGATGACAATGTTAGCAGATGACTGCACACTGGGCACCATAGTGGACAGTGCATGACACACAGATATCCTTCAGAAGGGACTCACAATAACTGATAGCTGGTGCCAGGGCCATGGCCTGAAGTCAAAGTGCACAACATGTGTAGACATACCCTTCAGGAAAAGCAAGGTGACCCCAAGCTACCATATAGGTGGCAATCCTCTAAGCACAGAGGAGGTTATCATGGACCTGGGGACCCAGGTTGACAGTCGCCATTCTTCTGAGACTCACATTGCTAAAGTGGCTAGGAAGACCTTCTACATTGCCCACCTGATCAGGATGGGATTCACATCCAGATCTAGTGGGTCATTGTTCCCCTGTACTCTTCACTTATCAGACCGGTGATCGAGTCGAATGCCCTATTCTGGCTGTATCTCACCCAACATCTGCAGCAATTGGAGACACCCTGACTGTCCCCACCTAAAGGATCAAGGAACCCCAACAGCTGTCATATGCTGCCAGATTGAAGACACTCACACTCTATTCACTCACATACCGTCTGCTTAGAGGTGACATGTGCCTGACATGCGAGGCCATGTCCAAACAGAGATTAATGGACATGCTCCACCTCAGACTCAGAAGATCCACCTGAACCACTAGTGCAGGTGACTTACACCTTAGCAGGGATGTATGTTGGACATGTTGGAGGGATGGAGTTATCACTGGAGACTCCCTATGCTGTGGAATACAATCCTGGTCCATTTGAGGCAGAGCACCTTGCTGGCTGTGTTCAAGAGGTATCTTGACCTAATGCTAGTCGGAGAATGTGTCTGTCCATCAACACATTGTGCGTTTAGTTTGACATGTCATATGTCTTGTTTAGTATACTGTGCCTCTGTCTACCTGTGACATAACATTGATACCCAGGGTAAACCTCCCATCTCCCATCCACTCATTAGGATTCCTGTTGAGGGACTCAACCAGTGTCTCTATGGACAACCTGTACTGGTAGTTTACTCATGTGTGGGGTGGCTTCTGTGTTTTGGATAATGCAGTACAGCCTGTCCTATATATGTCAGTGCTGGGGTTCAGGTCCCTCATGTGCATAGCTCCCTGCCATTCAGATTGTACAAGGTGCAGCATGTGCATTGATTCCAGCTTGGACATGGCTTTCTACATCAGGCACAGCTTGCATCTGGGTGGACAGCATGGCAGTGTGTGGAGCTGCACTCTGTTTAATCAGACTACACATTACATGTGTTCCAGCTCTGTCATACTCCTGGTGAGGTACTGTTGTGGACTTTACAGGTGCTGGATGTGTGTGCATGAGGTACACCCACAGGGGCTGTTGTGGTCATTTCTAATGCTGATGAAAGATAACTGCAGAACCAGAATGACCTCCCCTTAGCTAGATGTCAGACAGCATGGACCATACAATCACAACTGAAAACAGGACCCTCTCCACAAAGGGAAAGTGTCCTGTCTGGTGGACCCCAGCCATAAACAAACTGTATGACAGATGAGGGTTACTAATGCAAGACAGAGCTACATCTCCAAAAGGGAAGACAGCTGTGATCAGCACTAGTAGAAAGCTACATTATCTCATAAAGACATGCAAGGTCAACTTGGGGACATAAATCACCAAAGACAATGAAGGTAACCACACTGCTTTCTTCAGTTATGTCAGACACCTGGTTGTGAACCCTCGGATATGCTCAGAGTTGGTACACAACAACATATATTCCAGTGACCTGACAGATATTGGCAACATTCCGGACAGCTTCAGTGCGATTTACCCCTCCTCACCCCCAAAACAAGATAGTTATCACTGCTGTATGTAACCTCACTGTCATCTTGGATGTCCATGTGAGAGCCACACTCAGCAAAGACAAGTACACAGCATCCATGGGACCTGCTGGTATCTCCAGTTGCATGCTATGTGAACTCCAGAAGGGGCTGGACCCATATATACAACTGCTATTTAACCTTAGTCTTGCTACAGGATATGTACCTGAACACTGGCATACGGCAACAGTGGTCCCACTCCACAAGGGAGATGCCTCAACAGACCATGGCAACTACCACCACACAGGCTTAACCAGCCTTGTCTGCAAAGATATGGGAGGAGTCATGGAGCTCTTACACAGACACATTACTGATCTACAGACCCTTGTTCCCACCTAGTTCAGCTTTGTACAGGGCAGATCCTGCCTTTTGCACCTTTGCACCCGAAAAGTACCTACCATGAAGAACAGGGTTTTTCAACACATGTCATATGCTTCCAGAATAGAGGAAGTCCAGCTTTGTTCAGTGTCACACCGCATACTTACAGGTGACCTATGCCTGACATACAAGACCATGTCCAATCAGGATTTGGTGGACATGCTCCACTGCAAGCAATCCAAATCCACCAGAGCCATGAGAGCTGAGTATTTGATCCTCAGCACATACATGTATAGGACATGCTAGAGGGACAGAGTCATAACTCAGAGGCATCTCACACTCTAGCAGAGTATCCCAGTTCATGTTTGACAGAGTCCCTCACTGACTCTCTTCAGGAGACATCTGGACAACTGCATATGAGACGGAGGCACAGACTAGACAGAGACACAGTCATGTTATTCAATTACGTAAGGGGGTCATAATGTGTCACTACTAAGTCAGAGGCACAATATTCAGAATTTATTCTGTACACTTATTACCACTATAAGGGGTGGCAATAGCCACATCACTATGGCTAGGCTTATACATGCACTAGGGCAGATAGCCTAGTAGTACACTATGACACTATGAAACACCAGTGATTGTGTAGCTATTGTCAATCAAACAGTATGATGTGGCTTGGGGGGCTTGATATCTCCCTGTATTCCAACATTGTTTTGTCTATTCCTTCTAGCATGTCTAGGGATCAGTTGCTAGTGTCCTCTCCTGCTCAGCTGGTGAACCTGGGAATATTGAGGCACTGTTACAGTTGCCTCATGTACACTGACAACCCTCTCCTTCTGCCATAAAACACACATACATGTGAGAGATGCAACTATATAGCCAAAGTGGAGGCTGAGCTCTCTCAACATAGGACTAGCAAGACCAGAGAGAGGGTGAAGGTAACCACACACACATCTTTAATTCAGTCTCACATGGCACTGTCACAACTTAAGATCATACACATAGACACACAGAGACACTCTCGGTGGCTCTGATCAGAAGTCTACCAGAATGGCGGTGGCCACCACAGCAGACACTCACACAACTGCCTCCACAGGGCACAGCACATGCAACACATTGACCACAGAGTCGGTGTGCCAAACAGTCACAGCCCTTAAGGCCAAACACAATGCCAGACACACTTGTCATAGGTGACTCCATAGTCAGACACACTGATGTCCCACTCACCAGATCAGGTACAGAGGAGGTCACAGTAAGCTGCCTATCGGGCACTGGAATCCACCACATAATGCAAGCACTCAGGTCACTAAACTGCAAGTACAGGTCTGACCCAGTCATAATCCATGCTGGTGTGAACGACCTGAGATGTACCTCCCTGGACTACATGGAAAGAGACATAGAGGATCCCTCTGATTATGTAGGCCAGGCAGGTATGACCCTGACCTTCGGCAGTATCCTACCTTCACCAAGTATGATGCCACATAAACAGAGACAAGATGATCAGCTGTAGTATTTTGCTTAGACTATGGTGTCATTCTAAGGGGTCCAATGTCTGTCTGCCTGGAATGACATGCTGGACAGCCCATGGTGATTTGCAAGGGACGGCTTGCACCTGTCACCCCTGGGCTTCGGATTTCAGATGATGCTCTTGCCACCCCCATTGTGCCTTTTTTATGCAAGATTCAGATTCTACACCTACCACCCTAGAACACAGTAAAGGAAAGACACTAAGGCTAATGCTGCTCAATGCCCAAGGTCTCAACCTCAAGCTGCACACACTCTATGCCCTTCTCAGTATGTAGCACATTGATGTCTGTGCTGTGCCTGAAACCTGGTTCACAGCTTCTGACAGCACCCCGGCACTATCGGGTGTTACCTCATATCATGCACCAGCATCCCGACAACACCAAGAAGGATGGTGGGTGTCCATATTCATCAAGGACACCCTCACCTCATGGTTGGTGGCAACACACAATGCATCGGAGACCATCCAGGTGCCAGTGACCGTAGGCAAGACTGCTCTGCAGTTTGTAGCATGTTACATGCCACCCGCTCAAACTCAGGTACCTCACACAGCTATCCTGCAAACACTGAAGGGGATAAATGTATCTCCAAACACCATCCTACTGGGTGATTCCAACTATCCACATATAGACTGGGATCACTAATCATGCCACAACACTCTAACACAAAGGTTCCAAGAGTTCATACACTGAAATGCCATGGAACAACTGGTCCCAATCCCCTCAAGTGGAGGCAACATACTAGAACACATCATCACGGACATGGGGTCACACTGTTCAACACCAGACGTATACCTATCATTGGTGAGATCAGATCATGGACTACTCTCAGTGGGAGTCCACATCCCACCCACACCCCAGATGGGAAAAGAAACGGTAAGACCTTCTCAAATGCCGACTTCACATTTCTGAGGACTGGTGTGGTCTCTTTCAAGGCCCCCAGGCCAGCGGACACCATTACCCAAGCCACTGTATCACTTAGAAATGCCTTCTACCAGCACCTCCAGGACTGCATGGTTCAGGCAATCCCAAATAATAATGACTCTTTGTACCACAGGCAAGCATCCAGTCTGGTGGACCCTAGCCATAAACAAGCTGTACAACACAAGGAAGGAGCTACTACAAGATAGAGCGTAATCTGTAGGGGGGAAGACACCCCTGCTCATTGTGAGTAAAACACTGGGTTCCCCCATACAATCATCCGAGGCATGTTTTGAGAGTAAACCCACTCAGGACTCCAGGGACAATCATGAGGCCTTTTTTACCTATGTTTGAAACCTGGGAGGAAACTCCCAGATATGCTCAGACTTAGTTCAGAATGATGTTGATATCACTGCACCTACAGACATTGGCAACATACTGGCTGACAGGTTCAGTGCAGATTTCTCCCCCCCTCCCCCCAACTAGGGGGGTATGTAAACCAGAGGATTGTAGCCCCCCAAACATCTCCACTGCTGGGGTGGGAACTGCTCAATCCAAGGCAGAAAACACTTTATCCATGGGACCAGATGGTGTCCCCAGTTGTGTGCTCCATGAACTTAATGAGTAATTACACCCGCAGTTAGGGCAGCTGTTTAATCTTAGCCTCACCTCAGGATATGTTCCCAAGGAGTGGCATACAGCAATGGTGGACCCACTTCACAAAGGAGATGCCTCCACCAACCCCAGAAACTACCATCCAATCAGCTTGACAAGCCTGTTCTGCTAAGCTATGGAGAGGATCATAATGGGAATTCTAAATGAAGACATAGGGGACTTGCAGACATTGGATCCAATCCAGTTTGGCTTTGTCAAGGGCAGATCATGCCTTTTAAACTTGGTTGACTTTTTCAAAACACTCACCCAGGCCATTGACGTGGGCAAGGCAGTCCACACAGCCTACCTTGACCTGGCAAAGGCTTTCGACACAATACCCCACTCAGGTATCATTGAAAACATCACCAGCTTAATTGTGAACCCATACATCACAGCATGGGTTGCAAACTGCCTAAGTGACGGAACACACAGGGTCAAAGTTGCTGGTGCCAGTTCACACTCCAGAGCTGTCACAAGTGGTGTCCCACAGGGCTCAGTCCTGGGCCCACATTTGTTCAGTATCTACTTTTCAGAAGTACGAGCAAACACAGGAGGATTATGGCTGACAACGTTTGAAGATGACTGCAAACTGGGAAGCATAGTTGGAAACCCATCTGACACAGACATCCTTCAGAAGGGTCTCATAGACACAGATAACTGGTGCCATGGCCATGGCCTTACATTAAACACTAAACAATGTATAGCCATACCCTTCAGGAAGAACAAGGTTACCACTACTTCCCATCTAGGTGGCAATCCTCTAAGCACAATGTAGGTTATCAGGGACCTGGGCACCCAGGTTGACAGTGAACTTTTGTTTGACACTCACATTGCCAGGGTAGTTTGGAAGGCCTTCTACATTGGCCACCTCATCATGCAGTGATTCACATCTAGATCAAGGGAGGTCATCGTTCCCCTGTACTCATCACACCAATGATTGCATACAATGCCCCATTCAGATTGGATGGGCCCACAAATTCCTCGACAGGAGGTGAAAGGGTCTCAAACATATTTCTTATGCTGCCCGACTGAAGGAATTACAGCTGTATTCAGTCGCTTACTGACTGCTCAGAGGTGACCTGTGCCTGACATACAAGGCTATGTCCAACCCAGAATTAATGAACATGCTTCACCTCAAGACCTCTACATCCATCAGAACTACAAGGGCAGGAGACCTAAACCTCAACACAGATATTAATAGGATGTGCTGGAGGGACAGATTCATCACCCAGAGAGTCCATATGGTGTGGAACAACATCCTGGTACATGTGAGGCTGAGCACCTCACTGGCTTTGTTCAAGTGAGATCTTGACCAATGGATGGGAGATTGCAGGTATACCCCAGGGATAACCTCAGTATCACTGCTTGACAGAGGCACAGCAAAATAATGGGCATATTATCCATCAACTTGCAGGGGTGGCAGAAGCCACAAAACTCTGGGCTAGGCTTATTAATGCCCTAGGGCAGATAGCCTAGTATGAACCTATGAACCTATGGACATAGGCCTGGGGCAGTTCCTGCTATTAGGACAGTGGTCTGCAGCAGGCTATATAGTAGTAGTCGGTTTTAGCCATTGGTTTTGACCATGGCTATTCCATGTTGCTTCTTGTTGTGGTACAAACATGGGTGTGTGGTTATCCATGCTATTTATTGCTAGTCACCCTCATTTTGTATCTTGTTCCATGTTTTTGCACATGTACATCACTGTATGACGTGCAGCTGTTTCCGCAGGGTCATATGCGTGGATATGGATGTTAGTTGGGGTTCTCAGGTGTGCATATTGTACATGATATTACATTACTTAACACATGGCATTCATGCCTCAGGTGGTGCTGCAGGGCCACCTCTGTCGGATACACATACTACACTCCCTGTACGTTTGGAAGCAGGTTGTGTCATGTTAGGCATCCCTGTTACTGTATGAGTGAGTCAGAGCGGGTATCAGTCCCAGTGTTCCTACTGACCAAGCATATGTGCTATCGTTGCCTCTTTGCCAAGGCCAGGGCATACTGGGCATGCCTCCTTCTGCCTACTGGGACAAGGTCAGGTTGTTCCTCCTCCGAGTCACCCCCTGCCTGTGGTGGCCTTGGCAATAGTGGGGGGATGTTTGGCCCAGCCCTGTGCTGGTCCTGCTGCAGCTGTTTCCGCAGGATCATATTATGTAGCATAGCACATATCATGATCATTTGGGTACATGTAGTTGGTGTGCACTGCAAAGCTCCACCAGATGTGTCCAGACACCGGAACCGTGACTTGAGCAGCCCAAACACACGCTCTATGATATTACGTGTTTGTGCGTGTGCCTCATTATGGCGTTCCTGTTCAGGTGTGTGTGCATTTCTGATGGGTGTCATCAGCCACGGCTCAAGTGCATAACCTGCATCCCCCCACTAGGTGTCCGTGTGGGAAGTCCCCATTGGCAAATGATTGGTACAGCTGCGTCAGATGCCAGATGTGGGAATCGTGGTAGCTCCCAGGGCAGCCAGCACACACATTCATTATTATGCCCTGGGCATCACACACGACCTGGCAGTTGATGGAGGGGTATCCCTTGCGGTTCATGTAGACTCTACTCCGCTCACCGGCTGGTGCTTTGATGCGTATGTGCGTGCAGTCTATTGCACCCAGCAACTCAGGGTATCCCGCTATTTGCTGGAAGAGACGCATATTGCTGGCCACAACCTCACGGTCATTAGGGACATATATATGATCACTGACATGTGGTGACATGGCATCCAGGAACTGGTGCAGTACCCTGGAGGCTGATGCCTGTGATATCCCCATCATATCGCCAGTTGGTCTCTGGAAGGTACCTGTTGCTAGTATTCTTAGGCCAACACATACCTTGGTTTTCACTGGGATGGGTTCCCCTCTGTTGGTTCTGTGTGTGAGGCGTGGCCTGCACAGCTCAACAATCTGCTGCAGGAGCTCTCTGTCCACTCTATAGCGCTCTACTATCTCCAGCTCATGTAACCCATGGTAGGTGACCCTGGGCCTGTATACTCTTCTCCTTCTCCTCACTCTGGGTTGTCTGTCAGCATCTGCATTATTACCACCCTCAGCAATTCGCCTATGTCTGATTATAACAGCTATGGCAGCCCCTAGCATTTCTGCTCTGAGTTCAGCTTTTTTCAGTTTTCAATTCTGATAGCTTACTTTCTTGCAGTATCTGTTGTGAGAAACAGCATGCACTGCTCTTTGCAGTGTATTAAGTGCTGGGTTGGGCTTCTAGTCTGTCTGCATAATTGCCTGCTTCCAATTGTTTCCACCAATTAACTCCAGCAGTATTCCCTGGCAGTTTCCATGTATTTTGGTTGTTTCCTGTTTCCTCTCTGTTTCCTGAAGGGGAGCAATGTGCACACCAGCTTAAACACGCTCACAGTCACTTAAACGCGCGTACACATCCCTACACGGTGTTACACGCGCGCACACATCCTTACACGGTGTTAGCTAGGCTGATTCATGCTAAAACGCGCGCACACTGCCTTACACACATGCACGCCCGCGCAAACCGTTGTAAACAGTTTGCAACATGCTCCCACATGTTGAACCTGCCTTACACGCGCGCACACGCGCGCATGCACGTATATCAAGAAAGTTTGAGTGTAGGGATAGCGTATACCCTCAATTTCTTGACTTTCCTAGTGTTCTGTTGAGACACACCTCCCTCCCTGATGTCTGTCTGTCATCTGTTACCTTACATTGCCCTCCAATCTGGTACATTTCTTTCTATCCTTCCCCCTCCGTGATGTCACCTACCTCTTACTCTGTTCCTCCCCCTTCTCTAAGTCTTACACTACTCAGAAAGTGCTCATTACCTATGTGGCAGTGTGATTCAGTATTGTAACCCTCATTTACATAGGATTGCCTAGTAATGACTAGTTACATGTCTTACACGGAGCTTCCCCCCCTTGACAACCACTAAACGGAGGCCATATTGTTTTTGGTCTGCAAGTCCCTCCATTGACATTTCATGTAATACATAAATCCCACAATTGTGGGTTTCTAAGCTTCGGTTTTCAGTTTTAGGTAGCGCACCCCATTTGCACGGGTGTGCGCTGCAGTTAAACACATAAATCCCGTGAAAAAAAAAAGTTATATAACTTATTTTTGCAACACTTTTTCCTGCCAATGGCCACATATTTGGCCATTGGCATGCTTAATTAAACATATGCACCCTTTATTTGGAGCTGACATAGCTCCGTTTTTAATTTTGCAGAAATGTACTCAGTTGTCAGCTGAGTACATTTCTGCAGCTAACACGTCCGTTACACGGACTGGTTTCTGCTTCGTGGATCGCTCAAATACCTCATTTGCATATCTTTGAGCTGCAAATGAGGTATTGAGCATTTCCACGCCCAGTCCGTGTAAGAGACGTGTTAGCTGTCTCTTACACGGAGATTTGGGCTGTTCCTGAATCAGGAGGCTTACACGGAGGCTTACACTACTCTTGAACTCCGTGTAAGCCTTCCTGAATCTGGCCCATTATCTAGTCAAGTATTCTCTGCATGGCAACAACAGAAAGGCTTTCAATGTTGGCAATTCTTTAACAGTATGCTTATTAAAGCTTACTTGCATCTTATGATCTCAGACAAGCTTAACTTATGGTCATTAAAGCATTGCTACTTAAACACAGAGCAACAGGCACTTTGAGTAATAAGCATAAATCAACAGTACAAAAATATGACAGAAATCAGACCATTCTTCAAAATCAAGGACAGATAAAAAGCCACTGTAGTACTTGTGTCTACCTTGGATGGGGGGGACACACTGCACATTTACACTTCATAACTACTCCTTACATTGCTTGGACACATCCAGAGTCACTACATGGTGGAGTGGGGTGCAACAAGTATGTCACAATTTGAAATGTCTCTGGCTGACTGTGATGGCCCTGACACATTTGTCATACCTCTCAACCTCAGAGCAAGAAATCTGGACAAAGCCATACACAGAAGTGGGACAAAGGCACAAAAATAAGGACAACTTTTAAATATTGCTCTAATAAACTTAGAAAGATAATAGAATAGGTCTTGCATTAGTATGACTTTTCTGAAGGGTATAAAATCTGAAACTCAAATGTCTGTCATTATTTTCTAACTTCAGTCTTTAGTGATTTGTCAATAATTTGCCAAAAAACACAATTTTATGAAAAATGGACCAAATGTGATGCAAAAATATAAAATAGCCACACAATACAGCTGGGAACCTGTCAAAGAAGGGACACTGTAATATTAGTACTGCTAACCTGAGCAGCTGACAAAATAAAATAATCTACATGCATTTCAAGTAATCTATAACTTTGATTGTTACAGTTATTTCTTAATTGTAAACCCTCCATGTTTTCTTCCAAAATTGCTATTTTGCTGAGGGATTATTAGGGGCAAGAGCAACATTTTGAGCCGAAATCGGGGACAGTTGAGAGTTTGGCTATGCCTAATTCTATAAAGCAATTTATTTGCATGTACCTCTCAACCTGTTAGTGCAGTAAATCTGAACAAGGCCAAATATATTGGGGGAACATATAAACAGTACTAAAAATTGCTCTTGTATAAATTGAGACAGTTGATAGAACAGCTCTTACTTTAGCATGCATTTTTCTGAAGGTTATGAAGTCTGAAACTCGGTGTATCATTATTTAGTGACTTAATTTCTAAATGATTTGCCAAGGAACTACAAATTTTATGAAGAACAAACCAAAAATAAGAAGCAAAAATCTATTCATTCTTTGAAAATCTGGACAGTTGGGAGGTATAGTTCAGCTGGGCCTGTCTGAGTTTGCTGCCCTTCCCCTCTGACAAAATCATGGTTGAATGGAGCCTCTGCAGCCATTCCAATGAACCATTACTTGGCTATTTCACTCCATTTACCATAAATACTAATGTGCATACTGCTTTACTTCTATGATGAGTTGGACTTCATTTGAAAGTTTTATTTTGTATTTTACAGCACAAACACTAAGTCATCTACTAAACAAAGCAATGCAGTCTCACAATGAAAACTTAGCATTAAAACTTCTCTGCCCTTGAAACTCACATTCATTGAAACAGCATTGAAACCACATTCAAAGAAAATACATTTTGCCAGTGGCAGATAAAGATTAATTTTGGGCTGTTTTCAAATCATAGGCCCCTTGCATATGAAACATACATGTTCTCTTTGATACACCTTCCTCATTGTACTAAATTATATTCCTTGTACAATATATTACAGTTGTTAGAGGGCGTTTTAAATTTGTTTTGAACATTTTTCCAGTAAGCAATGAAACAAAACGCATGCACCCATAATGGCAAAACTACCCAGTTCAGAACATTTATCATAAAAGTCTACTCAGACTTCCACAGCCCACCATTATTAGTAAATATGCACAATTCTATAGTCCACTATTATCAGTAAATATGCACAACTCTGCAGTCCACCATTATCAGTAAATATGCACAATTCTACAGTCCACCATTATCAGTAAATATGCACAATTCTACAGTCCACCATTATCAGTAAATATGCACAATTCTGCAGTCCATTATCAGTAAATATGCACTATCTCTGAAGAAGTAATTGTCATCTAAATAATTCCACATTAAAGAAATCTGTAACTAATGAAGAGATTGCTGCTAGCAAACACCTTTATATTTCATGGTTTCATCGAAAAATAAAGTGTCTGTTGCCCCTCAGGAATAAATTGCCTATATTACATTAAAAAAAATGATAAGCTACTAATATTGCAAGAGGAAATGGATGGCAAACTGATAACGGACTCATAGTTAGTATCTTCACCAAGGAGAACATTCTCAGTATGGCAGCATCCACCCCTTGTGGGAGTAGAACCCACAGCCTTCTGCATCAAAAGCAAGTACACAACCTGTTGTGCTATTAACAAGGCAAACCAACTTCACTTAAGCAACACTAAACTTCTGTTCCCCTGCAGCTCTCAGCTTCTTGTAAAATCTACTCAATACTCCACTTCACAGCAAAGAAAACTGGAAAAAGCCAAAATGTATTGGGGAGGGATCAAAAGCCCAAAAACCAGGGACACAAACATTGCTTGTATAATCTTGGAAAGTTGCTAGAACCATACATTTTACTGCCAAGGTCCCTGTGCAAAACAGTCAGAGCAACATACCACTATGCCAAATCAGCTGTTTTGTAAAAGAGGAAGACTGAAACTTAAATGGCTATCATTTAGTGAATTCATTTCTCACCATAGCTGTCAACCTCTTAGTACAAAACACCTGGACAAACCCAGTAATGAGGGAATACAGCCCTCAAACATATTCAGTGAATTTAGTTCTTGCCATAGCTGTCAACCTTAGCACAAAAAACCTGGGCAAAGCCAATAATGGGGGAATACAGTCCCAAAAATAGGGACAAATTTCAAATATTCATCTTATAAACTTAGTAAATTTCTAGAATAAAAGGTTGTGTTACTGTTGTGTTACTATGTATTTTCTGAAGAACATGAAGTCTGAAATTCAAATGCCTGTCAATTTTACTGCTGACAGAATAAAAACAATTTTCAGCAGAGACCCAGGGAGAAAAACTGCAGACATGTCTTTGTAAAATGACAGGGCACCAGAGCAAATCCACACAAACATAGGGAGGAGATGCAGACTCCACACAGAAAGCACCCCAGCCAAAAATCAAACCAGAAAACCTATAGCTGTGAGGCAACAATACTACCACTGCACCATCAAATATGCAAGGAATTAAACATTCAGAAACCTGATGTCTGAAATTCAAATGCCTGTCAATTTTATTTTACATTTGTTAATCAGGACAGTCTGACTTGGAACAAAAAAAAAATTTCAGCAGAGGCCCAGGAAGAAATAATGCAGACATGTCTTTGTAACATGGGAGGACACAAAAGCAAACCCACACAAACACAGGGAGAAGATACAGACTCCACAAAGAAGGCACCCCAGCCAAGAAGCAAACCTGAGAACCTGCTGCTGTGAGGCAACAATGCTACCACTGCACCATCAAATATCAAGCATTGCAGTATTTACAAACCACAGATATTATGAGGAACAGATTAGATCAAATATGAGGTAAAAATCTGCAATTTGTTTTTTTACAAATGGTTGTGGGAAGGGAATTCAGGTCTTTAACACCTGCATACAAGGTACAGGGTTCAAGCCTGAGGTATTCCCTACCACACACACCTGTAGTAGCAAACCACAAAAACTAAATATACTGCACTAGGTGCCAAACCGTCATTATGAGAGTCCAATCAAGAGAAAATGAAGTGTAGTAGAATAAAAATATTTCAATGCATTGGCTGCATGACAGCTTAATATCTAGATGGAAACAAAAAAGGTTGTGAGGCATGAAAAAATAAATTACTTTTTTTAGATACATTAATGGAATGCCAGTCAAAATCAAGTATAAGAAAAACAAGCAGCACTCAACTCAAACCACTTCTTGCACTGCAGTTCTAATTATAATTTATATTCAGCTTTATTAAAGTAACAAGTAACATGCTGAAAGTAGAAATCTCTGATGCCCCCACTTGTAAAAATGTTCCTTATCCAAAAAAAGACCTGCTGCCTGACATCTACTTGTTTCATGGGGAAAACATTATCAAAGTAAAAAATGAAAAGCAAACAAGAAATAAGCTCAAGATACATTGCTTAAAAGGATTACTGTGCAGGTTATGGACCACGCGATTGGCATTCGGTTTACGGGTAAAGCCTGCATAGATGACTGGAAGTCTCCAAGTGTAATGAGACTCTTAAAATAATGTAATTCTGTCCTTTATTACAAATACTGACATTTGCATTTCAATACCCAAGGCTTATACATTATCTAGTTAAGTATTCTCTACATGGCAACAGAAAGGCTTTCAATGTTGGCAATTCTTTAACAGTATGCATATTAAAGCTTACTTGCATCTTGCAATCTCAGCCAAGCTTACCTGATGGTCATTAAAGTATTGCTACTTAAACACAGAGCAAAAGGCACTTTGAGTAATAAGCATAAATCAACAGTACAAAAAATATGACAGAAACCAGACCATTCTGTAAAAATCAAGGACAGATGAAAAGCCACTGTAGTACTTGTGTCTACCTTGGATGGGTGGGATTCTCTGCACATTTACACTGCATAACTACTCCTTGCCTTGCTTCGACACATCCAGAGTCACTACATGGTGGAGTGGGGTGTAACAAGTATGTCACAGTTTGAAATCTCTCTGGGTGACTTGTGATGGCCCTGACACACTTGTCATACCTCTCAACCTCAGAGCAAGAAATCTGGACAAAGCCATACAAAGAAATGGGACAAAGGCCCAAAAATAAGGACAATTTTTAAAATATTGCTCTTATAAACTTAGAAAGCTAATAGAGGTCTTGCATTAGTATAAATTTTCTGAATGGTATGAATTCTGAAACTCAAATGTCTGTCATTATTTTCTAACTTCAGTCTTTGATTATTTGTCACTAATTTGCCAAAAAAACACAATTTTATGAAAAATGGACCAAAATGTGATGTAAAAATATAAAATAGCAACACAATACAGCTGGGAACCTGTCAAAGAAGGGACACTTTAATATTAGTACTGCTAACTTGAGCAGCTGACAAAATAAAATAATCTACATGCATTTCTGAAATAAAAGTAATCTGATTATTGCAGTTATTTCTTAATTATAAACCCTCCATGTTTTCTTCCAAAATTGCTATTTTGCGGAGGGATCATTAGGGGAAGAGCAACATTTTGAGCCAAAATCAGGGACAGTTCAGAGGTTTGGCTATGCCTAATTCTATAAAGCAATTTATTTGCATGTACCTCTCAACCTGTTAATGCAATAAATCTGGACAAGGCCAAATATATTGGGGAACATATAAACAGTACTAAAATTGCTCTTGTATAAACTGGGACAGTTGATAGAACAGGTCTTACTTTAGCATGCATTTTTCTGAAGGTTATGAAGTCTGAAACTAGTGTGTCATTATTTAGTGACTTAATTCCTAAATGATTTGCCAGAAAACCACAAATTTTATGAGGAACAAACCAAAAATAAGAAGCAAAAAATCTATTCATTCTTTGAAAATCTGGACAGTTGGGAGGTATAGTTCAGCTGGGGCTGTCTAAGTTTGCCGGCTTTCCCCCTCACAAAACCATGGTCGAATGGAGCCTCCCCCTGCAGCCATTCCAATGATCCATTACTTTGCTATTTCACTCCATTTACCATAAACACTAATGTGTATACTGATTTACTTCTATGATGATTTGAACTTCATTTGAAAGTTTTATTTTGCATTTTACAACACAAACACTAAGACATCTGCTAAATAAACTTGGCATTAAAACTTCTCTGCCCTTGAAACTCACATTCATTGAAACAACATTAAAACCCACATTCAAAGAAAATATGTTTTACCCGTGGCAGATAAAAATTAATTCTGGGCTGTTTTCAAATCATAGGCCCCTTGCATATGAAGCATACACGTGCTCTTTCATACACCTTCCAATCGCTTTGAACATTTTTCCAGTAAACAATGAAACAAAACTGCCCAATTCAGAACTTTTCCATCATAAAAGTGTACTCAAACTTCTACAGTCCACTATTATCAGTAAATATGCACAATTCTACAGTCCACCATTATAAGTAAATATGCACAATCTCTGAAGTAGTAAAAAAGTCATCTAAATAATTCCATGTTAAATAAATCTGTAATGAAGAGGTTGCTGCTAGCAATCACTTTTATATTTCATGGTTTCATCGAAAAATAAAGTGTCTGATGCCCCTGAGGAATAAATTGCCTAAATTACATTAAAAATAAGCTAGTAATATTGCAATAGGAAATAGATGGCAAACTGATAACAGGCTCATAGTTAGTATCTTAACTTTCAGTACGGCAGCATTCACCCCTTATGGGAGTAGAACCAATAACCTTCGGCATCAAATGTAAGCACACAACCTGTTGTGCTGTTAGCAATGTGAGCTGACTTAGCATAATCAGCACTAAACCTCTCTTCCCCTGCAGCTCACAGCTCCTTGTAAAATCTACTTAATACTCAACTGCATCTCAACTTCGCAGCACAAGAAGTCTGGAAAAAGCCAAATTTATTGGGGTGGGTCAAAAGGGCAAAAACCAGGGACACATTAAACATTGCTTGTATAATCTTGGAAAGCTGCTAGAATAAAATGCTGTGTTACCACCATACATTTTACTGCCAAGGTCCCTGTGCAAAAGAGTCATAACAACATACCACTATGCCAAATCACCTGCTATGTGAAAGAAAAATGCTGTGTTACCACCGTACATTTTACTGCCAAGGTCCCTGTGCAAAACAGTCAAGAGCAACATACCACTACACCAAATCAGCTGCTTTGTGAATGAGAGGAAGACTGAAACATAAATGGTTATCATTTAATGAATTCAGTTCTCACCATAGCTGTCAACCTCTTAGCACAAAACACCTGGACAAACCCAGTAATGAGGGAATACAGCCCTCAAACATATTCAGTGAATTCAGTTCTTGCCATAGCTGTCAACCTTAGCACACAAAACCTGGACAAAGCCACTAACAGGGTATTACAGTCCCAAAAATAAGGACAAATTTCAAATAGCCATCTTATAAACTTAAAAATTGCTATAATAAAAGGTTGTGTTACTATATATTTATTGCTAGAATAAAAGGTTGTTTTACTATGTATTTTCTGAAGAATATGAAGTCTGAAATTCAAATGCCTGTCAATATTACTTCTGATGGAACAAAAACAATTTTCAGCAGAGGCCCAGGGAGAAATACTGTAGACACATGTCTTTGTAAAATGGCAGGACACCAGAGCAAATCCACACAAACACAGGGATAAGATGCAGACTCCACACAGAAGGCACCCCAGCTAAGAATCAAACCAGAAAACCTATAGCTGTGAGGCAACAATACTGCCACTGCACCATCAAATATGTAAGGAAGTAAGCATTCAGAAACCTGAAGTCTGAAATTCAAATGCCTGTCAATTTTATTTAACATTTGTTAATCAGGACAGTCTGACTTGGAACAAAAAAAACAATTCTCAGCAGAGGCCCAGGAAGAAATAATGCAGATATGCCTTTGTAACATGGGAGGACACAAAAGCAAACCCACACAAACACAGGGAGAAGATACAGACCCCCCCACAAAGAAGGCACCCCAGCCAAGAATCAAACCCAAAAACCTGCAACTGTGAGGCAATAATGCTACCACTGCACCATCAAATATCAAGAATTGCAATATTTACAAACCACAAATATTATGAGGAATAGATCAGATCAAATATGAGGCAAAAATCTGCAATTGTTTTACAAATGGTGGTGGGTAGGGAATTCAGGTCTTTAACACCTGCATACAAGGTACAGGGCTCAAGCCTGAGGTATTCCCTACCACACCATCATGAGTCTAACCACCAGTATATTGCACCTGGGGCATTCACACACACACACACACACACACACACACACACACACACACACACACACACACACACACACACACTTACCTGGTCCTGTAGTACATCCATATCCCTGTCTGCAAAACCACCATAAATCCTAAACGCATCTTCCCCTGACGAGACTGCAGCTGAAAACCCGTGCAAATCCGACCCTGCCCGTTGCGAGATCTTCCCCTGCAGCAAACTCCAATCCAGACCCGAGATCCTTCCCCTGATGAACTGCTGACATTGCAGTCCGACCCCAATGCGTTTCCCCAGTGAGTACCCAGGCAATGCAGTTTAAAACTGCATAGACTTGTGGGAGTGCTCCTGTCCATGTTTCTCAATCAGGACTGCTGCTGAGACAATCTGCGCATGCTACATGCTCCAGACTGTCTCAGCAGCAGTCCGGACTAGTGCGCATGCGCGAAGTCTGTGAAATTTTAAAATATTTTTTTCTATTTATTTCTTTTTATTTTTTTTGTTTGAAGTTGAGGGGGCTGCAGTCCGGCAGTCCAATAGCATGGGCCGCCCCTGTATTGGTGTACCATGGAACCTGTGTGGCTGCTACAGTTGCACGATATGTCTGTGTAGTAACATAGCAAGGGTGCCACTGCACACAATGACAGTTGTGATGACTGCCACATTCAGTGCATCCCAGACCTGTCAGTATGAGTTGTACAACAGTGAATGCATCTCCACATCTTACTGACCAGTGAGAATCAAAGGCTACCTTACTCTTTCTCTCCATAACACCATGTGTAATGGCTCAATTGTGTGTGGTGAGCGGACACTACAATATTTTGCAGGGGTGGATGATTTTACACAGGATAGTATTTTGCAGTTGTTGGTAGTTAGTCTTTGTCAGCTGCTCAGAGTACAACTGACTGTGTCTTAGGTCATCCTGGATAACTGTTGGTTCTGTGTGGGATTCTGCGACAGCTCCCAATATGCAATCACCTGCTAATGTACTCAGTCAGAGGTTACTGACAGTGGCTGTGACTGCAGAGAGGGAATAGGTAGACAGGGTACACCAATAATCGAGGATGGTGAACTCTGCTGGTGACTGGCGTAATTGCGGCATAGGTCTCCCAATGCTATCTTCCCAGAGTATGACTTTCAGGCACTTGTCTATCCACCAGCTGATGTAACACTCTGTCCATGATGTATGCAGTTTCCAGCAAGGTCTGCTGGCCTACTATTGTCATACACCTTGTAAGGCCATGGTTGGAAGAGTGAGACATATGTCCGACATCTATTGCATAGTGTAACTTATTGGGCTCCGCTGGCTACAGTCTGTAGGCATGATCTGACCTTGAGCAAAAGTAACAATGTTTGGTCCAGTGTCAGTAGATGTACGACAGTGTCAGTGCTTGTATCCATGCTAACTTCTATCATGGCATTTCAGGTGACATGACTCAGAGATCTGGGGACACCGCTTGGCACTACATGCTAGTTGTCTTGTCCTCTGTGCAGGTAAGTATTGCAGTTACTTCCAGCATGTTGAAAGAAGAGAGTATGCAAGGTGTCTGTGCAGAGCACAGACAAACACATTAGGGAAGTGTAATATGTACGCACTGTGTTGCTTGGTCATGCTGTGGCTCACTTGCCCAAAGGATGGTCCGGGTCCTTACCTACAATGCCCTGTGGCAGTGCCGTGACATCCCCACATGGGGAATCAATGTAGTGCATCATGTGTTCACCAGTATGGGTGACCAGTACAGCCTACCCAATGTGAGATACTCCCTGATGGTACCTGATCACAGATCAGTCACCTTAGAACTATCGGCACATACCACCCCTTGCAGACAATATAGACATATATGTCGACAGCTATTTATTACTTCCTT
Organism: Protopterus annectens; assembly: GCF_019279795.1. Classification (NCBI taxonomy): domain Eukaryota; kingdom Metazoa; phylum Chordata; order Ceratodontiformes; family Protopteridae; genus Protopterus; species Protopterus annectens. The sequence goes on along the minus strand of NC_056732.1, from coordinate 696,115,073 downwards.
TGGGATGGTTGACATAGCATGACTGCACCTCCCCCTTCAGATGGGACAGGCAAGTATGCAGAGCTCTACACCCATGCATTATGTCAGCAGCATTACAACTGCATGACCTTGGCTGTATGTGACAGGAGGGACACAGGCTCATTATGGCTCAGCAAACCTGACTGGTGGACAACTGCCATTAGCAGGCAGTACAATAACAGGTGGACAGTGCTGTGTGACAGTTGGGGTAAGGGTGCCCCCCCAACATGGAGGCACTACCTGCTCAGCTAAAAGAAGCCCACAGTGTTGTGTGATGTTGTGTAGACACTGTAAGTGACAAAAGTAGCCACCTACACAAAACTACAACACACAGTGTGGTTACATGTGTGACCTCAAAGGACAGGCCCAGATTGTTGGTGACCTCATATGTCATGATGCTACATATGATGGGTCTGTACTCATACCTAACCTGTACACCCACACTGTCTGTATCAACTACACTCCCTTCTCCCCACCACATGCGACACATGCCATTCCTACAACCTGTGCCATAACTTCCATATTTACAGAGCAGTTCATAACTGGCCTCTCACTGGAAGATACACAACATCTATTGCACATGCTAACATTCCAGGCTGCATCCCACATGTGATCTGACAAGGATGAGTAACACCACTAGAAAACCCTTGCAATTATACTGACACTACTGGCTGCACACCTGCTGAGTGGACAACAGCAACTGTTATACCCTTGCACAGAGGTGGTACATCGACTAACCAACATAACTATACACCTCTTTGTCTGAGTATCAGTATCTGTATGCCAGTAGGGGCGATCATCTGGGAGCTGATCAGTGCACATATATGTGTTCTACACACAGTTGACTGTACACAGTTTGAATGAGTGACAGGGGGAACATAATTGTTACATGCAGTGGACATTTCCAAGGTAGTCACTATGGACCTGGGTCAGGGTACATCAGGGCATACAACCCCCGAAACTGAGCCAAGACATCTGACTATATCCCTCGCTCAGGCAACACTTACAAAGCACCCACTTAGACATCAGAATACTGTCATTGTAGGGGTCACTAAGTGGCCCATTGCTGGCAAACATATGCAATATAGGGACTTCTGCCTCCAATAGCTGATTTGTAATTAGCAGTGCTCAACAGGGTGCAGTCCTGGGTCCTTTAATGCTTGGAATCCATTCAACCACAATACATGCAACTACTGAGTATGGCTAACAATGTTGGCTGATGGCTGCAAATTGTGACCACTCATAGAGTCTCTATGGTATGTTACTATCCTGCAAGAGGGCATTGCGAAAACATGCCTGTTGACATACTAATGGCCATAAACTCCATGCAAATATATATGTTGTATCATTTCCATCAGTTAGACCTATCAACCTGGTAAGTAGCACATCAGTTGCAACATGTGATGTACATACTCATGGGTGAACGAACTGGGCACACAGATCTGGCCACAAAGGTTTGCACCTAATGTGCTTCAGATCACCATGTCTCTACAGTGGTATGGCAGGAATAATTTGGCATAGCTGAGGCCACAGTCACCTGTAAGTGACATACTCATAACCTTCAAGTTCTCTTCCTTCAGCATGCCAATATCTGAGTGCAATGGCCATTTCTTGAAGTACCTTTCCAAGCAGTACTGGCAATTACGCACAACAGTATGGTCCCTCACAAGGACACTTCACGTCTTCAGTATGTGTTCAATTGGGATTGTCTGCAATGAGTGTCATTGTAGCCTGTGGCATATAGACTACTCAGAGGTGATCTGTGCCTTGCATATGGGGCAATGTGTGACCCTGCTTGATTGCATATGTTGCCTATCTGTAGGAGGCATAGTAGATGGATAACTCACTTAAAGAACATTAACCTCGTATGTGACATTAGTACTACATGCCTGTGTGAGACATTTGTCTTGCATACTTAATTACACCCTTGGAACAGAATCCTGCCTAATGGCACACAGAGTATCTCACTGTACCACAGCACATGCTACCTGTATGATTGGCTCAACACAGGGCATCTGCTTGTGTCCCTCTTGGACTGGGGCAATATGCGCTGATCCTGTAACTATGGATATAAAGATGTCTATGATTGTGAGGGCTGTATGGCCATTATTCTAGTGAAGTTCATACATCCTATGGTTCCATAACATGATGTAAACTTCTCTGACAGGTTCACACACAAACATGGATGGCTACATTAAGACTAGCACAACTTCCAGTCACTGTGTAGAGGACACAGCAAGGCATGCACGTAGTTCAAGTTGGCTGTATGTAGATGAGAACACTTACTTATGCAATGTTACACACTACAGATCTAGACTAGTATCCTAGCCGTGGGATAACTATTATTATCCTAGCTATGTGTGTACAGTTACCAGTATGGCCATAAGTGGATGCTTGCAGTTAGATAAGAAAACCTGTGGGGAGGAACAATGTGCCCTGTCCATGTGTGCCTTGACAACATTCTATATTACACCACCTGCTCATCTGTGTCTCTCTGCTTGGTGATATCCAGTAGGCACAGGGGTCTGTAGGTAAGTGAATTATGTATGGTTGTACCCTTAGTTTGGATCCTTTGAGTAACAGTATGGATGTGTGATAATGCAGATTTACTCACCATTATTAGGGTATGTAGGACAATACAGACATCCACACATATATTTATGTAATTAACAGGGATGTATATATAAATGTAGCTGTGTGTGTGCATAATATGTATACATGTCATATAGATATTTTGGGAGAGTTTATATATTATTGTGATATATATATAGCTATATATATATCGGTATATATCTATTTGACACTACATAGCGGTAGGCATACTATGTATGTGAGAGAGAGATAGTGACAGATGGATATGTATATGTATATGTCTGTATGTATAGATATATCTATTCATAACAGGTCATTCTGATGATGGGGAAAGAAATTTGTGCTAATTTTAACTAATTGTTTGGCATGCCCAGTGGGACTGTCAATACTTATAAGTGACTCCAGACCACACCTACCTGTACTCCAGTCCAGGATGTTATGTGCTACAGACCATGCCTCTCAACTGTCCAGAGTTTCACAGAATGTCCAGAGTTTTGGCTTATAATCTTGGTCTGTTCCTCATAAAATTTGTGGTTTTCTGGCCAATCACTTGGAAGAACTGAGGACTTTAGTCACTAAATAATGGCATACATTTGAGTTTCTGACTTTAAATCCTTCAGAAAAATGCCTGTGGAAACAAACCATGTTATTCTAGCAACTTTTTTAAGTTTATGAGAGCAGTGTTTAAAATATGCCCCTATTTATGGGCCTTTGTCCCCCCATTTTGTTGGGTTTTGTCCTGATTTCTTGCATTAAGAGGTTGAGAGGTTTGTTACAGACATTGACATCTGTCTCTGTTTCTGCAATGCTGCACCACGGCATTCCCCAGCTGTCTGCTGTGCTCAATATGTGACTGAGATTTATAATGTTACAACACACACAGAGTGACAGTCTGTGAACACACCGACATAATAATAGCTCACGTGCAAAAGATGTGAATATTTCCAGATTAGAACCATCAGCACCACCACCCATGCTAACTTCCCTAATCCACTGAGCCACACAGGCTGCCAAACAGAGAGAAGTCACACATTCAACAGCATAAATATGTACATTGTTATTTCTGCTTTATGTGGGACATACAATGTACTATTTTTCAGCCCTAACATTGCTTGGTCTGCTGATATATCATTGCTGACTTACTGTTAAAGCAGTTTTATGGGCATGGGAACACTGCTGTGTTGAGAGTGAGAACAGCAGCACATGATCTGCTGGGATAGACAGTAGTCCAAATATCATGTGACCCCCCCCCCACTGTTTAACATCTCCCTTGACTGATGTAGTGAATATTCCAACCATGAGGCCTAGTGATTATTGAGACACATACTATTGGACTGGGTATCTGTAGTCCCATGTGGATGTTACAGCTGTCCAAATAGCACACTGTATTTCCTTGCATAAATGCAGAAGATCCACACATACAATACCATATTATATTAGTCCTGACAAGTAGTGTGTAGGTTAGAGACTTACCTTGCGAATGCAGCAATTGACAGAATTATAGTTCAGGGAAACTCTGTGGGAAGCAGGCAGTACACAGCCAATAAATGGATAGGAGGTACAGGTTGCGTGGGTTGCCTGGCATCAACAATTTCACTATATGTATGTGAGTAGGAGTAAGGTGTCAGCCACTGAGGGCCCTAGTTTGTCAGTGAATGTGCTATGCATTGTCTCTTAGCCAAAGACAGGGTGTACTGGGTATGTCTATGTCTGTCTACAGGGACATCATCAGGGGGTACCTCCTCCGAGTCCTCCTGTGAGTGTGGCTGTGGTGATTTAGGTAGTGGTGGGGAGCTGCTTATCCCTTCCCTTTGTTGATCTTGCTACAGCATGTTTCCACAGGATCACATTATGTAGCATGGCACATACTGTGAATATCTGTGCACATGTGGCTGGACTGTGCTGCAGGGCTCCATCAGATATATCGAGGCATTGGAACTGTGACTTCAGAAGCCCAAACACATGCTCTAGGATGTTCCTAGTTTGTGCATGTGCCTCATAATGGCATTCTTCTATGGGTGTATGTGCATCTCTGATGGGTATCATCATCTACAGTTCCAGTGCCTAGCCAGCATCCCCCAGTAAATGACCATGTGGGATGTCTCCCTAGCAAACATCTGGTACAGCTGTGATGCATGCCAGATATGGGAGTCATGATAACTGCCAGAGCTGCCAGCACACACATTCATGATAATGCCCTGGGAATTGCACATAACCTGGCAGTTAATGGAGTGGTACCCCTTGTGGTTGATGTAGATTCTACCCTCCTTACTGGGTGGTGACTTTGTGTGCGCATGAGTGCAATCTATGGCACCCATTACCTCAGGGTAGTGTGCTACATGGTAGTTTGGCTCTGGATCTGAGTTGATGGGGCAGAGCTCAGTAAGTTCATGTAGTATGTCCCTGTCCATCCTGTAGTGCTCCATAATCTCCATCTCATGTAGCCCCTGGAAGGTAACCTGGACCAGAACACTCTTCTCCTTCTCAGTCTAGGCCTATTGTCAGCAGCAGCAGCATTGACTTCAGCATCTAGCACATACAGATGTAGCAGACCTGCAGCAGCCCCTAGCATTCTTTCAGTTAAAATTCCCAAGTCTGTACTCCAATGGTGCAGAGTATGGGGGAAGAATCAGATTGTAGGATGTATGTATACTTTTTAGTGCTCTGCTGTAGGTGCTGACTCTGTGGTTGGCCTCCTATGATGCATTGCACCTGTGCAATATATCATTAACATCATTTAATGGCCCTAGTTTAGGTTAAACAATGGTTAAAACTAATTAATCTGTCATTGGCTTTTAGATACCCTCAGCACTGCAGGACGCCATGCAAATGCGCAGCCCATAGGTAAACAAAGCTTAGCACTTAGTACTCACACCCCCCATTCCCACTCTCAGCATAACAGTGTGCAGCAGAAACATGCTACCCTTAGCTAAACAAAGCTTAGATGTTAATGCACACACCCTCCTGAAAGGGCATGCTCAGCATGGCAGTGCACCGTGCAAACAGGCACAGCTAAGCTGAAATAAGCTTAGAAGTTATTGGACGCTCCCCTCTCCTGATGTCAGCTACCTTCTCTGTAAATACCAACATAGTTCATTGCCTACACAGAGGGGAATATGTGGATACGATTACCCCTTTAAAATATTCAGTAACTCCAGCTCATTTGCATAGGGATCCTTGCTCACAAGCTGGAAACTACACACTTCAAAGCCCTACCACATTAGTGACAGCACCAGTGCACCATTGCAGATACTCCATGCAGGGTCCTGTAATACATTTCAGTCACATAATATTAATTTTGTTTTTCCAAATTTTTTAAAATTTTTATATAAAGCATGTTTGCACACTGCAGTGTTCCATGGAAACATGCCCAACTTATTAAAAAAATACTTAATTTAATTTATTTCCTTTGATTTTTCAGACAGACAGAGGATAGTTTCACTCATATATGTATGTGGTATGCCATTTCTGTCCATCTATCTACAGTTTTACAGCCCCTTTTGTCTGTCTACATTGCTGTATATGGAATTTTTCCATGTACACTACAAACACTGACACAGGGTCTGCAGAGCTGCCTATCTGCTTGCTGGATCACTCTACCTGCCTCATTTTCATGAGATCCACCTGCTTATGAGGTGATTTGCATGCCATAAAGGTTTCCAAGTTAGTATGCTTATGCACACTCCTCAGCAGCGCTTACTGAATCAAAAATGTTCACAGCCATGTTAGCAGTGCAGCCCGATGCCTGCACAGAATGTGTAGGCTTTATTAAATTCTCCCCTACAAGATTTTCATGTCTATATTGCAAAAGATTAAATCAAATTCTCATTGGTTTAGTAAATGAAGATCAGACTGAGTTTATAGTTAATAGGAAAGTTAAAGCTAATATAATAAGACTCTTTTCTTTGATTGATATGGCAAACAAAAATTAAAAAGAGTTATCCATAATAAGCATAGATATGGATAGCTTTTGACTCTGTGAATTGGTCATATTTGTTCAGTGCATTAAATGAATATAACTTTTCCACTGACTTCATGAAGTTAATTAAAAAGCTTTATGATAACGCAATTCTTTTGTCAAAGTAGGCTCCTTTATATCTAGCTCCTTTGATATCGTAAAAGGTATCAAACAGGGATGCCCTTTGCTATTTGTTCTTATTAAAGAGCCATTTGCTAACTATATAAGATCTAACATAAGCATTAAAGGTTTCAAAATAAATGAAAATTTTCTTCTAAAATTCGACTTTTTGCTGATGACATTCTGCTTACTAGTGGTAATATTGAACTCTCGTTGGATCATATAGTTAGTTCTATGGACTATTTTGAAAATATTTCAGGTCTGAAATTTAATCACGATTAAACAACAACCTTGCTTATAAACAAAGAGATAACCACTAAGTTAAACTCTTACAAAAAATGTGGTTGGGACAAATTACAGTTAAATTACTTAGGAATTACTATTGAGACTAATAATAAAAAGTCAATTTTAGTTAACTATACAAACCTAATTGATACAATATCCAAATTAACAGATAATTGGAATGAATTATTTTTCACATTTGAGGATTGACATATGTTGATCAAAACGATAATCGTACCAAAAATCTTATTCTTTAGTCAGCCATTAGTTCTCCCCCCTTCTAAAAAAGTAAAAAAAAAAAATATTTTACTAAGGTTCTTATGGTATCCCAAAAAAGCAAGAGTCTCCTTGGACTGGCACATCAAAAGTTGGGAGGAGGGAGGTATTGGTTTCCCCAATATTAACTTATATTCTAAATATGTAATTATTAGAGTAATACTCCAGTGGCTTGACTCCTCTTATGTTTCCTGTTGGAAATCAATACATGAAAATATACTAATACTAATAAATCTATAATAGATACTTTTACAAATGTAGACATCAATACTTTTTTTGGGGGGGGTTTAAAGACTATATATTAAATGAAAAATATAAGTTTATTCTCTTGTTGTTGTTGTATCTTTCAGCTTTTCCCGGTTAGGGGTCGCCACAGCAGAACTCCTGTCCGCTAATGATTGGCAGTAGATTTTTACATGCCGAGTTGCCAGCCCTGATGCACAGCCTTAAACGAAGGTACGTCCATTCACGCATGTCTCCACACAGAAGATGCTTTAGCTGAGAATCGAACAGGACAACGTCTTACTGTGAGGCGACAACGCTACCGCAGCACCACTCTACTTTATCATAAATCAAGGTCTATTAATATTCAAGAAATTTATGAATTTGAATTATCTAATCAAAGATCAACTAATAATATTATTTCCTATAGTTTTCACAAACAAATGATTAATATATTTTAATACAAGGAAAATATTTGACTTAAAGAATAGCAATTTAAGTTATTGGCATCAGTTTCTGAACTGGAATAAAACACACTCAGCTGATTATCTAATTGCTAGATACAGTCTGGATAATAGTAGTTGGTTAGATATACAAATAAGTAAGGAATATATTCAAGAGAAAATTAAAATAGCATTAGACGTACAAATCAAAACTATTCCAAAAATCCTAGACTTCATTTCTAATATAAATAATAATCCATATGAAGGTAAGTCATACTTGTCAATCATATATAAGATTATTAGAATTGAATTTGTTCACCCTGAATTGTCATACTCAATAAAAATAAATAAAGTAGAATTTTCTGAGAAAAGTACAAAACTATTATTAAAATCTACAGGAAAATCAATGTACTCTCTATACTGGAAGAGTTATACATGGACATTTTTTACACAGAGTTTTTCCTAACACCCCACAAAATTGCTGTTATATACAAATCAGAAAAAATAAAATGCTGGAGATGCAATGAAGCCCTTGATGCAGACTGGGTTCATATAATCATATAATGCAACATAGTGTCATCCTTTTGAACTGATTTTAGAAACTTTTGCCAAGCATTGTGGTCAGATAATTATACTACTACAGATTCCTTGATTTTGTTCAATGCCCCAGTCCCAGATGTTATTCCAATATTGCAAATACCTCTTTTTTGGTCTGTCCTAGCTACTGCTACTAAAGTTATAACTAAAAACTGGAAATGCAAAATTACTCTCTCTTTTACTAGTGAAATTATCTGTCTAGCCAAATCTGTTTTTAAAAATGAATTATTGACCATAAAAATGTGAAATAGAAATGTAACTGAACAATACATAGCTTGGCAGACATTTAATGATCTATTAGAAACGTACTAATGGTTTTGTATATATAATTCTTGTTATGGACTTTTGTATATAGTTTTGAAGTTTTGTTTTATTTTGTTTCACATTGTTGAATTATTGTTGGAATATGTAAAATCAAATAAAAACTTTTTTTAAGAAAAAAAAAGAAAAAAACAGACAAATGTACTAGATTATTCATCTAAAGAGAAAATTCTGCATCCTTGCAGAATCCCAGCAGAGTTGTATCAAGTAGCGGGGGGGGGGGGTGAATGTGCATAGTCTTGTTGAAGCTTATGAATGAAGTGTTAAGATCAAAGTGAGATCCCTGCTACTGGAAAAAGATAGTGGTAATAGCCCTCCTTAAGGAAGGTAAAGATCTGAAATTTCTGAGTGTTTATAGGCCAATCTCAAATTTGAACCATGATTATACATATGTATGATAATACTGACGAAGAGAATGGCGGATAATGTGGCATGTCTGGTTCATCCAGATCAAATATGCATTTATTCCAGATAAACACTTTTTTGTTTGTGTTTTTAAGTCTTTAAATAGAACATGCCCAAAATGTAGGTGAATAGTTGTTGGCAATCAGATTGGATGATAAAAAGGATTTTGATGGGGTGAGATGGGACTTTTTGTTAAAAACATTGGAGGACTGCTCATAGGAACTGTCCAATTAATCACCACTGTGTAAGAGGGGGCAGCAGCAAAAGGTAGGGTTAATATAGCAATAACCCATGCCTGGGTGTGGGTAATGCTGGATTTACCCACGGTTGGCGTGGTTTGGTCCCGGTAAGCCGAGGACCAAACAAAGACAACCGTGGGTAAATCCAGCATTACCCACACCCAGAAGTGGGTTATTGCTATTATACAATGACATTATTTAAGAAAAGAAATAATTACTTTTCTTAAATAATGGCATTGTATATCTCTTTGCTGCCCTTCCGCAGCTGTCTGGTGTTCAGCAGTTCTGATGTACCGCATGCCTACGCAGTACATCAGAGCTGTGGCAAAAGCAACGGAGAACGCAAGATCTCCGTTGCTTTTACTATCTCGCTATGTTAAATGGGTTTAACATAGCGAAACAGCTTTAAAATAAGCAACGGAGATCTCCGTTGCTTATTTTAAGCTGTCTCGCTATGTTAAACTCATTTAACATAGCGAGACAGGTTTAAAAGCAACGGAGATTGCAAGATCTCCGTTTTTTACACTGTGTCGCTATGTTAAAGGAGTTTAACATAGCGAGACAGCTTTAAAAAAAGCAACGGAGATCTGCGTTGCCTTTTTTAAACCTGTGTCACTATGTTAAACTATTTTAACATAGCGAGATTAGTTATTAACGGAAAAGTCCGGGCGACCGGACCTTTTTCCGTTAGTATATTGAGGGATTTACAACGGGCACGCTGGTTGGGCTGGCCAATCAGCGTGCACGTTTTAGAGGAGGCATTGTATAATATGAAATTTAGCATGAAGACAAAAATGAGACGGGGATGTCTGTCTCACCCCCCCCCCCCATATTTGCTTTGCATTTGCATCCATTAGAAGAAACTTTGAGGGGTTATCAGTCAAACAGGTATAGAGATGGGGAGGGGGAATTCAAAGTATTATTGCATGCATACAATTTGTTGATCTACCTGAGGACTCAGAGAGAGATTTACAAGCTTCGTTTCAACTTTTGGAGGAATTTGGCAGGACATCTAGGTATATATTAGTAAAAGAAAAGATTTTGCATAAATTATGTCCCCTCAGAGAGGTTAAGGTGGAAGTATTCATTTTTGGGGCAGGCTAGCCTCTTTAAATATTTGGGAATACAGTTAGTATCATTAATAAAGGACAGTGTAGCCCTTACATAGAAGTCTCCCCTACATGAATGAAAAATGCTACTCCAGTGATGGTCAGATTTATGCTGCGGTGGTGGTGTTGTGGTAGCGCTGTCGCCTGACAGTAAGACATTGTTCCGCTCGATTCTCAGCTAGAGCATCTTTTGTCTGGAGACATGCGTGAATGGGCGTACCTTCATTGAAGGTTGTGCATCAGGGCTGGCAACTCGGCACATACAAATCTACTGCCAATCATTAGCGGACCAGAGTTCCACTGTGGTGACCCCTAACCAGGAAAAGCTGAAAGACACAACAAAAAAGTGATGGTCAGATTTAGGCCTGGATCTGTCAGAAAGAGTGAGGTCTTTGCAGATGATGTTACTCCCCCTGGGGTTATATTTATTTTTAGCTTTTCTATTTCTTTTTTTTTTTTTTTTGCTAACTTGAAAGAAGTAATGGCCAGGCTTTTGTGGAAAATGGAAAAGCAGGGGCAGCTTATTATAAAGTAGTTATTACAGTAGACAGTGGAGGGTTGGGAGTCTCAGACATATAAGCTTATTGGACCACATGGCCCAGTTAAGAATATTTTTAGATGGTCACCTAGGGAAGAGGTATAGGGCAGATAACTATTGACTCAGATCTGTGAACAAAGGAGGTAAGATCAGAAATGGATTGTTTTGGGCAATGCTAGGGTAACAGCTAATTAAGTTATAGAAAATGTGGTGGAAGGTCTAAACAGAGTTTTGAAGACACAAAGTTTAGGGGAGTGGAGGAGTATACTACAGCCAATTATAGTACATTTTGGGGGGAGGTTGGCAGCTGTCACAGAGCTACAGGGAATTGTTTAGCTGAACATATTTAAGCAACTGAGAACACATGATGAGGAAATGAACAGTTTGCTTGACTGAGGCTGAATGAAGATAAGGCATGAAAACAGAAGACCAGTTAATTTAAGAATCCCTGATGTAGCTGGGTAATAAAATATTAAAGGCCCTGCAGAGGGGAAGATGATATCAAAGTGGGGATTGCTTCTCCATGACTGGAATGGGGACTTCTCCAGCAAAGAAAAGAACTGTTAGAAAAGCCTATGAAGTCCCAGAAGATGCAAGAATGGATGTGGATAGTAGTTTGAGGCTGGACTGTGAGTGTCTTTTGGGGGCATTGATCCTTATTTACTACTTGATAAGTCTGGAGGAGTATTAGAGAAACCACAAGCTTAAGGACATTTCAAATATTTGGTTAGAAGTGTTTATATGTATTTTATACGTTATGGAGGTTGAGTATCCAGGGGTGGCAAGCAACTGCTGGAGATGTGTGTAGAGATAGCTAGGCAATTGCTGTAACTTGGAGAATTCCCTTTAGTCCCTTTTCTCTGATATACAACACTCTTAGAATTAATATATGTAAGTATCAGGGATAGAGGGGTACAAGAACTCCCCTCCTGCAAAAAAAATGCTTTTAATGTATAATAGTGACTTTTGTAGTTTAAAAACATTTTTTTGCAGTAAGAAAGTTCCTGTACCCCTGATACTTATATATATTAATTCTAAGAGTGTTGTATATCAGAGAAAAGGGACTAAAGGGAATTCTCAAAGTTACAGCAATTGCCTAGCTATAATAGTAACATTTGCAGTTTGTAAGCCGTGGTGGTGCAGCGGTTAGCGTTGTCACCTCACAGCAAGAGGTTCTCCCATTTGATTCTCGGTTAGAGCGCCTTCTGTGTGGAGTCTGCATGTCCTCCCCGCGGTCGAGTGACGTTAAAGACATGCAGGTAGGTGCAAGCGTGAATGGGCATACCTTCATTGAAGGTTGGGCATCAGGCTGCCAACTCGTCACTGTAAAAATCCACTGCCAATCATGAGTGGACCGGAGTTCCGCTGTGGCAACCCCTAACCGGGAAAAGCTGAAAGTTTTTTTTTTTTTTAGGACTTTTGCAGTTTGATGTTGCTTCCAGTGTCTCTCACATACATTTTCTTAGTTTTACTCATATCATCACGTCTCAGACTTCCAGAAGGAAACCTCTATATATGCATTAGACAGTCACAAGATACCAAATGTCAGTAGCAGTACTTAGGATACAGAGTTTTACATGCTGCATTTTTTTTCTGTCATGGTTAGCAACCCGGCGGTATAAACCTTGGGTCTAGATTATTGTCACTATCGAAGTGACACCCCAACCCCATATGCAAATATAGAAAAAGGGGTTGTGGATGGATGGATGGACAAAACAACAGTGATGTGTGAAGATAGCGTCTCGTTCTTTGATTTAGTTGCATTTACTTGGAAAAGGGTCACTGATATTACATCAGTTCACAAAAGCAAGGTGAGTAGGATCCCTTCATTCTTGGGTTACTGACATTGTATCACTAGTGCACAGTAGGCAAAATCCCTGTCATAGTGTATTCAAGTAAGCAAGGTCACTGTTATCACAGGCATTGACAACTGTATGACAGATATGGTCCCCATTTTTAAGGTCACTGACAATGATTACCTAAGCAATAAACAAATGCTCAAAAAAGCATAAAACAAAAGACCGATCCTTTCAGAGCAAATACAAAAACATCAAAAACAAAACAAAAAACAGCATCTTGCACAGGGGCAAGCCCCTCTTCAACCAACCCTCCCTCCCCAATGCTGCTAATTATATACCAAGTCTGAGATCACACTCAGTGTGGAAAGGGCAAATTTCCAGATTCCTCTGTACCACAATCCTACTTGCAGGGCTGCCGGCAGGCCATTACACCACTGACATCAGAAACCTTATCATTGATACTGTGTCATTTTATAAATTAGGTTTCCCCTTATTATTATATTATGGAAGATGGTGCCACTGGTGTCACATCAGAACTGTATACTAATCAGTTCTCCTCCCCACCCCCATTCTTGCTTATCTTCCTGATCCACAGTTTGGTGACATGGTGCCACTGAGACTTTCTTCAAACTGCATGACTTCAGAGAACTGCCCTGATGCTGATAACCTTTAGGCTTGCAGTGTTGCTCTTGTTGATGTGTAGCATACACTGGGCCACTTATGCATTTGATGAGTCAGTGTAACCTCCAGGGCTACTCATGTCCTTTGTGTGCTTAGAGAATATTCATTTTGTAGTGTGATGAGCCAGGATAGTTTCTCAGATGTAGCAGATTAGAGACAGGACCAATGATCCAGCACAAAAGTCAAGGCAATTTGTGTTATGTTCTGCTCATCCAGTTTGTGACTTGGGCTGTAGCCAGGAGAACTCCTCTGTGTGAATCAGGGAAAACTCCTTGTTGCGATTTGTTACTGGCACTAGTGCTCATCCATTTCACTCAGTAATATTGTCTTTGCAGTATATTATACACAGTACCACCACCTATCCACATGATCAGCTTGTCTAGTCTCCATTTTACACTGTTTCATAGGCAGGCTCGTGTATCCATGTGATGAATTAGATAATATCTCTTTTAAAGTGTGCTGCAGGAAGGACCTTCATCCCCATGATAAGTCAATGCATTCTCTTAAATGTGATTATAGGCAGGTTAACTCATCGACTTCGGTAATACGGACATCATAATGTTGCAATGTGTTAGAGACAAGCATGTGCATCCCCTTAAGTCTGGGGAATCTTCTTAACGTGGTCTGTTCCCAGGATGATCAGTCTATCTGAAAGGACTATATCATTTTTGCATTGCAGTACATTACAGCAGGATGAGTTTTTTCACTTGCTGAATCAAGATACTTTACCTATAACAGTTGTTTTTTTTAAAGGCTTGGCTATGCACCTTCTTTATAAGACAAGATATCCCACTGTGATGTACTAACATAGGATTGGGCTACTTTAAATGAGTTAGGTAACTGTTTCTGCTGTAGGATATATTTGAAATTATACATCTCAGTTGTCCAGAATTTTGCAGAATGTCCAGAATTTTACCTCATATTTTTAGTATGTTCCTAATAAAATGTGTGGTTTTCTGGCAAATCATTCAGGATTGCAGTCACTAAAACTTAATGTCACTAAGTAATGATATCAGTGGCGGCTGGTGACTTCAAATCACAGGGGGGCTGCAGGAGACAGCTGAATGGGTGGGGTCAAGGGGAGGGGTGTGGTCAACTAGAAAGGGGAGGAGCTATGCACAAAACCACAAAAACTAACTTTAATTAAATACGCTGCCCTGGGTGGCAAACCATCATTATGAAAGTCCAATCAAGACAAAAATAAGTGTAGAAGAATAAAAATATTTCAATGCATTGGCTGCATGACAGCTTACTTAATATCTAGATGGAAACAAAAGGTTGTGAGGCATGAAAAAATAAATTACTTTTTAAATACATTACTGGAATGCCAGTCAAAATCAAGTATAAGAAAAACCAGAAGCACTCAACTCAAACCACTTCTCCTTGCACTGTAGTTCTAATTATAATATATTCAGCTTTATTAAAGTACCAAGTAACATGCTGAAAGTAGAAATCTCTGTGATGCCCCCACTTGTAAAAATGTTTCTTATCCAAAAAAGACCTGCTGCCTGACAACTATGGGGAAAACATGATCAAAGTAAAAAATGAAAAGCAAACAAGAAACAAGCTCAAGATACATTGCTTAAAGGATTACTGTACAGGTTATGGACCACACATGATTGGCATTCTGTTTAGTTTACGGGTAAAGTCTGTAGAGATGACTGGAAGTCTCCAACAAGTGTAATGAGCTTTTTTTAAAATAATGGAATCCTGTCCTTGAATACCCAAGGCTTATACATTATCTAGTCAAGTATTCTCTGCATGGCAACAACAGAAAGGCTTTCAATGTTGGCAATTCTTTAACAGTATGCTTATTAAAGCTTACTTGCATCTTACGATCTCAGACAAGCTTACCTTATGGTCATTAAAGCATTGCTACTTAAACACAGAGCAACAGGCACTTTGAGTAATAAGCATAAATCTGAGTAATAAGCATAAATCAACAGTACAAAAATATGACCGAAACCAGACCATTCTGCAAAATCAAGGACAGATGAAAAGCCACTGTAGTACTTATGCAGTGTGTCCTCCCCATCCAAGGTAGACACAACTACTCCTTGCCTTGCTTGGACACATCCAGAGTCACTACATGGGGGAGTGGGGTGCAACAAGTACGTCACAATTTGAAATGTCTCTGGCTGACTGTGATGGCCTTGACACATTTGTCATACCTCTCAACCTCAAGAGCAAGAAATCTGGACAAAGCCATACACAGAAGTAGGACAAAGGCCCAAAAATAAGGCCAATTTTTAAATACTGCCCTAATAAACTTAGAAAGATAATAGAACAGGTCTTGCATTAGTATGAATTTTCTGAAGGGTATAAAATCTGAAACTCAAATGTCTGTCATTTTCTAACTTCAGTCTTTAGTGATTTGTCACTAATTTGCCAAAACACACAATTTTATGAAAAATGGACCAAAATGTAATGCAAAAATATAAAATAGACAATACAGCTGGGAACCTGCCAAGGAAGGGACACTTTAATATTAGTACTGCTACCTTGAGCAGCTGACAAAATAAAAGAATCTACATGCATTTCAACTAAGTAATCTATAACTTTGATTATTACACAGTTATTTCTTAATTGTAAACCCTCCATGTTTTCTTTCAAAATTGCTATTTTGCGGAGGGATTATTAGGGGGAAGAGCAACATTTTGAGCCAAAAATCGGGGACAGTTGAGAGGTTGGCTATGCCTAATTCTATAAAGCAATTTATTTGCATGTACCTCTCAACCTGTTAATGCAGTAAATCTGAACAAGGCCAAATATATTGGGGGCACATATAAACAGTACTAAAATTGCTCTTGTATAAATTGAGACAGTTGATAGAACAGCTCTTACTTTAACATACATTTTTCTGAAGGTTATGAAGTCTGAAACTCAGTGTATCATTATTTAGTGACTTAATTCCTAAATGATTTGCCAGAAAACTAGTAGTTTTATGAAGAACAAACCAAAAATAAGAAGCAAAAATCTATTCATTCTTTGAAAATCTGGACAGTTGGGAGGTATAGTTCAGCTGGGCCTGTCTGAGTTTGCTGCCCTTCCCCCCTGGCCCTGACAAAATCATGGTTGAATGGAGCCTCTGCAGCCTTTCCAATGAACCATTACTGGCTATTTCACTCCATTTACCATAAACACTAATGTGCATACTGCTTTACTTCTATGATGAGTTGGACTTCATTTGAAAGTTTTATTTTGTATTTTACAGCACAAACACTAAGTCATCTGCTAAACAAAGCAATGCAGTCTCACAATGAAAACTTAGCATTAAAACTTCTCTGCCCTTGAAACTCACATTCATTGAAACAGCATTGAAACCCACATTCAAAGAAAATACATTTTGCCAGTGGCAGACAAAGATTAATTTTGGGCTGTTTCAAATCATAGGCCCCTCGCATATGAAACATACATGTGCTCTTTGATACACCTTCCTCATTGTACTAAAATTATATTCCTTGTACAATACAGTACAGTTGTTAGAGGGTGTTTTAAATTTGTTTTGAACATTTTTCCAGTAAGCAATGAAACAAAACGTATGCACCCATAATGGCAAAACTGCCCAGTTGAGAACATTTATCATAAAAAAGTCTACTCAGACTTCCACAGTCCACCATTAGTAAATATACACAATTCTACAGTCCACCATTATTAGTAAATACGCACAATTCTACAGTCCACCATTATCAGTAAATATGCACAATTCTACAGTCCACCTTTATCAGTAAATATGCACAATTCTACAGTCCATTATCAGTAAATATGCACAATCTCTGAAGTAAAAGTCATCTAAATAATTCCACATTAAAGAAATCTGTAACTAATGAAGAGGTTGCTGCTAGCAATCACCTTTATATTTCATGGCTTCATCGAAAAATAAAGTGTCTGTTGCCCTCAGGAATAAATTGCCTATATTACATTAAAATATGATAAGCTAGTAACAATATTGCAAGAGGAAATGGATGGCAAACTGATAACAGACTCATAGTTAGTATCTTCACCAAGGAGAACATTCTCAGTACGGCAGCATCCACCCCTTGTGGGAGTAGAACCCACAGCCTTCTGCATCAAAAGCAAGTACACAACCTGTTGTGCTATAGTATTAACAAGGCAAAGCACTAAACTTCTGTTCCCCTGCAGCTCTCAGCTCCTTGTAAAATCTACTCAATACTCAACTGCATCTCAACTTCACAGCACAAGAAAACTGGAAAAAGCCAAAATGTATTTTGGGGGGGGGGGGTCAAAAGCCCAAAAACCAGGGACACATTAAACATTGCTTATATAATCTTGGAAAGTTGCTAGAATAAAATGTTATATTACCACCATACATTTTACTGCCAAAGTCCCTGAGCAAAACAGTCAGAGTAACATACCACTACGCCACATCAGCTGCTTTGTAAAAGAGAGGAAGACTGAAACTTAAATGGCTATCATTTAGTGAATTCAGTTCTCACCATAGCTGTCAACCTCTTAGTACAAAACACCTGGACAAACCCAGTAATGAGGGAATACAGCCCTCAAACATATTCAGTGAATTCAGTTCTTGCCATAGCGGTCAACCTTAGCACAAAAACCTGGACGAAGCCAATAATGGGGGGGAATACAGTCCCAAAAATAGGGACAAATGTAAAATATTCATCTCATAAACAATAGAAAATTGCTAGAAAAAAAAGGTTGTGTTACTATGTATTCTGAAGAACATGAAGTCTGAAATTCAAATGCCTGTCAATTTTACTGCTGACAGAACAAAAACAATTTTCAGAGACCCAGGGATTAATACTGCAGACACGTCTTTGTAAAATGACAGGGCACCAGAGCAAATCCACACAAACACAGGGAGGAGATGCAGATTCCACACAGAAGGCACCCCAGCCAAAAATCAAACCAGAAAACCTATAGCTGTGAGGCAACAGTACTACCACTGCACCATCAAATATGCAAGGAATTAAACATTCAGAAACCTGAAGTCTGAAATTCAAATGCCTGTCAATTTTATGTAACATTTGTTAATCAGGACAGTTTGGCTTGGAACAAAAAAAAAACAATTCTCAGCAGAGGCCCAGGAAGAAATAATGCAGACATGTCTTTGTAACATGGGAGCACACAAACACAGGGAGAAGATACAGACCCCCCCCCCCACAAAGAAGGCACCCCAGCCAAGAACCAAACCCAAGAACCTATAGCTATGAGGCATCAATGCTACCACTGCACCATCAAATTTCAAACATTTCAATTTTTAAAAACACAGATATTATGTGGAATATATCAGATCAAATATGAGGCAAAAATCTGCAATTTTTTTTACAAATGGTGGTGGGTAGGGAATTCAGGTCGTATAACACCTGTATACAAGGTACAGGGTTCAAGCCTGAGGTATTCCCTACCACACCACCATGAGTCTAATCACCAGTACGTCCAACCTGAGGCATTTTCACACACACACACTCACACACACACACTCACTCACTCACCTGTAGTAAATGCTAAACCACACACTCTCTCTCTCCTGTAGTAAATGCTAAACCACACACTTACCTGGTCCTGTAGTAAATCCCTGTCCATAACACCATCCAGTATGTAGATCCCAACGAGACTGCAGCCACCATACATCCAGTAAGGAAATCCCGCGCAAATCCGACCCTGCCCGTCGCAAACTCTACTCCAATCCAGATCCTTACCTTGCCCGTCGCGAGATCCTCCCCTGCAGCAAACTCCAATCCGATCCCCTGACTGCCGACATGGCAGTCCGACCCCGACGCGTTTCCCCAGCGAGTTCCCAGGCAGTTTAAAACTGCATAGACTTGTGGGAGCACTCCTGTCCATGATTCTCAATCAGGACTGCCGTGCGCATGCTCCATGCACTAGACTGTCTCAGCAGCAGTGCGCATGCGCAAAGTCCGCGAAATTTAAATTTTTTTTTTTTGATTGTGTACTATCAAGTTGAGGGGGCTGCAGACCGGCAGTCCGATAGCACGGGCCGCCCCTGAATGATATACAGTTGAGTTTCAGACTTTATATCATTCAGAAAATACATACTAACACAAATCCTGTTTTTCTAGTAGCTTTCAAAGTTTATAAGAGCAATGCTTAAAATCTATCCCTATTTTTGGACCATTGTTCCTCCATTATTTTAGGCTTTGCCCAGATTTCTTGCTTTAAAAGGATGATAGGTATACTGGATATATCTTTAGTGAGATAACTGGTATATCTTAAGTGGAGAAGAAGGTAAGAAGGAACTGTGGAGAAAAGAAAACGTATAGGTCAGAGATCACAGAGGAGAAGATAAAGATCAGCCATGGCAGAAAAATCTTTTGTTCATGAATGGGTATGTTCACCCAATGGCATGCAGTGGAGAAAACCAAAGTATGATGCCATCCATATTAGCTCTGTAGGTGTCAGGAAAACCAGAGAACAATATAGCTTCTTTATCAGGTGAACAGGAAAATTTGTCATATCATGGTGGTTTGCACACAGGTTCCTAATAGAGAAATGATAGGGGTTTGAATGGAGCCATAATTTGGGTCCGAATGCAGAGATGCTAAAATCAGCAAGCAAAGGAGAGCAGTATTGTCTGAAATTAATTCATCCTCAATTCTTGGTGAGTACCTTCTCAAGGTGGGCCCTATTTTTTTTTTACAAAATCTCACCAAAATGAAACTGATAAATAGACTGTATTTATATTTATAGTATATATCATGGACAGAAGAAGGTTAAAATATAAAAAATACAACTGGGAGCACAAGTCCCAGGATAAAAAAGTGCCCAATCCTGGTAATGCACTGGTGCCAGGACTGGAAAAAATGACTGTGTATAATCCTCAAGACACGGAAACACTCCTACAATGTGGTTAGGCCAGACTCAGGAGGAGGATATCCCCACTGATGTAGAAGGAAATAGCACAGAGAAAAACACAAAAACTGCCTTGTCAAAAGCATTTGATATTGTCTCACACCAGCAACTGCTCATTTGAGTCTCCTCCATAGGACTTTCACAGTACTCCTTGCTGTGGTTACTTAGTTACCTATCTGGAAGGCAACAAGCCATTAAATAGCAACAAACCTACTCACTTTTTCATCCAGTTACTACAGATGTCCTCAGGGCTCTATCCTGGGTCCTCTACTATTTAATATATTTATTAATAACATCCACAGCTCCACTCACCATGCTAGTTTAGTTCATTATGCAGATGACTTAACATTAATATGTATGGCCTCAACAAAACAAGCTCCAAGATGTTACCCCCAAATTTTTCTCCACTGTAGAAACCTGGCTCAAAGAATCAGACCTCTTACCCAACCCCAAGAAAACTAAGTTAATGCTTTTCACCTCCACAAGTTGCCAAAATCAAAAGCAATATTTTACCATAAAGTCAACAAATTATACTGTCATTGAAACTGTAGCTCACAGTAATCGTTTAGGTGTTATAATAGACGATAATCTCAAATATGACCACCATATACTGCACACCATTAAATCTACACACCAGAAACTAGGCTCCCTTTATAGGATCAATGGATTCCTTACAGATACTGCAAGAAAAACTCTAGCCAGGGTCTCATTGCTGACCCTGTTATACACTGCTCCTATCCTAACAAGCATAAACAATACTCAAAGAAAGAAAACTTGCTTCCTGCTACAATAAAATAGATAAATTTGCCAGCAGCCTCCCTCATAGGACCCCCGATTGCCAGAGCTTAAAGCAATTAAACTGGCTTGAACTGCACAACTGTCTAACATATTCACAACTGACTACAGCACACAAACTCATTCATCATCCAGAAAAATGCCCTGCATTACAAAACATATTACTACCCTACTGTCTAGCAAGGGACCTCAATTCTAGTAACCAATTCTTATTACGTACAAATAAGTCAAATAATGTCACAGGAGACTTTACTCCCAATGGGTTGCTAACTCTGGAATAGTATCCCCATGCAAATAAAACTCTCCAACAAACTCAGTAGCTTTAAACCACTGCTTAAACAACCGGCCAGATTCAATAAAGCTTACACTAAGTGTCCTTGATATGTATTCAAGCACATTCTTAGCACATATTTTCTACTTTATAGTCACTCAGAAAGATTGCATTAAGTGTACATGTAGTCTACACTTTGTAGTAACCTTTATGAATCCCTGTCACATTTATTTAAAGTGGTAAGAATATCAGCAGGAAAACTAAAATTAGGAGGAAGAAAGTGAGAGTTATGTCTGTGTTGTCTGTTCACGCAGAATAATGTACACTTAGTATAGGTATTATTGAATCCCAGGGAACATCTTAATCAATCCTGGTCCTGTACATGCACGTCATAGGGTTAAAATTTTTCCACTGTACAATACTATCCAAATATTCTCCTTAAACATAATATTCTCAGTCTATTACTGAAATGACAAAACAATTTTTATACATAACTGCTGCTTGTACAATCCATTAAGTTGCATGTGTGCTTTCTCTTTAGTAACTTCCATCTCTGTAAAATCTTAGAATGTATATGTATAAATGTAACTATTGTTTGTATATAAATGTAAATAGAAATGTAACTGCTCTGTGTTTGACTGGAACTTAGTATAATGTAATGGAGCTTTTCTCACTGGGCCTCTGCTGAAAATGGATATTACCCAGTCGGACTTTCCCAGTATGCAAATATAAATAAATAAATAAATAAATATAGATCTGCAGACATAAAACTGCATACATATCTGCTGCCCCAAACTTAGTGAAAGTTTTAAAACATGAAGAGAACAAGTCTAAGATGACGTTCCTGCTTAGTTTAGCAGAAGCATATCGGTGTCAAGTGGGAATGGAAATCAAACCAGAAGTAGAAAAAAATCATCCAGCAACTGAATGTGCCAAAAACAAAAGAAAGAATATAAGAAGGATCAGATGACAAGGCAAGAAATGTGGAAATGGCATAAATATAGTTTCAAATACAGAAAACTCCTGGAACAACCGCATGTCAATCAGGACCTAATGCAAGAATGGTTAAGAAGAGGTGAATTTAACCCAAAAGATGAAAGGTTAATATTGGCAGCTGAGGATAGTGGACTATACATATGTTGGTTTTCAAAGTACATTGAACATGTTGGAGAAACAGACAAATGCAGGTTCTATAAAACAGAAATGGAAACAGTCACACATCCTGTTGCTGGTTGTGATACACTAATGGCAGAAGGCCTCTATACTGAAAGGCATAATATGTCAATACTGTTGCATGGGAGATTGCACAAACATTACAACATTGAAGTAGCTGAGAAGCATTGAAATATAGGCCACAAAGTATGTGATGAAGTTTATATCACATGGGATCACCTATTACCAACAGTTCAAAAAACAGATGCGAGAAAAACAGATATAATAGTCCATGAATAGAAGACAAAAGTAGCATTGATCTTTGAAATTGCTACACCCAGTGATTACAGTGTCTTACATATAGGGAGATACAAAGTTATAAAATATCAGGATCTGCAAGCAGAAATGAAGGCAATGTGGAAGAAGGGCACCCAGACAGTTCTAATAGTAGTAGGAGCAACGGGGTCTCATAAAATAAGAATCTACAGTCATATTTAGACATGTTACAGATACATGTAACTCCATATGAACTGGAGAGGAGTCTATGTACATTGCAGGTGCTAAAAGGAGCACTTTTGGCTAACATCAAAGATCAAAACAATACTACTTTCATGCACTGTAATCAGACTTAGGAATGGGATCCATTTCCATCATAGTATTAGAAACTCAAAAGACTTGAAGAAAATAAACAGAGACAGAGACAAAACAAAATAAAGTAAACAGAAGGGGGTACCAAGTATCATATTTCTTAGTCTGAAGATGTACTGCAGCGTTATTATAACAAAGCAAATACAGCTGCATGTTGCAGTCTACCCAAAATCACATTGATAAAGATTATGATGTCAATGCAGGTTATACTGGTGCAGTGCCTGCTGTTGAGTAGAGATTGGTGACAGTTTCTCTATACTCATAGGGTAGAATCTTCAGGTTTTCCACTGTTTTCTCATTCAGCGTATTACTAGTATTTGACCTAAAATTTTAGGTAAGTTCAAAGTCTTCAACTCTTTATGCCAGGCCAGTTCAAAGGAATGGGCCTCCACAGAAAATGGATTCATTTGTAGTCCCAGTTAGACCATCCCTAAGAGCAAGGACTTGTAGACATTTTCCGACTGGTCTCCATCCTAGACTTGCAGGATGTTATTCTTAAGAACAAATCTGAAACCATCTAAGGTTGTGTGAACCAAACATTTCCCCTTATAAGAGAGCTATAGTTCAATGACTGGTTCTCTTGTTGTGAATGCATAATAAAACTCATTGTCTCTGTGACGCCCGTGCACTGGCCCAGCAATCAAGGAGCCTCAATCCTCACCACTAACACCAGTGAGGGGCATCCATATAGGGAAAAAAATACACACACAGTAAAGTACAATTTCCCTTAAGAGCACACAGAGATCACAGTCAGTCTGGGGCTGATTTCTCCCTTTCTCTCCAGGTCCCCAATAAGACTCCCCACTGGCCCAGCTATAGGGTCCAGATCTCAGCCTAGTGGGAAAGCTAAAACCTCCAGCACCCTCCCTGTCCAACTAGTGCTTTGTGTCCCTGCCCAAGTTGCTGACACACACACACACACACACACACACACACACACATACACACACACACACACACACTTTGAGATAAGAGTTATATACAATGACATAGACTTTCCTGGGAAAGGCTGGCACAGGTTCTCCAGCTGTGCCCCTTTTACCAGACTATACGGTAGTACCACTTGCCACCACCCACTAATATCTATCAGCTACTAAATGGCCCTTATGAAAGGGTGTCCAATTATACTGTCAAATGCTAAGTGTGACTGAACAGCAAGGCTATTGGAGTGGCTTTGTACAATATCACTAAATACATGCAATGTACTCTTAGAGCTTAAATTATCTCTACACAAAACAGCCACAGTTGAAAGGTTTAAAAATATTTAATAATAAATAAAAACACAAGACAATACTTCTTACTACACAATGCTAGTCAAGAGTTCAGAGATCACAGAGAAATACTTAAAATAATACAGTGGAAAAGTTCTGACATCAATACAGAAAAAAAAGACTAATCTAATCTTCCTAGTTCCTAGCTATATCTAAGAGAAAACACAGTTTTAAAATAAACTTACATATAGAGCAAGACAGTGCTGGTGATGTTTGATGTTCTGAAGACAAATGCTAAATGCCTTAGTTCTTTCTGTCCTTAAATTGATAACACAGTACCACTGACTCATTTCAGATTACATCATTTCTTTCTGGTTCCCAGGCTAACAGAAACTCAGAGGTTAATAGCCCTTTTGATCTTGCAGCTGGCCAGGAAGCCAGAGCAATAAAAGAAATTATACATGTAACTTCTAGCCATTACTGTAAGTCTGGCCTCAAAACAATAGGCAAAATGCCTCTGTCTAGACATCTCAGCTCCAAGCTTTAGATCAAAGAATTTCACAATGCTTGACTTATCAGCTTTCTGACAGCAGAGTGCACTATTGTTACATTTTTTTTCAGTTCAGCATCCAATATTCTTTTCACATTTAAGAGAACAATCCTGTGGCTTACATTAATTTTTACAAATTACATAATTATCTACAAAATTCTATATAGCTAGGCTGGCAGCCTTCACCTATCTTCACATTCTCCACCCCATCTTCTTTATCATTCCAAGTTCTAATGACAACAGGAAAATGTCTTAATAGGCAGGCATCAACTGAGATATTCAGTTTCTGAGAAAGATCACAAAGGGCCCTGAAGAAATGTTTGTCTAGTGAATTAATCTAATCTCCCTGCATTGTTTAAACATTGCGGACCATACTTTGAATATTGTAAAAGCATTAAGACCTGGCAATTTTATCCAAGACTTGGAGAAGTGTAGAACTGTGACTAACAAGCTATTCAAAAAATACTTTAATTATTAAAATTCTGCTTAAATATTTAAGTGCACTTGTGACCTGTGCGGTGATACTTCTTTGTACTTTTCTGCTATGTTCCATCTGATTGCATGTTTTAGTTTGTTTTGGGACCAGAATCATGTATTTTAATTAGCGGTTGTGGGAAAATCGTGTTTTTGCATTATTCTACATTTCTATTACCACAAGCAGAATTATTTGTAAAAGCTATCTGTATGTATTTTAGACCCTGCTGGGCCAAAGTCTAGTAGCTTAATTCATTGTTGTGGCAGAACTACTGACTACTACCAGACTTGTGCTTTAATCATTTTTTACTGAATTTTTCAGTAAACAATGTAACTGGTAAATGCCTGTGTAGTCTTGTGCCTCAAACTGTAGTAGAAATTCAATAGTGAGAGAATTGTCTCTGCTCCAAGTTTGTGCTTCGGTGCTTTTTATATCCTACTTATCGTTTACATGCTTACATTCTGTGTCAGCCCCAACCCCCCTCTAATACATTAAGCTAAAGTTTCTGAAATATTACCTTTATTTGATTGGATAGCTCTGTAGCTATCTCCTATTTCCAGCACAGAGCTACCCCCACCTAGTGTATTTTACCAAGACTTGGAGAGGTATGGAACTGTGTATAACTAGCTTTTCAAGAATAAAGGAAAGAGAACTAAATTATTTTAATTGTTTCAATTCTGCTTAAATATTTAAGTGCACTTGTGACCTGTGTGATGATACTAGTTTGTACTTTTCTACTCTGTTCGACCTGATTGCATTTTTTTATACTGTTCTGGGACATTAGTCTTGTATTTTACTTAGCAGTTATGGGAAAATTGTGTTTCTGCTTTACCCTGCAGTTCTATTTCCACAAGAATTACTTTTAAAAATTCTTTGTATTTTACACCCTGCTGTGACAAAGTCTTGTAGTTTAATTTACAGTTGTGGCAGAACTGCATACTACTCTCAGATGTATGCCTTGATAATTTATTACTGCATTTTCCACATATAGTGTTAAAGGTAAATTTCTGCATATTCTGGTGCCTTAAACTGTAGTAGAAGTTCAGTAGTGAAGGAATTATCTCTGCTCCAGTTTGTTCTTCAGTTCTGTTACACTCTATCATTTACCTGCTTACATTCTGTGTCTGCGCCATCGCCAACTAACACATTAAGGTAAATTTTCTGAAAGAGCTCCAATATTGCCTTTATTTGAATGATAGCCTCTGTGGCTAGCCTGTTTGTTCCTTGAAAAATTCACAACTGTCCCACCCTTGCACTGTAGTTAAATGGCTGTTTCTGCCCTCCACCCCTTATGATTATCTCATTTCCAAAGTCCCTCCCTCCCCTCTTTCTTTGCTATTGACTGTTGCATAAGCTGTTTACATACTTTTCCCACCCATTGTTTTCAATAGACCTACGATACTGAGTATCCACCCAGCAAACCAGTACTGTTCTTGAGTAAACCTCCTTTGCTACATACTGACTTCTGCTCATTTTTCTGGAGCTCAAAGCTTGTAGTCCTAGCCTGCATTCTAAAAGTGTTTCACTTTTATCCAGTGCCATCAAGGCAAAGTTAATTACCTTTGATTGCTAAATTGCACTTAAGTTATTTTGCTTGATTACTTTTATATCCTACTTTTATGTGTTCATTTCACTGAATGTTTTTGTTAAAACAATGACTTCCTCTTACTGTTACTGTCTTGGACTTACCTCCAGCAAGGGATTTCCAGATTATTGTTTAAGTGGTTTGTGTTAGCACTGCACTTGTGGGTCTCTTCTACTGTGTTTTACATCAAGAAAACTGGGTTTATTCATCTTGTGGCAGGAGGAGGTGTTGGCCTGGTCTATCTGAGATGGGAAATACATAAAATGACTCATTGTAGTCGTTTTATTGGCCAGAGGGCTCATTATTTAGTTTTCTATTTTTCCTGCACTGCTATAAATTTTGCATGTTTACATGGGTTAACAGTGCTCTCTACAGTAGCAAACACCTAGAAAGCAAAATTTCTCTGTAGAACAGTCCATAAAACTGTAAGTTGTAAAGCAGCAATATAGTGCAAATACCAACAAGATTAGAGCAGCTAGTTGGGCCTCGTGTGGCAATACATATAGACTTAGTAGAATTTAGCATTGTGTAAACATTAAAGTTAACATCATTTATTACTGTTTAGTTTAATCTGCCCCAGTAAAGTGCCCTTACTAGTCTACACAAACAAGGCCCTTAATAGTCTTCTAATCACAATACACTACCCCGTTGTAGCTCACAAATCAAAGGGCTGGACAGTATGGATATGCAATTAACTTCTTTGTAGCCAGCTTGGTGGCTACGGGCATCTTGAGACAATGTAGCAATTGTCTCAAGTCTAAACCAAGTTGAAAACCAAGTAGATATTCCTGGAAGCTCCACAAACACAGGCCAGGTGGTCAACAAACCAGTCTCAATAGTGCCAACAAAACAGTCTTTATTTAGCGCTTTCGTCTATCTATAACATCAGACTTCTTCAGAATAATGTACACACAAGTTCACTTCACAATATATACCTTAAAAAGTCACATGATATTTTAAAAAGCCCAATGACATTAAACAATAAAATTAAATTAAATTAAATTAATAAATAATTAGCTGAAACAAGTGTGACCAAAAAAGGACTCCCCCCAAACCTCCCAATTAAAAAATGTATGAACATAATTTTAAATAGCTCCCAAAGCTAATGTTTTCATTTAGGCCGGGAACTATGTGGGCATTAAGTTGTATTTGCCAACATAATTCCTTAAACTCCAGCCTATCTTCACATGGACCCCCCTGTATATCTTTTCTTATTCTTTCTAAAACTACAAACTTGAATGGTGTGTAGCATGTTTTGCTATATGCTTATATAAAGCACTGGTAATGTTCTTGTTTTTTATATCTCTATTGTGCTCGTATATTCTCTCTCTCAAATGTCTAATGGTCTTTCCTACATAAAAACAGTCACATTGACAGCATAATGCTGCGTAGACTACTCCAACAGTGTTGCAACAATAATTGCTTCTAAAGGTGATTTTGAACCTATTAATTCTAATTTTGTCAGTTTCTAAGATGTAAACACATTGTGAACAAAAAACATATCTTTTCATCTTTCCTTTTGTGTTATGACTATCAGTCGATCTTTCTAGTATATTTTTTATAGCTGATCCCCTCCTGAAAACAAAGTATGGTACTTGCTCTGTCTTACTCAGTATTTCTTCGTAACCACCAAAATGTTGCCAGTTCTTTAAAATGTTGCAAATTTCCAAATGACCTAAACTAAACTTGGTAACAAAGGAACATGAATAAGTGTCTTTTCCCAACTGTTTTTTGCTAACAGAAGTAACAGAACATTGTTCTTTTCTGTTGCTTAAGATAGGTATAATAGTCCCGTTGTTTCTTTTTTTGTCAACTTCTTGCCATACTTGATCTAGTAATTTTTGTGGGTAGTCTCTTTCCAGAAACATATTTTTCAACTTGTTAGTCTGTTCAATAAAAGCATTGTCCTTAGTAATCATCCGGGCTAGTCTGACAAACTGTCCTTTCAATATACCTTTTTTAACATGTTCCGGGTGTTGACTACTATAGTGCAGTAGACTATTACAGTATGTCGGTTTTCTGTATATACTGTTCGTAAACAACCTATTTCATCATCTTTGTTAATTTCCACATCTAAATAACTAATTTTATTGTTGTTGTAGTGGTAAGTAAATTTTAAAAAAGTGGTAGTGCTATTAACATAGTGTAAAAACTCATCAATGTCTGCACTCTCCCCAACTCAAACAAAAAACAAATCATCTAAATAATGTGCATATAGTTTCCATTTGGTCAGATAAGGTGATGTAAACAAAAATTTATTTTCCCACATTAACGTGATTATATTAGCAAAAATGGGGGCACATGTGACCCCCATTGCTACCCCGGTCTTCTGTAAAAAAAAATTGTCCTTCAAAATAAACAAAATTGTACCTTAAGACTGTTTCCATAAAAGTCACCAAAACATCCACTTCATTGTTACTGAATGAACAATATTCAAATAAAAATTCTTGAAACCATTCAATTCCCATAGAGTGTGGAATTACATTGAACAAATTAGTCACATCCACTGTAAGGAAAGAGTCATTGCTATTATAATCTAGGTTGTTTAGTTTCCTTAAAAAAATGCCAAGAATCAATACAAATATGTTCTTGGTTTTTAAGTACCTCTTTTAGTTTGATATCAATGTATTTCCCCAGTGTGTATATTTTAGAGCCCGAAGCATTAACTATAGGCCTCATTGGTGGGTCTCTTCTATCCTTATGCATTTTCGGGATCCCGAAAATGCTAGGGACCCTAGGATATGTAGTAGGTAAAAAACTATTTCATGCTCCAATTGGCCCTGATCCTCCATGTCTTTTAATAAAAGGTCGATTTTTTTGTATGAAATGTTGACCATGTTAAGTGATGCTTCTTCATAAAGAGAATTATCCAACAAAAAAACATTCATTCTATTAACGTAGTCTTGTTTATCCATTATGACAACCCCTAATTATTTATTAATTTAATTTTATTGTTTAATGTCATTGGGCTTTTTAAAATATCATGTGACTTTTTAAGGTATATATTGTGAAGTGAACTTGTTTGTACATTATTCTGAAGAAATCTGATGTTATAGACAGACAAAAGCGCTAAATAAAGACTGTTTTGTTGGCACTATTGAGACTGGCTTGTTCACCACCTGGCCTGTGTTTGTGGAGCCTCCAGGAATATCTAATTGTCTCAAGTCTATTGACAACCACTCAATCCTTTAAGAATCAGACGCAGTATGCGAGAGGTGTAATTATGCAATGACACTAGAGGCTAAACTTTTGCATACAAGTCCACATCAGGTTGTTGAAACAATACAGAGAACACCCACCTCACAATGCACACAGTACACACATAGACTAACATATGCTAAAGCACTTAAAAGCAATCTTCCTAAACAATAAAGATCACCTAGACTGCCTGCTGTCAAAGCTATATAAAGAGAGACCTTATAGAGCTTTCAGACAATGTATCTCAGGCTTGTTTGAACCTGGCAGTGAGCAGCATATTAACATCACCAAGGATGATGTCACAATATGAGCAAAAAATAACTGATTTCAACAACTGGCTGTCTTTCTGGTGTCATTCTAAAGGGATTCAGTATTTGTCAGAATAGGAGGACATTGTCAACAGACCACATTGCTTTGCCAAGGATGGTCTGCACCTTTCCCATGTAGACTTTTGAATACTAGGATTATATCCTCCCCTATAGTGCCTCTCTTAGGCAGTACAAAATGGGCAAACCTACCAACAAAGCAAAATCAACTCAATTGAACCTCAAGACATTACTACTCAATACCAGCAGCCTACACGCTCTCTAAGCCCTCCTAACACTTGAGAATAAAGATATCTGTGAAGTTAAAGCAGCAGAGAGTACCCCAGCATTGCAAGATTTCACTGCCTTCCACACTTTTAGATCAGTAGCTGCACAGACAATAGCTAAAGGTGAAGATGTCTCAATATACATCAATAACAAGCATAGAGTGGTCAAACAAGATGATGTGCTGGAGTTCCTCCACATGCAGATCACCATAGACAAATCTCATACCATATCTACCCAACTATAGGTTACCTTCCATGTCCCAAGAAGCTCACAATGTATACTTGGACCTACCAGAGACACTTACCATCCAGAGACCCTATTCATGGGAGACTTTAATTACCCCTCTATAGATTGGGAATCCTACATGGCCTCCAGTCTACAGGCAGACAGATTTATGGTCTTCATAAATACAAACACCCTTGATGAAATAGGGAATATGCCCTCTAAAGGCACAAACATACTGGATCTCATGCTCACAAATATGGGAGAATGCTGCACTCCCTCCCAATGTCTCATCCTCAGTGGTAAGGTCGACCATAAAGCTATCTCCTTCAAACTCAAAATCAATTCTGTAATCCCATTAAAACCAGTAACATTTAGGAACTATCTCAAGGCAAATTACCTGTTAAGTGATTTTTTTTTAATATTCAGTGCCACTTCAAACCTCGAGAACACACCAGCCTATACTGACTTGCTGTCAGAAACTCTGTCATGGAAAAAGTTATGGAAATTATCACAAGGACATAGGAGACCTCCAGACACTAGCTCCATCCCAGTTTGGCTTTCTCAAAGGAAGGTCATGCTTACTGAATTTGGTGGACTTCTTTGAAAAGGTCATTAAGACAATGGATGAGGGGAAAATTGTGCATACCACCATCTTAGATCTGTATAAGGCATTTGATACAATATCCCATTTGGGCATTGACAAGAAATAAATCCCTTCATAACATACTGGGTAGCTAGCTGGCTCACTGATAGGACCCAGGAGGTTAGAATCAGTAAGGCCACCTCCACCAAGAGGCAGGTCACCAGTGGAGTCCCACAGGGATCTGTCCTATGCCCACTCCTCTTTGGCATCTACATCTTGGCTGTCAAAGCCAATGTCAAGGGCCTCTGGCTAACCAAGTTGACAAATGATTGCAAATGGGGAGCAGTAATTGAATCCCCCCAAGATGCAAGCACCCTTCAGGAAGGTCTAATACAAAAAAATGCTTGGTGCCAAAGCTATAGTCATCAATAAAACACCCTTAAAAGTTGATTCATTAGTTAGGGATCTGGGATCTTATGTTGATAGTAACCTAGCCTGTGACCGACCTGTGTCCAAGTTAGGAAGAGAATCCTTCTATGTTGCTCAACTTAGAAGCAAGGGCATGGCAGCTAGGTCCAGAGATGTCATCATACCAGTGTACTTGTCTCTCATCAGCCCTGTCCTAGCGTATAATACTCCCTTTGGTAGGAACCTGACCAGACACACGCAGCAACTGGAACATTCACAAAGGTTCCTTACAAAAAGAATACAGGAAGTAAACACAATGTCCTACTCTAATCACTTCAAAGGCCTGTCTCTTTACTCGGTATCATACAGGCTTCTGAGAGGTGATTTTTGCCTGGCATACAAGGCAGCCTTGGACCCTGTTTTGATGACTCTTTTGTACAGCTGGAAAACTAGATTAAAAGATGTAAATTTTGCTTGTAACATAAACAGGACATGTTGGAGAAACGGGTACGTTTTCAGAGAATTCCCATTCTCCTTCTTATCCCTATTTAAGTGCAGCTTTGACCAATGGATGGATAATCAGAAATTCATCCTTGGTCTGGCTCCTATATCTCTAATGGGCAAAGCCAGCCAGTTAATCATCCTCAAAAAATCAAATATAAATCAAATTTGTAGGTCACATTTGGGTTGCACAGCTAGGCTTTTAAGAGCACTAGTGGTGGTTGGTCTGGTATACAGCTACATACCTATAAACTTTACACAAACTGTTAATCTCGTTGTCAAAACATTTTCAGCAAGGGCCAAAATGTGCAAGACTTTGCAGCTGCCTGAATGGTTTGCACACACTTTAAACATCCCATGAAACCAAAAAGCTGTTGCAGCAAATTTGGATAGCCAGTGATCTGTCTCTGCTTCCATTCATCTAGGAAACTGCCACTAGATAGAATTTGAATATTGTATGATACAAATAGTGCATGAATGATAGAAAGCATTCACTAAAATGTAGTCCAATGTGGCACTGGCAAAGGATATGTAAATATATGTTCTAATTACTGGCAAATTGTGGACTGTCTTGTTTCTATTCATAAACAGCTGGTGAAGCTGCACAGCTGTGAGCTCTTATGGCCATAGGTTATGCCAGATATTGCTATTTCACTTTCTGATGAAAATCAGACTAGAGATGTCCCATGACTGTATTCTTATCACTGATTACAGACATTCTATATACCTAATGAGGCTATTGTTATATTTATTGCTGAATGACAACTTCTGGTCACAGCCTTCAGAGAGTTTACATTCTC
Source organism: Protopterus annectens (assembly GCF_019279795.1). Taxonomy (NCBI): domain Eukaryota; kingdom Metazoa; phylum Chordata; order Ceratodontiformes; family Protopteridae; genus Protopterus; species Protopterus annectens. Next base: position 696,081,626 of record NC_056732.1, on the reverse strand, counting down.
TAATATCTGCATAAGTTTTCTCTCGGCATCCTAGCTTTCTCTCAGCTTCCAAAATATGCTGATTGAATGGATACTTTAAAAATAGCTCTATATATGTTGCATTTACTATTGCCTTGTGGTCTCTGTCATGGGTGATAATGGTCCATACTGGACTAGTTTTTTCACCTAGTTAAATAAATAAATTAATTAATTATTTTTTTCTTATACAGTTGTTAACTGGATAAACCCACTGGACATGTATCCCTTTTCAGGGACAACCTGGGATCATTGTCTGGTCAAGTGAAGTTCAGTCACACAGCAGACAGATGGAGATGGAAGGAATTAAACCCTGTATCTCTGGTACAGGAAGCTGCTCATTAACAGCTCTGAACCTTAATTCTCTGGATTAACTGCCAAGCAGATTAATTACAGCACTGGATAACTGTACAAAGCAGAAATGTAAATTATTACATGTTGGCCTGTGCCAATCATCTATGCTTTAAGGATGCCAACAAAACATTCATCAAACTTTCCCTTTAAGTACTTGACTTACTGTTGTGTTAACTGCTGAAGTGGCCACAGAGAAATCACTGCCCTTGAACTCAGTACTTTTAAATCCCATAATAAGATGAAGGAGCCAATAAAATTAAATACTCTTGTTGGTACTACTGACACAGCCAATGCTTTCTGATCTTGTCATGCATGGTTAATAGTTACTGCCCTCAGCAAGTTAAAAAAACTACTGTGGAAATGCTGATGGACTTTGATTAGATAATTATAACTGGAGTGCCTCAAATGGCTCATGTACCAGAAGTTAGACAGCACAGCAGTACACAGTAAATTAGGAACGGGAAGCAGCTAAAGCTTGCTTGACCATGTACTATGCTCTTACTCTGTCACATGCATGCTTCAGTTCTCCGCTTTTTGCTTTTTGGCTCCAGAATCTCCTTAGATAGGATAAAAACATCATAATATTATGGCACAACATATTTTGTTGCGCGTAAGTTGTCTTTTCCCACTCCATGTGATTAGATTACTGACCCTGCAGTGAAGCATCAGGGTTTAATGCATGCCTAAGTGTACTGTCCTTTGGATGAAATGTTAAACCAATGTGTTGAGCTGATGATAGTTCAAGTGGATGTAAAAGACCCCGTGGCACCTCTTTACAAGAGTAAAGGAAATTCTCCAATGCCCTGGTAAAATTTTTGATTGTAGTATAAATACCACTTTGGGTGTCCCCTGAAAGTAGGCTACCTGCTTTGTGGACTAACCAGGTCAGAAAAGGATAAACAAATGAGTTATTTTCTAAGTTAACTTCAGTACTGCTTAGGAGTCTGCATTTCTGGTAACGTTTGCTTTAGCTTGCACAACATCTTATACCTACAAGATGCATTATATACTAATTAGAAGTGTACTTGCATTTATACATTTTTACCAGCAGATGGAAACACCACAAGTGGACAGTCTTTTGTCTCGTGAGAATGTAATATCTTTCAGTGAGGCTGAAAGCAAATGCTGCTGTCTGGACTGGCATCATAATCAGAAATAAAAAAAATGCTGTTTTCTTTCTGGTGATTAGCGAAAGAACTTTTTTTCACTTATTTGAAGGGCATTACAAGTCTATAAGCAAGGAGTGGAATCTGTGCTATAGATGCTCATTCATACCCATGCCATTTTAAGAACATAGTCTGCATTATTGTTGGCTAATTTTCTATTGGTATGAGCTGCAGTTTCTGTTAATGTGTTTTTCTTCAGAGTTCTGTGAGTCGTGTGTGTTGTAGTAGCTCAGCTGAATGAGCACTGAAGAGCAGACTCCTAGGCATTCTGCTCAACACACAATACATTCACACATCTCACTCTGACAAATGGAAGAGAGGTGTGATACTTAGTAGGGAAATGAGAAGCATTGTAATTACCATCTACATTATCTGACTGCATGCAATTTACATCTCACTGGAGGTGATAAACCATGCCGTCCATTAATTAAAGTTTTTAATGCAGACATTTATAGGTTAGAATGCTATCCACTAACATATATTTTGAAGATGGTATTTAGAGTTGCTAGCCTAATCAATGATAGTAGAATATTATTAATCAAAAGATGTAGAGAGGCATACTTCTCTGAAACTTAACCTGGCATATTTGAAATCCACATTCAACACAGCATTAAAATAAATTCTCTGTAACCACAGAGCATGCTGCACACGTTTTTTGCCCATTTTGCCCCCACTGTATGTTGCTCATCAGCCCCTTCCAGGCCATTTGACCTATTTATTCCCCATTACTGTGGCAAGGGTTAATCAGGAGAAGCCATCATTTTGACCACAATCAGGTGTGGTTCGTCTGGTTATTTCTTTTTACCTTTTATGGCACTACCTTCCCCACCATTCCTGGCTGTGCAAAGGGTTGACTATGCTGGTTGTCTTTCAGTTCCATCAGGAACATTTCCAGTAAGCAGCTCTGCCCCAATCCTGAAACATTGGAAGTCATATACACTGGTCTCCAGCATGGAAATTGTACTTCCCTTGTGTTCCTTGAGCACTTGCACCCCCCCCCCCCGCAAGAGAGATGAATGGATCACACCCCTTCACTTCTCTCTCTCTTTCTCTCTCCTTTCTGCTTATCTAATCATAGTCATCTAGGTTGCAGTTGCAGCTCTATTCACCTGCATCACAAAAGCAGTAAATGCACTCCCCTGTTGACGGTAATTGTGACAATGATTCTGATGATGATCAATGCCTCTGAATAGGCATTCTGAAGTCATTAGCTAAGTACCATCAGTTGTTTTAATCATGTGCCTTCAGGTACCAAGTGGAAAGAAATGCAGTAATGAAATGAAAGACATGTAAACCACTTAAAAAAAATAAAATAAAAACATAGTAGTACCTGTAATTTATAAAACTATTACGAACAGTGGCAGAAAAAGAAAGCATGATAAAGATAGTAAGAAAGAAAACCATAATTGCCATAAAATGAATAGTCGTGTTGCAGGGTTTGCAAGGTGATGTAAACAGAGTGACTTTGAGAGTGAAGCCTGATGAGCCCCCTGATATTTATATCACCACAGGAACAGTGCACAGTTACTATGCAGTCCGTACCATGCTTTTCTAGTCATAGCCGGCCTTAGGCATAGGCCAACTAGGCGGCCGCCTAACGCGCCGGTCTAGCAGGGGCTCTTTTCCAGTATTTATTTGGTATAGGTAGACCATAATGGGGGCACCAGGTAATGTGGTGGGGGGTGCCATGGAGCCCTTTTGCCTAGGGCATCAGTTGACCTAGGTCCGCTCCTGTCCTAGTGATCATAATATTTCATGCATCATTGCTATAATTGCTAGGAGGAAGGGAAAAGCAAATACAACACCTGAGATTAGCAACTGCAGTCACTGTTGTGAACAGGCCAGCAGCGCCATGCATGCACAGCACAGACTAAGCAATGCTGGAGTGGCACAGTTGTGATAATTTCATTTGTATGAAACAAGGCTGGCCACATCACAGTCATAGTACAACAAGGGCTGTGGTGCAAGATTTTATGCATGGCACTTGCTTGTATGCTACAAAACACAGGTCATGGCCGAGTTCAATATGCCAGCATTCACAGAATGTTGCACAGCTCATCCTCCAGATGCTTCAGCATTCTGTCTACTACTTGTGCCAGGTGATCCAGCCTTCTGTCTGTAGTTCAGTGAGTTCATAGATGTTAACACTCTGCATTTTGGACATCAAACCTTTGATACCTTAATGGAAAGAAGACACTAAGCTATAAATGAGAAATATGCAAAAGTACACAGTATAGAAATCTATGAAAACAAACATATAGAAAGTTACATTTAACAACCAGGGAGCATAATATCTCAAAGTTAAACAGGATTATAAATTATTTGAACAGAGAAACAAACATTAATATCAGATAAGAAATGCAAGACTCGCAGTCTGACTATATTTTTTATATGTTAGAAAAACTGCAGACAACTTTTATAACACTTTTCACCTGAAGTAAAGATAATGGTAAAAAATGCCTGTTGAAATTCTGAGGAATGTTATGATGATCCTTGGACTAGTGCAACTAAAGTGCAAATGTCGGGGTGTGTGTGTGACGATTCCTTCTCCTGCAATTTACAGTGATCTTGGAGGTGTTATTCATGTGCGTGTGTAGGAAGACTGTTGTGATGAAGCCGCTGGGGGAAAAACAAGGTATAACAGAAAGTTGCAGAATTAGTTTCAAGTACAGGAATCGTAGGACCAAATATTGCTTTTTTTGAACAAAACAGAAAAAGAAAAAAAAATACCTTAAGGTTTCAGAATCACTTTTTTGACATTACACTTTCATCACTGAAAGTCTGGTCCACACCTCCTTTTTAATTCTTTCTATGAAACAAGTTTCACACATCATAGCTCAGAACTGTCACAGATTATGCCTCATATTTTTGTCCTATCCCTCATAAAATTTTTGTTTTTCTAGTAAATCACTAAGGATTATAGTTAGTCAATAATAATATTAGACATTAAAGTTTCATAGGTAAATAGATGGCTAGCTGCCCTTCCAGGCTAATTTTAAGCTTAGCCACTTTCCCTTTTGGTGCTTGAATTAACCTATCCCATTTGGTATTAGATTGGTCTTACCTATCCCATGGTCAATAATTACATATTTTACCCCTAGTGAGAATAACTGGGCTCATACCACAGGTAATATGAGTGAACCCATGCATGGGATAAAGCATTTATGTGCTGCCTCTGTCCATTGGTAGTGCAGAGGGCAGTCCTAGGGCACAATTTCTGTTTTCCATTCATAGAACCAAGTTGCTGTTGAATATGAAAATGGAAGAGCTTTATTTTATGTGGATGGGAGTCCGTTCCAGAGCAGCAATATCCTCTGTAAGATAAACCTTTCCCTCCAAACTGTTCAGTTCATGTTGCAGAAGAGGTTTAGATCAGAAGGTTAAGTATTTCTGATGCTATTTGATTTGCTGATGTGCAGTAAACCCATAAGTACCAGGTAAAAGGATGCCTAATATGCCAAATACAGGTCATATCTTAGCTATCTGTAGGATACTGAGTATAGTGACAGGGCTTTCAGGTGGTCCATGAAGGGCATGTTTTTTAGGCCTTGTATTCTTTTAGTAACCTATCTCTGTGTTCATACTATATATTTATTTTACATTTAGTTACTGAGAAAGTCCAACTGGACCCAGGTCCTTTTTCAGCAGAGGCCTGGGGAGAAAAGCTCCAACATACAAAGATAGAATATCAAATATACACAGTCACAGAACATTGCATAGTACAAATAAATTAATTTTATTATGCAAAGTGTCTGTTTGTAATTAAACAATCATGGTAGTATATTGTACTCTTTGGATATATAATTTTAACTCATTTAGAAAGAAGTGCTGTGAAGATGGAGAACAAGTTAACAGAGGTTAGTGTTATGCACATTAGTTCTTATGTAAAAGCAGTCAAGATGCCAGCAAATTTTTTAGAAGCCGTCTGAAAAATATTAATTAGAAAATCCATGCTGATGCAAAAGGTGTTCTATTAATTTTTTTATCAATTAGATGAATATTGGAAATTATCCCTGATTTTAGGCCTTAGCTTCTCCTTTGTCCATGATTCTTGATTAAATAAGTGGAGCGACAGGCCTCACACTGTCCTTGAGCTTTCCTTCAACCTTTTGACTCACTGTACTTTATGCCACTTCCTTTTCAATGGAGGCATTAATCATGAGATCTCTTGCTTTCAGAAACCCCTGACATAAAGCTAAGATCCCGACTTTAAACAGAAAAACTTGCCCCATGTACACTAGCTCAAACACGCAGGAAATGGTTACAATGGGACTGTATCATCAGGTTTAATTGCATGCGCATGCCCTTCAGTAGCTTGTATGATACCAAGAAGAGAGACAAGGCTTTGAGATGGTCTACCTAGATTTTATTATTCAGGCCTTTGATTTTCCTAATAAGGAAGTATCATGGGCATTTGAGTTGTCTAATGTTTGGATACATACTGAAGGGGGGATTATACGCAATGATTAGCTTGATAAGTGTGGAATACAGTAAAATTATCACATTATTGTTAGTTATGCTTTTTATTTATTTTTTTGTTAGGATGTTTAGTATCAAACTGGCATTTTATAAGATCCTTGTTTTTTTTTTTTTATTTAAATAATAATCATGTTCAGTTAGTGTTTTTGTGAGAAACTGGCATTCTGTTCAGTGTTCTGAACTGTTTCTCTGCTATGTTACTTGTTTGTGAGAAGAGGCTTCAGTTACCCCATGAAGCTGAACAGGATAAAGCAGGTATTACAAAATGGTAATTTTTGTGTATTGTATACTCACCAAAAAAAAAAACAAGTTAAAGTAATTGAATTATGTTAATTGCTAGGAGTATTTAAAAAAAAAAAATAACTGGACTAAAGATGACAAAGATGTGAAATATACATTAATACAAATTATCACTACAGATGTCTTTTGAAGCATTTTTGTCCCATAGGCATTGGTTAAATTGCCTTGATAAGCATTAGTAGGCATAGTAATATTTTGTAAATGATGTAAAACACTGTCCCCTTAAATCTTTATCAAAAAAAAGAAAAACAGAGCCTGGTCAGACAAACAAATCTAAAGATTATAAAAAAAAAAAATCATTAAGGAAATTTAAACAAAATGGAAATGTTAATTGGGATACTTATTTTGATTTGAGAAAGAAATAACTACATTGCAAAATAAGTAGAAACTAGAAAGAGACATCTGTAGTTGTGGTAGGGCAGCCACCCCAATGTCATGTTTAAATCATTTATTGAGTAAATATCAAATTCATGCAAAACTTCAAAACAATGTTGGCAGTTTTATTTTAAAAATAAAGCTTCAGAAAGTATATTTTTTCAGGGCATGATGTAACAATGGAGAACACTTAATATGGGTGGTAAAGGGCTATGCAGGCAATAGCTAGCCTACAAATTATTTTGCTGGAATATTCAATCCAATTATTTTACATGAGAAATAAGGTGGTTCCTCTAGTGTGCCCCGGTGAAAAACAAGAGACTCCAGAATTTTGGACAGAATAATGAATTGAGAACAAAGAGAGTGAGTAATAAGAATTCAATGGCAGTAGCTAGACTGACATGATGGGGAAAGGACTTGTGCGAACAAAAAAAAAATGAACCCAGACTTTTTTAAAGCTTTTTGGTACAATGGATGTTGTACTTAAGGTTAGGATGAAGGGTGACCCAAAAATGTTTAAAAGAAGAAACATTTAAGGTGGAGTTCTTTGCTATAAGTTATTAAACTGCTGCCTACATATGGTTCATTCTGTCCAGCATATAATATCACCTACATTTTCAAAGTAGGTTTCTGTCAGTTTGAAGGTATTTGTTCATATCTGGAACATTGTCATAACACTTTTTTGGCCGTTTACCAGATGCATGTGGTACATCATGATGGTCCCATTCTGAATAACACTTCATATCCTGCATAACCCAAATCCAAAATACAATCCATTATTGACAAGAAACACTTAATATCCCAAAGTTGATTGCGTACACTCAGTGCACCAAGAGCCCCATGTCCCAGTCTCTTCCTAGATCTGTTGCAATTGCAACCTTCCAGCTTGCTGTCTACAGAATGCCTACTGCCCACTCCAGGTTTCATTTGCTGTTGGGTTTACTTAGTTATGGTATACCACTACTAACCTGGCACTCTAATCATTCTTAGCATAATTTCTTATTATATAGGATTGAGCTCATATGCAGCAGGGGTATAAACATACATTTGACAGTTCTAAATATTAGGCTGTAGCTTGCATATTAAAGACATTCCAATAATTATTTTTCAGACAGACCAACTGAAGGTACATAAGATACTTCACATTTGCTATGTGATGGTCTGAATAAGTGACAGAGTACCCTGGGTATTTAGGATGGGAGATTGCTTCCTGCAACAGACGAGACTAGTGGTTCAGTCCTTGGTAATTTACTTCTCAAAGGCAGATTGCAAACTTGGTGCCATTATTAACTCCTCAGAGGGCTCTCGCTTCCTCCAAGAGGGCCTTTCCAAGTCAAAACTAAATGTGAAGTGTGCATCCCCATGTATTTCACATTGACAACACTCCTGAAAATTGATCCTGAATTTAAGGAACTGTCCTTCAATCACCACATATCCAGTTATTTTTCATTGCACAGCTAAAGGATCCAAGCATGTAATCATGCCACTATATTCAGTAGGTGTATGGCCAAACATTTGTACAGCTGGAACCACCACAAAGCTTTCACTAAAAATATCAGGAGTCTAAATCATGAAAGCTATGCACATCAACTCAAATCCTAGAGTATGTTTTAGGATCATACAGGCTGAGGCAATCTCTCCATTATGTATAGAGCTTCAACAGCCTATTCTGTCTGACCTATTGCACACTCATTTCATTGGTAAACACTTTAGGATCTCTTTTTCAAATGAGAAAGGTATGTATTAGAGCATACTGCTTCTATGTGACTGTCTTCCACTCAGCCTGAAGCAAAGTAGTTCACAAATGCAATTTAGGCAACTAGATAGATAACCACAAATTCACCCCTGGTTTAGCACTTCTGTCCCTTATGGATATGGTAAGCATGTAAATTATCAATATATCCTTGTTTGGCCCATCTTTGCATTATTCATACGCAAAATAAGGGCTAGAAACTACAAGGGGAATGTAAAGCTAGGCTTCTTAAAATCCTTACAGATAAACTGCCTATCAAGAACCTATGACTTTATGGTAGCCAGACTAATAAATTTTTGGAGGCTACATTCAAATATGCACACCTCAATAGCAACAATATTTTAGGATTCACCCACATTTTGTTACTCTGCTTATGCATGGGAGCCAATTTTTATATAAAGGTTGATTTTTTGCATGGAGAACAGAAATGGTTATTTAAGGCTACAAAGCCTACATGTGGCTTGGCTCTAAATTATAGTTTTAACTGTATTAATACTTTTGTAAAATAGACTGCTGAACCACATAGCAAATATAGCTAATCAAATACAATCCAAACTGCAGAAGAAAAATAGAACTCACTGCTGCTTCTGCTCCCCTCCAATAAACAAGGAGATAACACTTTTCAAGTAACAGCTTATTGAAGATTAACTGTGGCTGGGAATTTTGAATTCAAGCCGACAGTGATTTATAGTGTTTGATCAATAGTAGTACTTCCCCAAGGACTGTAGCCAGTGCAGGATAAACATACCAGTGAATCATTTTGTCAGTTTTCAGATAGCATTCACTTGGATTGGTTTCTTAAACCAAAAGATTTATAAAAACTCATTCACAAGTTTAGCACTTCTGAAATGGCCACAATCTAGGGGATTCCTCCATTAGTATATCAAAGGGGCCAGAACCTGAAAGCCTTTTTGGAACAGAAAAATAGGTTCAGTAAGAGGAAGGTCTGGTATGATAAAGGTGGAGCCTGCTCATATTGTAAGTCATTTATGAGGGGGTCATTTCAGGTAAGGGATGCTACCGGCCACAACTGGTAATCTAAACAAGTGGTCTATTTATCAAAACCTCAGCTAAACATGATAGAGTATCTTATCATTGATAAGATGTGGGCCTTGGAATTTGCAGAAGTACAGCAACTAATTTTAATGCCCATTTTATCCTTTGACTGCTGCAGTATTAAGCCTATTTTAGGCATCAAAAGCTTAGACTAAGGCAGTTTGTCTTGAACCAGTCTCCTTTAGATTTAAAATGTCAAAGAAGAGTCTCCTTTATTTAAAAGGTCAGAAGAGTGGCTGGACCTTACACTTAAGTATTGTAACTGCATCATTGTACTGGAGTACAAATCAGAGCTGTTACAGGAGTTTGAAGTTCAGAAATGTTTTTTTTAAAGTTCAGAAATGTTTTTTTTTTTAAAGTGAACAAAAGCATTTGTCGAAATAAAGTTTATAGGACTGACTAGCTTTTCTGGTGAATGTTCTTGCTTCCCACATATGGTGTCATTAAATCAGATGTTTTTCAGCCTAATACCAGCACTGCTGTATCTAGTCAGACAGAATCTATTGGTAAAAGGAGTTATTGCTATACAACTCAGTAGAAAGTTCTAGCCTATCCAGCTTAGGTCCTGTTGGATCAATTACCACCCTTAAGTGTTTGTCATACCTACTTAACCACCCTGTGTAATAAGACTTGTGGATTTTTGACTCCACATCACTTAGATCAATAGTTATGCAAAGGAGCTTCTCAAATGGAGAGAAGATAATGATGGCAAAGTTCCCTTACAATGGGAATATAATTTGTTAGCCAAGCTCAGTGGTTGCAGAATTCCCTTTTATTTGCTCAAACACCCATTAGGCAACTGGAAGGTGAGGGAAATGAAACCTTGGAACTACAGGAAACAGTTTTAACTACCAATAGCCTTAACCTCTGCACTGCAAGACTATTTTGCTTCATAGTAAATTAATACTATGTATCAAGTCCCTAGACCAAGCTACTTCAGACCTATGGGACAATTCAAATGCACCTTTCATAACAATATGTTAGGACACACTTTCTAAAGAGTGCACAGACAAGTCCTTAATTTTGTCCATGGCAAAGTATACTCTACACGTCACTAGATTAAAAAAAGATGAGCCAAGTCAATTCATTTACCCAATCACCTGTCAGAACCTAACTTCTTGCATCCATACTTCAGCCAAATTTCAATTCACCAGCAGCTCTTCAAAACTATTGCACCTAGCCTCCTGCCTTAACTTTGTATGCAGACTGTTGGCTCCAATTGTTTCCTGCATTGGAAATTCAATTAAAGCTCCTGCTGCAATGGTCCATTTCAGAACCAAATATGAAATGGTTAGCCTTTGTACATGTTCCATCTCTAGCAACCTGCAATTACCATTTTCTTCCTGGTCCTAGATCAATGGGGGACTTTTACCCAGGATACATCAAGAACTGGTCTAGTTTATACAGTGCTCCAACATTGAGCATTACATGTGGTGATGCACTATTTACAGCAGTTTCATCACACCCCAGAGATGTGGGGTGGAATAATGATTCTACAAATTGCCTGCAATGTGCATGAGCATGTCCAGATCTGTAAAGGCAGCTCACCAAGGTTAGGAGTTCTGCCACATCTTTTACAACTCCTCTCCAAATGCTAATCTTAGAACCAGCTCATATTCACTGCCTTTACTCACCCCTCCCATACTAGGTTTAAAATCCTGACAAGGACAGGCTGTCAGTATCACATTCACTCCAATACAGACTCAACTGTCAAGTAAGAGTTTCCAGTAGCATGGTACAGTACAATTTGTTAACCAGTTTGTACTAGGTTCTCTTGTATGGTGCTGGAGGTTATCCAAGCTACAGGTTGCAACCATGGACTAGAATCTTAGTCTGAACCCTAGTTAAGAGGTCCTGGGTCTTCAGTTTGCTTAATAGCAAAATTTTTCTGAACAGTCTGCATGTCCTCCTTGGGTCCTTCCAGGAGAGGCCAAAGGTGAATATTTCCCCCCCATAGGACTGATGTGACATATGCCATGGCAGACTGATATCCTGTCAAGAATTAAGTTAGTCCCTTGCATCCTCAGTTTCAGTACATCTCTAGCTCCCCATGACCCTAAATTAGGGTAAGTAAACTAGTTCCATTTCATACACTAGGATAGCATGCAAACAATTGGCATGGACAGAAGGTAATCCACTGAAGGCATTCCCATTTATATCAAAATTTTTGATGCAAGGCACATTCTCCATGGAGTGTACTGTAGTGTTGAGTAGTTACCGCTAAGTGCCAAATTTTGCATGCAGAAAAACTAAACTATCTGCAGAGCAGATCTTGACAAAGGGTATTTAAGTTACTTTGTCCCCTGAACTGTGCAATACCCATTGTCTCAGTACCCTTCCTATCCAAGGGAAAGATAGGACATCCCAGCATTATACCACCCTACCCAAGACTCTCACCACAATCTGTGTATTTTGAGTGCCTGAGGCAGGAGGTGCACTTCCACTATAGAAAATATGCCAAGGTTTCCTCTCGACTGCTTGCCTCCACCAAGGACTGTATAGAGTAAATCAAACTCTAGAAGAGCATCGAGCAGGTTCATATTACTGCAAAACATGAAATCCATGAGTTGGCCAGAGTACACACCTATACCAGTGCACCTCACTAATCAAAACTAGACCAACATAACTGGACCTAGTACTCCCCAACAGTGTTACATCCCCCCTCAACCCCAGGTCACATCATTGTAAAGGTTAGGCCACAAAAGCTAGATTAAAACTCTGAAATAATGTGCATTTGTGCTAGCTACTCCATTTGGATTGATTCCAGGTATGAATACTGTCCTACAGACTTTAAGGCCCCTATCTCTGTAGGGAGCCTTACAGGAGACAATTTATGCCAGTCATAGAAGGCATCCTCTGATCCAGCTTGGGTGGGTCCTTTGCCTGCAACTAAAGTATCATGCGGAGGAGAGAAGTATCAAAGGATTCCCTGCACTATAGAAGCTCCCAACAGTTCATTCCTGACCTTGTTCAAATGAAAGCTTTGATGGGAAACTTCACTCCTGGTCTGCCCCCCTCCCTCAATCTGATGGGCAGAGGTAGACAAGTCCCAAGCCTACAAATCTAAGTTAGGGTGATATTTTTTTGTAAATAAGGCCCAGATTCTAATAAACTAGGCTTTTCTAGAAGATCTTGAACTTTATTCAAGCTCTTGCACTCTTCAGAAGAGACCCTTTACAAGCTTCCCCTGCTGTATCCAATACTTGTGCACATACATTTTTAAATAAAATTGAGGCCAGACCTCCAGTAATAGACAGGTCAGTGGAGATGTGCATATCCAGAGGGGGATGGGTGGCCTAGTGTCCCAACCCAGCCAACAAGTTTCCAGTAAACAGTTGTACGCAATCTAATTTATTGTCCATCTCAAGAGAAACTGCACATTAGCACACTCTGATTTTGATTTTTGGTAACTGATAAAAACATCTGCTCAGCAGTTATGGGCCATTACTCTTACCCCCAACCCTGCCTGCACAAAGTGAGACCACTATGAAAGCATGACAGCCTTGAATACATTTATCAGGAGCAAAGTGAGGTCACTCAAATACACTGATTAATGGCATCTGTTCAACTAGTGTAGACTGATGGCATGGTAATAATTTCAGAGGGTACAAAGCTAGGGTGGTATTTGTTAATGGGCCTCTTTGGGTGAGGGTGTGTAGTCAAGCACTAGTGTCTGCTGCATAAATGATACAAGGCCATTATAGCAACACTGGCCTGGTGACAGAGAATGGGTATGGTCTATAAAGCTAGCAGAGATCCAGATAAAGCTTAAACTGAAAGTGGTCATGTTCGCTATTAGGGGCATGACCCAGATCATATGGGAGAAGGATCATGACCTAGACTCCAGGCACCAGTTTAATGTCACTCACATGGACAAGCAAAACATTAGAAAGCATATCTTTTGGCTGGTGGGCTAAAGTCAGGCCCTTCAGATGCCTACATTTTTGTAGATAGTCTGCCACTGCTATAGGATATTCTTATTTCATGAGGGGTCCCCTGTAGCATCTGGAAAACAGTTTTCCTACCACTTTGTTCTACCACTTTTCTACTGGTGAGTTTCTATTAACACAAGTTATACATGCAGTCACTGAATTGATGAAATCAGATTAATACAATCCCTCTAGTTTACATTTAGATCAAACTAGATGTTCTGAAGAGAATTACACAAGTCCTACAAATTCCCAACATCTGTAGCCATAACAGTATTCAGATAGCTGCAAATAGGCTTGATATGTATGACACCACATTCTCAGATCCCCACCCCGATTAAATATGCATCTTAAAAAAGGTTATTTGCACTGGAGTTAAAGGTAAACTTTATTTAGGATTTATAAATAGATTAAATATGACAAGTGTTCCATTAGAAAATATAATTTAACAATTTATAAAAATCCAAGTGTTCCATTAGCACTCAGAGCTGAGAATCCAAGTCTTTACTTTCAAGACCTTTTCTTCTTGGCAGAAGTGAAGGCTGAATATTAGGCAGAACCCCTCCTTCAGAAATGGTTACATCTCCAAGCAGTTTGTGGAATTCCTCATCATTTCTCACAGCCAGCTGGATGTGCCTTGGTGTGATCCTGTTTCTCTTGTTTTCACGAGCTGCATTCCCAGAAAGCTCCATTATTTCTGCAGTCAAATATTCAAGAACTGCTGCAAGGTATATTGGAGCCCCAGATCCGATCCTTTCTGCATAGTTACCCTTCCTCAGCAGTCTGTGAATACGACCAACTGGGAAAGTCAGTCCCGCTCTGGAAGACCTGGATTGAGCATGAGATTTTACCTTTTTTTTCTTGTTAATTCCAGACATCTTAAGCTTCAAACCTAGAAAAGGATAGACAGATTACTACAGCCAACATTTGGAACGGACCAAGATCTTGCTTATCAGCATTTGCAAACCCATCCCCCAAGTCAAAGACTTTACCTGAAGACAAAAAAGTGTTCAGAAACAATTGGTGCAGACTAAAGTCTTCCACAGAATGAAGACAGACATGGCTTGTGTATTTTTCAGTTTATATGCAGTGGTCATCTAGCAAACTGCAAGTCCAAACTAAGCAAAGCAGTCACCAAGCAAACTGAAGCAAGTTCAGTGGAAAACAGTGCACATCAGGATAATACACACAAAAAGACAATATACAAGAAAGTGAAAAAAGGCTGAACAGACATTCAACGGTATCAGAAGAGCTGATTATACAATATTTAGCAATATGAAGCCATTTCTATATGCAGAAAGAAGTGCAAAATTCAGACTCCGTTCAGGTAACATTTACAAAGCCTTGTGCAAAGCAGCTGGGCTCCAGAAAGGGGTGTGATAAGTCACTTAAATATAAGATTCGAGACATGCACTTAAAACCCATCTTTAATGGAAAGGAGATGGGTTCTGTTATAGAATTCTGTATTTAAGAGGGTCATATAAAAAGTTAGTCACAGCATCGCACAGGGCTCCATCCTAGGCCAATACTAAAACCCTCGGTCCCACAGGGCTCTATCCTAGGCCCATACCAAGTTGCAAGTTGAAGATTTTTCATTGCAGTCTGTATGCAGAGAACTTAAAAAAAATGGATAAGCTGATATACCCATGTTTGGCTTACAAAATCCAAATCAGACTTTGCTGATTGAAGCAACTTTTACATGGGACCAAGATAAGTCACTTGCTCCCTCCAAAATGGAAACTTCCAACTTTAAATCCATTCAGCAAGATGGTTACACCAAGAATTAAGAGGGCAAATCCTGTGTTGAGGGTAACAGACTTCAGTAACATCAAGTGCATGAGCTTACAGCATCATTTTATCTTGTACACTAGGTCATTTAAATATGGGATGCTTCAAATCCAGAAAGACAGGTTTTTGATGTGTACTTTATGCACACCATAACCATATTTTCTTTATGCACACCATAACCATATTTTGTATTAGTGAGATTCCACCCCCCCCCCCCCAATTTGCCACACAGGAAGGCACCAAGTGCAGCACACTCAAACTAGCACACAATGCCCTTTCTTATTCAGGTCAGTTGCACAAACACTAACTGGACCTTTAAGTGGAGTCATCTCCTTCACTTGTATAGGAGAAAGTAGGTAGCACAGCAATGACTAGGAAATGGAGACCCATTGCACTTAGAAGCAACCACCATTTGATTAATGGCATTTAAAGCTAATTTGCTTAGAAGAGGTACCTGCACCACAGGCTTAGTGCTAGACTAATCCACACTCCACCCCCCCCCCTCCACAGAGGCAACATCCTGAGAAGACAGTGTACATTACTGACCTAGTGAAGTGGGTGAACTTTTCTGAACACCTCCCATTCACATTTTTATTCTACAGCTATTCAGCCACTGCCTTGCATAGCCCCCTGTTTCAGGGTGAAGAGGAGGTTTGGGGAATGAGGTGCTTGCCTTGCATACCATTCCAGTTTCATCTCAGCAGCAACATGCCTTTGTTTTGGTGAAAGTAAAGAAAGTCTTGGTGACTAGAATCCTCAATACCAAATTTTGGTGCGAATCTGAGCCCATCTTAGTTTTTCCATTAAATACCATTTAACTTATTTGGCCTGCAAGTCTTCAAAGCACTAAAGACAAGCCCTCTCGACCACCTTTCTGGTGGAGAGTTTAGTGTCAAGATCCTTTTCATATCATGCTGGAGAGCTTTATCCCTCAGCTTATGTCTACCATCCTGGGATATTAAGGTAGAGAAAGTCTGTTCTACCTTCCATTCATTCTTTTGACAGGGCCACATCAGTTGACCCAGATGTCAACTTTAGCTCCCTTAACACAGGAAGGCTAGTTCTCCCCAGGAGAAAACTAGAAGGAAGCAGTTCAAAGGTAATTTATATTTGGCACCAATTTAGTTATTGTTTCAGAAAGAATGAAAGTGCAGTCTAGGATTAAAAACTTTACTTGGGAAAGGGCTAGCAATGCAATTTCTGGCTCAATTTAGTGTGCAGCAGTGTGACCTTTGAATTGCACCACTTAGCATATTCAGGACTTTAAAGCAGACCACTTTTGTACCAGGACCCACACAACCCAGTTTACTGAAGAGCTCCATAAACCTCCAGTACCAAGCACACTTCCCAGATTCTATGAATAGCACTATAGCACAGTACCAGATACACTTGCCACAGTGGTACAGCGGTAGCATTGTTACCTCGCAGCAAGAGGTTCTCCCATTAGAACCTCAGCTTGGCTTGGAGTGCCTTCTGTGGAGTCTGCAAGTCCTCCCTGTGGTTGGGTAGCATTCGAAAGACATGCATGCGTAAGTGGGTGTGCCTTCATTAAAAGGTTGGGCATCTAGCTGGCACCTCAGTGTTTTGTAAATGTCTGCCAATTCATGGACCGGAGTTCCACTGTGGTGAAGACCAACCACCAGATACAACTAAAGTGTCCTTTCATCCAAGGCCATTTAACTGACCATTTGTCAACTGCTATACGGCATCCTTGCTGTGATCACATCTGCAGGTCTACTTTTACAGACTCAACTACCATGGTCCCAGCATATTTCAAGAGTGTTTGTAACTTTGTCCATGGTATAACCACCACAGCAGTCACAGTTCTAGCCATGGCTTCTGGATAATTGTGCAGCATCTGTATACACTAGTCACTAGTAGTTAGTACTGCACACACTGCAAGACTAATGAGCCTTTCTAGACAAAAAAAAAAAAGCTAAAGACCCAACAGGTATGGCATTGGACACGTGCACCACACCAGTACCCATTCCATATAATAGATACCCCATACAAAGAATACATTGTTTCACTTGCTGCTATAATATGCTTTTAGGCAATTCCACAGTTCAGCATACAGATGCACCACTCAAAGGCCAAGCAAAGACAGGGCAACAAGTACTAGAATCCTCCACATCAGACAAGCTCTTTACCCAAAAAGTATGATTTTGCAGTCATGTGATTTAGTCCTGTGGATACTTGGGATTCCTTTTTATAGGCTAGGGAGACAGCAAAACTAACATGACAATAAAAGCGAACAGAATATTTTGGTTGCTTGTGCCTTTGAGGATAGGTGCAGGCCACCCTTGGAAAGACTTTTGTAATCATTCAAATTAGCATAGACCAAGTGTCTTGAGCCTAAATAAAATGTCATCCCTCAAGTCTTGAGTGGAGCTAGTCTGGCTTCTCTCCCTACCACTGCTTAGGCCTGCAAGTGTAGGTAGCAGTAACAGGTAGCAGCATGTATGTAGGTCTCATTCCATCACCTGTAGACGAGAGTATGGAGCACTATCATACATTACAAGACTACCCCATCCTGGCCAACTACAGAACTCAATGTCTATGAACCACAAAATATAGAATCCTTTTAGGATAATGTGCCAGCTTATGGAGGACAAACTAAAGCTTCCTTGATGAGCAAATATTATCCTACTTCACTATTGGCAACTACATTTCATATAGTCTCCAATAGCTTCAGCCTTCTCACCTACACCCTCTCAGGTCAATAGTGTTATTCACCATATGGTCACTTCAGAGCAACAGCCAAACTACCTTTGAGATTTTTCAAAGGCAAGGAGCAAGCTCAAATGCTGCAGCACTATTTTAACTTTTAAATTATTTAAAGAACCTCCATAAATAACCCTAGCATTTCACTAATCTCATCTTGAAAGGCATCACCCACTCAGACTTTGGAGATGTACCCAACATCCTGGCAGACAAATTCCCCATTACAGAGTATCCAGCCTGCCACCCTTTGCAATCACAGCTGAATGGATATAAAGTGTTTGATACCAAAAACAAAGCCTATGGTCCATATAACATTGTAGTTTCCTGGTCAGAATGTCAACACCCCCTCTCAGAACTACTAGCCATTCTACACATCAGAAGCCTAGAGACCAGCTTAGAGGTCTCCTGCCTCAAGACCCTGCTATAGGCCAGAGTAGGGGGTTTAATAGTAAAAGGATTATGCTTTGACAGAAGGCAACATTATGCACCGAGACTTTCAGCCAAACAGAAGCCACTTTAAATGGATGGGAAATGCTGCACTTCCATTGTTGTGACTGATGTCACTAGGTGGATGTGGGGAGGTGCAGGTGGGCATGCCTTTCTTTGCAAAGATGTTAATAAAACTGGTGGTCAGAAAGTCATATTTGTCTAAAGAATCCTTTGACAGGATTAGGAATCAAACCCTGGCAGTTTGACACCTTTTGGTTCTCACAAACAGGGAGACCAGTAACTTGCATGTTTAGGCCTCACCTCGGCTTTGTAGGAAAAAAAAAATCATACCAAGATGGCTTCATAATGATGAGTCACAGAACTTTACATCACACATTCCACTTCCAGGGTGTGGTGTAGTATAAAGCTTCCACCAGGAAGTGTCCAAACCTATATGTAACCCATCTAATTGTAAATTGTCTCCATGAACTGCTGCTCTTAGCAATGGCATGCTATTGTTACCAGTGCTGTATCCAGCGATCAGTTTTAGGACAGCCTCAATTTGGCATATACTCTGCCATAAAAGCCACTGATTACAAAGTGCAGACAATTGAAAATGTTTAGAGCAATCTTAAACTCATCCAAATACACTAATCCTGAAGAGGGCCAAACTGAAACACATGGTTTCAGATCATTCTGAAGCAGACTGAAGCCATTGTGATGTATAGTTTTGGAAAACTCATCTTCCACATCTAAAGAATCCCTCCCTCCTACGTATAATTAGCTTTACCATTTGTATTCTTCTGATAACCCTAACCTTTTACCTAAAATAATTTAAGCAACTTTTAGTCATTCAACAGGTAGTCAATTACATAAACATCTCATTTGCATTTAGAAGGAGCTTTAAAAAAAAAAAACTAATTGTGACATCTGTAGTCACTTGGGCTGCTTTAGAGACTATACCAAGATCTTCCAAACAGTCCCAGTTACAAACTATGTACACAGTCATTTGGTCACTGCAAGTAACCATTGCAGTTAGCCTCTCTCATCCTTTGAGCCCCATCACCTGTTTGGCTTGTAAAATGAACAAATATGAAACCAAACAATTACTCCTCTTGGATAGGAACTCTGTTACCCAGCATGTCTAGAAACCAGTCTGTCCTGCAGGATGATCTATGCATGGCACAAAAGTGACTCAGCCTTGCATGAAAAGCAGGTCCTTACCATTTGCAAGCCCACAATAAATGAAGGCATGGGAAACTAGTTACTCCATGGTTAACCCCAATTCCTTAGGTTAACCCCAATTCCTTAGATAGGATGATCAGCTATACAGATGTACCACTGGGACTGCTAAAGGCTTAACTAGTGTATTGTTCAGTAGCAGCCAACTCCAAGGGCATTGGTATAATACACCAACCATGCTTTGTTATGGTTCAGCGAATCTTAACTTGAAAGATATAATTAGATTTATATTCATTCACTTCAAGAGAGTTTGATTAAACAGGTCAGACTAGTTTTTGGCACTCAGCCATAATGGGGGAAGTTGCTCGGACAGCAGAGGGATGTTTCCTTACCCTGGAGGAAACTCACTTGAATTCAGGTCAGACTAGCTTTTGGCACTCCACCATAATGGGGAAAGTTGCTTGGGCAGCAAAGGAAGTTTCCTCACATGAGGAAACTCACTTGAATTCGTGCCAGGCAGAGACTAGTCCTTCCATCCTGCAGTTTCTGCAAGGTGCCCATTTAAAGACTGGTGCATAATAGATAACCCTTTAGCTGGGTACTACAGCGTAGTTATGTGCTTATAGTTGGGAGTATTTTAAGTCACCTCTCTAGGAAAAAAAAAAAAAAAAAACATACCCAAAATATGGATAAGGATAAGAAGTCCCTCTTTACCATTCTTACAGGCTCCATAATATAAATATACATTGGCTGTTAGTACTACTTTGCCCCAAAGGAGTTTATTATGCATTTGGCTACTCAAATGCATGATGGGAGGAAAGTTAGCTAGCAGGGTTTGGAAAGCATTAAATAGTGACATACAACATAAAACCTCTCATCCAATAGATGACACCATAGTCACCCCCATTCTCTCAGGATTCCTGATGTAGAAGGGGCCTACAGCTTGTTGCAGTTTTCACTTACAGCCATTGGCTATACAAACAGCATAGTTACAGCACCTCACCCTTGGTCAAACATGGTGCACTAGAAAAAAAAAGCTTTGAAGGTGCCTCTGAATTATTTGTGAGTCATACAAGTAAATATTACTGCATAAACAGCTGCACAAGTGTGTCTGCATCTTACAGCATCAGAGAAGCCAGTTTACTTAGGTTTTCTTGATTTACTTCTATAGCATTTAGAGAAAATTACACATTATGTTTTAATCAATAAAACTAGCACCCCACTAAGCATGAAGGGTACCAGTTTCGTTGTAGGTACTAACATTTTCATTGTTTAGGAAACATAACACAAGAGGATAGCAATACAAGAAAGGACAGATGTTTGGAAAAGATCACATGACTCAAAAGGACACCTCAGACCTCAAGTCAGAGCATTTTTAAATATAAAAAATGTTAAAGTTTGAGAAAGTAGCACTAAATATTTACACAAATTGAGGACAACCCTCCCCTCCAAATACACATGAACCATGCAGTCATACAAGAGAACAAAGGTAAAGGCAGCCCAAAACCTAAACAAGCATACACTAGGACTTTTGCTTATACAGTAGACAGGCTTCACCAGAGGTTAAGTCACCATTTAAGCAGTTGATCAAAAATACTAAAGACAGTATAACAAACTGCATTAGACAATCAGTTCAATACAATATTACTAACCTCCAACTCTTTCCTTAAAGACATAAAATAGTTTAAAGAAATATTAGCATCTCTAAATAGTGCTTTAAACAAGGATATACTATTAAACACTTACCTATAAAAATTAAAATAGTATAGCCTTTTAATAATTATTCACTTTTTTAAAAAAGGTCACTAACTAAAAAAATACCAACAATATAGTTAGTTTAAAATCACAAGCTTCTTTCAAGACAAAAAGCACTAAAAGTTATCATCAGCTACTCTTCAATGCATTTTTATACTGAACTTGCTTACAATTGTTAATAGGTAATGATTAAAGTAAAGCAGTACCAATTAAAGGAAACACTGACAGCTGTTAAACAGTATTCTATCAACTAATTTGCCTGTGATATGACTCTGTTACTTTTGCTTCTATATCTGTTATAACAAAACTACTTAACCTGATAAATAAGTTCATATCAATGTAATATAGACATACTCATGTTGAGTATAAGCCTAAACTGTGGATAAAGTAAGATTTGACATATGGCAAGGGTTTTCTCAGCATTAGGAACAAGGCCTTATGAATAGATTTAAAAATGTGTAGCTATTTTGTAACCAAAAATGTGCTCTGTTAATAGGAGGGACCCAGTGTTTGAACCTGTTTAACTGGCACTGCTCAGTGCTCTATAGTAACTGCAGTTTAAATAGCTGTATCCTTTGCAGAATATTTGCTTTCCTGTCATCCTATGAGTACCCCTTTAAATATTTTCATTTATCATAATGCATAACTATTTTACACACAAGGTTCCCTTTTCCAGATACCCAGCAAAGAGCATTTTTGAATTACCACACTGGGATTCATTAAGCATAGGGGGTTGTTTTCAGGGGTGACCTGGGAACTTTGTTCTCATTACGTGACTTACACAAATTAACTATTATGCAGTGAAGGCTGAAGGACTCAAACCAAGGACTACAGGATAAAGCAGACTGTTTATCCTTTGTACACTGTCCAAAAGACTTTTCAGTCCTATCTGCTAATAAAGGAAATACAGAACAGCATTAACACACAATGATGCACGGATTCTGACCCAGTTATAGCGTACCTTTTCAGCTTGGACATATTCTTATCAGGACATATGTCACACATTGGAATGTATACCTGCAAATATCAGGAAGACAATGCATATGGCATATGTGTTTTATATTGGAAAATAGTACTAAAACTTCAACATTTTTCTAACAAAACTTGTAGTTGCATAACTGTGTTAGTACTTGAGGTTGTATGCATTTTATAAATCTAGGAAAAATTATGAATAAATATAATATGTAGTAGGACATATTAATTGCAATCAACATTACTATGTTATGGCCCTTTCTTTTTCTGTTTTGATTCCTCTCTGGTATGCTTTCTTTTTGGAATGGTCATGTCATCTCTCCGTCTGCATGGGTTTTCACCAGGGTCTTCAGTTCTGTCCCACTTTCCAAAAATATGTTGATGGATGAACTGGCAGCCCTATAAACAGGTTGCAGGTGTGTGTGTATAGGGTATAGGTTTGTGTGCATGGTGCAGGTGTGTGTGTATATCTGAGAGCTATCATCCTTTGCTGGACTGGTGTCTCATCCAGAAGTGGTTCCATGACTTGTACCCAATTATTACTGGGATAGGCACTGGCTTCCCCTGACCATGAAAAGGAAATGATTTGCTCATTTATAATATTTGTTGACAAGGAATGCCCAGCCTTGAAGTTCCATTTTCAATTACAGAGAGTCCAAATTCCAGTGAAATAACAGGCAAAAGAAACAAAAGAAAAAAACATTACAGTACTACAGAAATGAAGCAAATATCACGAAGCAACAATGACAAATATTTGTAGTAGATACAATCATCTATGACTAAATGTCTTTTGCCTTTCTGGGATTCTGTGGTTCTATGTAGCCATGTTATTCCGCTTGGTGCCTGCCATATTTGTAAAATTTGACATCTCTGAATTGGGATTTGCATCCCCCTCTTATTGCGTGGTATCTGACATCACTACAGTTACTATGACTGCTGCTGGGTTCCTGGAGCACCGAGGCTCTGACTCCCTATCAGATGTAAGAAACAAAATAACACTAGTCCTGACACTTCAAAAATTAAACAGGGATGTGACTAAAAGCAGCAAATTCTAAAATGTTCTTTTAACACTATAAAAGTATTTTTGCAATGTTGTTTTGCTTCTTGAATGCCCTGAGATGAGGATTGCCTTCCCAATACACCTAATACTTATGCTATCTCCAAGATCACTGTTCTGTGGTGTAGAGGAAATACTGTCATATTGCAGTGTTAGAACTGGTATATATTCCTCAAATCATACTTAAACTTATTCTGATTTGGCAATTGAAATTACAGTTCTTACACTTACAACAGTCACCCTCATGGTGTAGTGTGAAGCTCTTACTCATGCTTCTGTTTGGAGCTAGTTCCTTGTCTCCCAAACAGCACTAGGCATGGTGGACTCCTTGATGTACTATTCTATTGGTCAGATGATATGTCATTTATTCATATTCACCAGGCAACCATTATAATGAACTGAAATTCAAATGGTGTCACCACATCCTGATAGGAATATTTTTTGTATATAATTTTCCCACTGGGCACAATAACCATCAAGCCCCCCTCAGCAATTAAGACCATTTATTCCCCCATACTTGATATTCTCCAGTAAGGGAGAGAGACACTTGGGGGAGGTTATCATACAGGCAGCCTCAGTAATGATTTGTGCCCTTGCCTGCATTCAATCAATGTCAGAATATTTATAATGGTCCCTGTCCCATTCTTTACACAGGAGACAAGCAACTCACATCAGCACAGGAGCCAGTATATTCTTCTAAGTTCAAGTGCATTATCCTGTGCACCAGCAATGAGTGCTGCCATGATTGCAACTTGGTGGTCAAACACCAGACCATAATCTATCCTTTGTCTTACTGACTACAAAAGTGACCACCCCTTTCAATCTATCTTGCTGTTTTAAAAATAGTGACTCTCCACTAAAACTTAACTTTTTAGACAGGTAAAACTTAAGTTACCTACTTTCACATCTAACTCCTCTTGTGCACACTGCAGTGTTTAGAATAAACCATTTTTTTCATCTTACCTTTAAGCATCTCTGTGACTAGTACTTGCTTTAAAACCTACTGGAAAGCACTAGGAAGTCTTAAACTGATACAAGCATTCAACCCTCCTTGTTAATAAGGATAAATTAATCGTAGGCACTAAACAGCCTATAATTGCAAAGTACCTTGCTAAGGTAAGGGGAAACAGCTCCTGTACTTTTAAAAAAAAGCACCAAACCAGGCATGTCCAAGGGTCAGCTTCCAGTGATTTTTCCTGTCCACCTGGTGAGTCTGGGCATACTGGGACAATGCAGCAGTTGCCTCATGTACTCAGACAACCCTCTCCTCCTACCACCCAACACTACAATCTGAGAGAGATGCACTTACATAGCCAAACTGGAAGCAAAGTTCTCTCCACCCAAGATTGTGCTAGACAGTCAAGAGGAGAAGATTAACATCCGCACTACACCTCAAGCAACACATAGCCCTTCTAAACCCACACCACCAACACCCACACATAGCAACACTAAACCCACATATGTGGAAGCCCTTAACAGTAACCTGCCCAAGCAACAAGGATCTCCGAAGCTGAAATGCAAACAAACACCAATCACAACAAAAGTGCCACATAGCTCACAACACCAGTGTGCCACCCAACAACAGACCCTAAGGCAAGACAACGTACCCAACACTTTAGTAATAGGTGACTCTATAGTCAGGCACACTGATGTCCCACTCACCAGGCTGAACAAGGAGAAAATTACAGTCAGCTTCCTGTCGGGTGCCAGGATCCACCACATAATGCATGCACTCAAGTCACTCCACAACAAGTACAAATATGACTCTGTCATTGTCCATGTTGGAGTGAATGACTTGAGACGTACCTCCCTGGACTACATGAAAAGAGACATGGAAAAACTCTTGGATCATGTGGCCCAGGCAGGTATGACCCTAGCCCTAAGTAGCATCCTGCCTTCGCCCAGAATGATACCACAGTATAAGGACAAAATGATTTCAACAACTGGCTAAGATTCTGGTGTCATTCAAAGGGGATCCAGTATCTGTCTGCCTGGGACGACAAGATCGACAGACCAAGATGCTTTGCCAGAGATGGTCTGCACCTGTCACCCCTAGTATTCAGGTTACTGGCTAAGGCTCTTGACACCCCTATAGTGCCTTTTTTAGGCAAAGTTCAAAGGACAAAACCACCACCATAACAGGTACAAGCATGCAAACTCTGAAGGTAATGCTACTCAATGCTAGAAGTCTAAACATCAAAATGCACTCTCTTGAGGCACTCTTGAAAATGGAGAACATTGATATCTGTGCAGTGACTGAGACCTGGTTCAAGGCTCCAGAGAGCACCCCTGCAATACCATGCTACAACTCTTACCACACTTTTCGGACACCAAACCAAGATGGAAACACTAAAGGTGGAGGAGGGTCCATATTCACCAAGGATATTCACAACACCAGGCTAGTTGCCCAACACAATGCATCTGAAATTCTCCAGGTGCAACTAACACTAGGTAAGACTGCAATCCAAATTGTAGCTTGCTACAGATCCCCCACCATGCCCCAAGATTATCACTACACCTTTCTAAACATACTGGAAAATATTAAGATACAACCAAGCAACCTAATACTGGGTGATTTCAACTACCCTGCCATTAACTGGGAAATCTACTCATGTACCAACACCTTTGCCCAACGGTTCTTGGAATTCATAAATTCCAATGCCCTGGATCAACTAATTTTTAATCCCACCAGGGGCTTCAATATCCTAGACCTGGTCATTACCAACATGAGAAATCGATGCTCCACACCTATGGTCACCCCCTTGTTGGGCAGGTCTGACCATAAACTAATCACCCTTGAAATCCACGTCCCTCCCTCACCCCCCAGTAAGGAAACCTCCATAAAAAACTTCTCCAAAGCCAACTTCATGCTACTCAAGTCAGAAGTGACAAACTTCATGACACCCATGCAGATGGGAACTGAAAGTTCAACTGCTGAATCCTACACTAAGGCACTGTACGAGCACATCCACTCATGCATGAATCATGCCATCCCCAATAGAACCAAGGTGCTCTCCACCAAAAAAGGAAGCCAATCTGGTGGTCCCACGCCATAAACAAACTTTACAACAAAAGGAAGAAACTGTTACAGAAAAGAGGAAAATCCCATGATGCAAAAAACTCCCTTACCAGCCTCAGTAAGAAGCTGAGATCCCTCATAAAATCCTCCAAAGCTAGTTAGGAAAATAAAATTGCCAAAGATTCCAAAGACAACACACAAGGCATTCTATAGCTATGTCAAGAATCTAAATGGCAATGCTCAGATCTGCTCTGAGCTACAACAGAATGGCATTAAATATACTGATCCCAAGGATATTGCCAATATCCTGGCAGAATGATTCAGTGCAAATTTCACCCCCCTCTCACCCCCTAAAGGGCCCATCTCAATACAGAAAGATTGCCAAATTCCAGTAATAATGGCGACACAGGTAAAAAATGCACTCTCCAAAGCTAAGAATACAGCATCCATGGGACCAGACAACATCCTAGGCTGTGTGCTACATGAACTACAAAATGAGCTGGCACCTCACCTAAGTGTCATGTTTAATCATAGCCTCACCTCAGGCTTCGTGCCCACTGAATGATGCACATCTACAGTTATCCCACTCCACAATGGGGGATCCACCTTGGATCCTGGGAACTACTGCCCCATCAGTCTGTTGAGCCTGATCTGCAAGGCCATGGAACGTACTATCATGGAACGTATAAACAAAGACACTGGTAAACTTCAAACACTGTACCCCACACATTTTGGGTTCCTGAAGGGTCGATCTTGTCTCCTGAACCTGATTGACTTCTTTGAATCAGTCTCTAGAGCCATGGACAAGGGTAAGGTGGTCCACACAGCCTATCTAGACCTCGCCAAGGCCTTTGACACCATCTCCCACTCTGGAATAATAAATAAACCTACTAAGCTGGACATTAATCCCTACATCACTCGATGGGTTGCCAACTGGCTTACTGACGGAACCCACACTGTAAAAGTAGCTGACTCCAAATCCAGCTCCAGACAAGTGACAAGTGGAGTACCTCAGGGTTCAGTCCTGGGACCACTCTTGTTTGGCATCTACTTCTCTAAGTGACTCTGGCTAACAAAGTTCGCAGATGACTGCAAACTGGGAGCCATTATTGAATCCCCAAATTATGTGGATATTCTACAAAAGGGCCTTACAGAAACAGATGATTGGTGCCAGAGCCATGGGCTTAAGCTCAATGCCAAGAAATGTAGTTATCCCCTTTGGGAAAAAACATATACCCGTGAATTAGCACACAGGTGGCAGCACACGAAACACCGAATTTGTGATAAGAGACTTAGGGACACAGGTGGACAGTGGTCTCACCTTTGATAACCACATCGACACAACAGTCAGGAAATCCTTCTATGTGGCACACCTCATCACTAAGGGCTTTTCATCCAGAAAAAAGGAGGTCATTGTCCCACTGTACTCATCCCTCATTAGACCCATTATAGAATACAGTGCCCCATTTGGAATGTACCTCTCAAGACATCTGCAACAACTGGAAAGGCCGCAGAAAAACCTCACTAAAAGAATCACAGGCCTAAAGCAGATGCCCTATGCTGACCGTCTAAAAAACTCCACCTATACTCTTGCATATCATCTACTCAGAGGTGATCTCTGCTTAATATACAAGGCCATGTCAAACCCAGAACTGCTGGACATGCTACACTTAAAGAAATCCCAATCCCTCAGAGACACACGCTCCAGGGATCCAAACCTTGTCATCACAATGAACAAAACATGCTGGAGGGATTAGCTCCTGACCCAGAGACTCTCTAGACTCTGGAACAGACTGCCCATACATGTCAAGCAGATTGCCTCTTTGGCCTCTTCAAACGAATGTTGATGATTGGAAATTCACCCCGGGGATCACGTCAGTCGCCCTGCTAGACAGGGGTCCAGGGAAGTAAATACTGTGGGAAGAAATAGCCAGGGAATTGTTATGGCTAGGCTTGTACAGGCCTTAGGGCCGATAGCCTAGTACCTACCTATGAACCTATGACCTTCCTGTGAGGGACTGTGGCACTGGATGGTTCTAGTCTACCTTGTTCATCATGAAGAATAGGCACACCCATCCCCCTTATGCCAACTGTCAGAAAAGATAAGGACACTGATCAAACTCAGATTGCCTGAGCTGTAGTCAGGGCTTTATCTCTTTATGCCAGTAGGTTTGACAATCCTGACAGGAATACTATATGCATCACTGCAGAAGTGGCTGAGGTAACTCTAACAATGTAGTTAGATATGAGAGCATTGTTAGCAATGAATTATGTACAGAATTTTAATAAAACATTTTCAGAAATGCCTCTAAGAAGAGGAAAACTATTTCCAGAAACTTGGAATAGGACGGATAAAATGTGATTAAATCAAGGTGCTGTAAAGTATGCAAGTAACTGCTTATGATTTTTATGTTTCTGATAATGGAGGACAACCATTCTTTTGAATAGTGAATCAGGAACGTTGAAGACACCTAGCCTGCTATAAGGAAACTGTAAGTGCATGGATGGTGAGAAGGCTGCATAGCTGAATCACTTTAAATCTATAAATGACTACAATGAAATACAATGAATGAGTTCAAAACTGAGCTGAAGAATAATGCTTCTCCTATGTTTAAGAAAGCTCTGGAGTCATATATTTGGTATGTGAAGTAGTATAACTTTAAGAGTTAGAAGTAATAGTGGATGAGGGTCATGTGACTAGATCATGTGGTTTAACACATGCATAAACCATCTCTCTCGACATCTTGTGTTTCCTAAGGCCTATGTGATTTTGCTTGTATTCATACAGATTTAAGCAGGTATCAGAATTTTGGGGAACTTTTCAGCAGGAATCAGGAAGTACACTGGAGTTCTGCAATTAAGTTATATATATATATATATATATATATATATATATATATATATATATATATATATATATTTTTTTTGTCTCTTACTGATGAGGTTAAAGCCACAAAAAGAGTTTTCTTCTTGTATATTCTATGACTCTATGGATATCCTTCACTTTTTGTACTTAAACAGTTCAATTTATTTATTTATTTATTTACTTACACATTTATTTATTTATTTATTTGTTTGTTTGTTAACCAGGATAGAGTGCTGATCCAGATGGATCATGGAGCATTTTTAGGCACAGCCTAGGTGAAGAAATTTAGACAGAACAGTAATACTATACATTTAGTATGGATGAAATACACACCTAGGGATTCTGAAACATTTTTTGCATCACAGTGAGTGAGTCTGTGTGATGAGCGGCAATATGCAGGGTATGAATGATTTAGAGATACACTGATCATGAGCAGGAAAGGCTGGAAAATCCTGCAGTCTACACATATGCCATATAATGAGATGGAAATAAGCAACATTATTAAAATGAAGGAGTAAGTGAGCACAAATGAAGGTGAAATATGTCAGACTGATTCAGAGACATTTATATCTATAGCTATATCTGTATCTGTATACCTTCTATCTATATTTATATCTATCTATATTTATATATATATATATTTATATATATATATATATATATATATATATATATATATATATATATATAGGGGTCTACCTGTCAACACCGATGCACTAAAACACCGACAACAAAATCACCGACACCACAAAACCGAAAGTTCAGAAACACGAAACGTCACATAACCAACAAACCACAATCCTGACACTTAACAAACAAAACAAATCCCCTGTCCAAAAAGCACACCAAAAAACTTACAAACCTACACTGCACCTTATATACACAACTATCTATGCACTAACCTTAACCCAAACCCTAACTCTAAGGTCCGTCACTATCGCACACTCACTAACCCGCGCCCTAACCCTAACTCACTTAACCTGCCCCTATCCCTAATGCCTGTCACTATCGCACACTCACCAGACCCACGCCCTAACCCTAACTCACTTAACCCACCCCTAACC
This sequence comes from Protopterus annectens, assembly GCF_019279795.1. NCBI lineage: Eukaryota > Metazoa > Chordata > Ceratodontiformes > Protopteridae > Protopterus > Protopterus annectens. The sequence goes on along the minus strand of NC_056732.1, from coordinate 696,051,343 downwards.
CTACAGACCGTCCTATTGCACACTTACCTTACCCGCACCCTAATCCTGACGTCCATCACTACCGCATACTTACCCACTAGTGCTTGTTTGACATGTCGGTGTTCTCAGCATCGGGATTCTCAACTGTCGGTCATCTTCGTTGTCGATCTTCTGGTGTCGGTCTTCTCGTCATCGGCGTTTCAAGCTTTCGGCATTATCAGGTAGACCCATACATGTATACATACATATATATATATATATATATATATATATATATATATATATATATATATATATATATATATATATATATATATATATATGGTTTACTATTGAAATGTCGATCCCGACATGTGCGACTCGTCTTGCACGAACGCGGAACTGCGATCGCCACTACACTGACTCCCAGATGTGCGAACGGCAAAACCTCGCCCCTATCCGACCCATGGTAGCATGGGTGTGGAGGTGTTGCGCGGCCGGTAATGTCGATCATCGAAGTTTTCGCGGTTTTGGTTCACTAGCGAACAGTTTTCGCAGTTTTGGTTCGCGCAAACACGTCGATGAGGTCGCCGTTCGAACGAAGTGCATTCGCACATTCAATAGTAAACCTATATATATATATATATATATATATATATATATATATATATATATATATATAATTATATACAGTGACCAGATGTGCTAGCTCTAGAGCTAATGACAGCAATAAAATCCTGGACTTACAGGAAGTGAATCACAGAATGATGTACAGGGTACCTGCAGCATTAACACACTTGCATATCAACAGACTGTACTCACTGCTAGTGGTCAGTGTTGGGCAGTTTAGCCCTTGGCAGCACTGTGTTACACATCTGTATCAAGCATTTCCTGGGCAGTACCTACAAATGGTTAGTTGTGATCAGTTTACCACTCCGGTAAATTAATGTAAAATAAAATATCATGCCCTTCATGACACTGAAATCTTCGACTACTACTGTGTAGGCCGAGTTGATATGGAGGAGCTGGTTGAGAGGTGCCACCCTCATTTGCAGGCCCATGGGATGTGTGGAATATGTATCCCTGGTGACACCAAAATATGTGTGGCTTTGACAATACTAGTTACAGGTTATATCTAGTGCCCTCTCAACTCTAAATTTTAGGAGCTAACAAAAAAAACCTTTCAAACTGATTGCTACAAGTGTAACAAGCAGTATGAATTGTTTAAATACCACATATGAAGTGCTTCAGCTATGAATGCATGATTGTAAATGCAGTAGTGGCATTCATTTTTAAATGCTGATACTGCACTACTACACCACTGACGTCTGATGATTGAGTCCCTTAACACTTTGCATTCAGCATAGCCATCCTCCTCATTCCACCGTAGCTATATCTCTGAATGACACTTGTTAGGAATCCTCAGACCATGGCTGATCATGGCTACAACTATGCCCCTTCACAGACCAGGGTCATTGTTGAACATGTGTTTAGCCTGCTGCAGGTCTGCTTACATTGCCTGGATTTATCTGCTATGTCCCTGCACATGTAGTAAGAGATTTTCAGTATGTGCTATGTTACATAACATAATTTCACAAAAACTGTTGTAATAGGGCAGACACATTCAAGAGGAAGAAATTCAATACCAGGCAGTGGAGGAGAAGCCCAGTAAGTAGCCTGTGCAGGAGTCTTTGCAGAATTGACTATATTAGGCAAAGCCAGGAACAATATGCAACGGTACTGACTAAAAGCCAGCCATGGTTCATAACAGAATAAAGCAGTATATAATAAATAAAAAGTGGTGCACCCAAACTGAGCTCTTCCATGTACAGACTGACCACACTGTGTGTTGGTATGCTTGAAATAAAGTTGATGCTGTGGGTTTCTGGTGTGGGCGGGGGGGCTAAGGTGCACTGGGGGGGTCAGCTCTTCACCATTGTTGTATGTGAATGTGGAGGTGGGTGATGTGGATATATGACTGTTGTGCTGGGGCGCAGCCTCTGCTGATGTTGCAGCACTATGATGAGATCTTACAAACAGGTCCTGGGTACTCACAGGACATATTTGTACAGATCTTGCCTGCCCCTGTCCACAGTAACACCATCTCCTATGGGGGTCACAGACACTATCTAGCCCTTGCTTGGAGGACTGAGTTCTGCATGAATATGAGTGATGGCCTGCACCATGTATCACTGTGGTATAAGCTCCATGTCTTTTTATTTTTTATTTTATTTAACATTTGTTTACCAGGAAAGTCTGACTTGGAATGAAGCCAATTTTCAGCAGAAGTCCAGGGAGAAAAGCTCTATACGCATGTCTTTGAAACATGGTAGGAAACCGGACCACCTGGAGGAAACCCACACGAATGCAGGGTGGACATGCAGACTCCACACAGAAGGCACTCCAGACGAGAATTGAACCGGAGAACCTCTTGCTGTGACACAATAATGCTACTGCTGCACCACTGTGCCATCCGTGTAGATGTCCATGGTTATCCTACTCTCCTCTACACTGGATGATGGGATGGAAGTGGTAGCACTATGTGTACCTGACTGTGGTCTCCCCCTTCCAAAGTGGCCCTCACCACTTGAGACAGAGGTTCAGCTGCCAGAGAAAGTGTGTCTGGCATTTAGGTTGCGTAAGCTGCCTATGGAACATGTCCATGATGCCACATGTCATAGGATCATAGGAGATTACTAGGCTATCAACTCGGAGATCATTTTAAGCCTAGCCGTTTCATCCCAATGTAATACCATAGAAATGCTAGTCAATACCCAAGATTGCATTTAGTGATGACTGCCCATGTCCAGGAGGGTTGTGGGCTCTACCCAGTCAGGTCATCACACATGCACTCTGTAAAACACCTACCATCACAGCAAGGACTAAGTTTTTGCCAGTCTGTCCCAGTATGATGATCCTGCACATTCACTGTGTCACGGATATCGAGACATAGCTTTGGTGGAGCTGACTATGGCTACTGCTAAGACAGTCAACCCACCTTCTCCATGCATGGTGGAACTTGCAGCAAACAAGGGAGACCTCTGTGCCAGGAGAGATATCCCTTCCCAGATAAATCCATCTGCAAATTCCTGTTCTTCTGTCTCCTTGCTTGTCTACAATTGGTTTCACACAGAGAGGCCAGGTCCACTGACTGGAGTGGGGATCTGGTCTTCACATTGCCTATATCCCACACTGTCACCATTACTTCTGGGTGTACCAAAGTTTGGATGCCATCATTATCAGACTCTGAGTTGTCTCTGACATCAGGCAGTTGTTTTTCCATGGTGGAGAAGCCTGATAAAATGTCACCTATAAAGACACCAAAGAGAAAAAAACATAATAAATAAGACACATCACCATTACTTAAATACCAGTGAATTTATTTATATATATTTTTACTGCATTTTATTACTGGGAAAGTCCAGCTGGGAAATAAAACCTCTTTTCAGTGGAAGCCCGCAGATAAAAGTTCCAAATGACAGATACATATAAGATACATACAGTTTGCAGAGATACCAGACATCTCTTCTAAAATAAAAGGAGTAAATAAAATTCACATTTACATACAATGTACAAGGTTGCAATGCACAATGCAATCTACACTATAAACAGTTTTATTCTCATTACATTATAACACTAAAAGCAATAAATATCTGTGCGAAATTTAGATTCAAGAAAGGAGAACAATGTTATAATACAAACAATATAAAGGGTTGTGTTTGTGTTGCAATATAGAGAGTTACTTCTCATTAGAGCAATTAACAGTGGTGTATATCTGTATGCAGCGTTCACTTTTAGATTCACAAAATCAGCTGTGAATAAAATTGTGTAATACTGAACCAATACTACTGACTAGAGTGGCAGGACTTATTGCACCCAGCTCCTGTGCCAAGCAGGTGGCATAGGCTTTGGCAACTCTGGGCACGTTGATCTCCCAACAGCTGACTTGTTCACAATATCTGTCCTGGCCACTGATGCAATTTGCATTGCTTATCACATACCACCAAGCATGGTCATAAAGAGTCCAGCCAGATTTCTCATGGCTGATCACCCACAGACAGTGAAGAAAACTGGCCTGCAGTAAGATCTTATTTTCTGCATGGGAGAGCTTCCATTTCCTTTGTTTACATTTTCTAGGCATCCTGCTATGTAAGGAAAAGGAAAATGTACATGCGAATAGCCATATCATTAAGTTCACTATGATAAAGTCTATATGCATTTCCTGTATGCTGCAGGTAGGTGTCTGTAATATATATCTGGGGACAATAGCAGGTACGCACACACAGACACACACACACACACACACACACACACACACACACACACACACACACACACACACACACACACGCGCGCACACATCTACATAACTGTTTGTTTACCTCTTAGAGAATGCTCCCCACCAATCCAGAAAGGGGTAACAAAGAAATAGTAAGTCATGACAGCAGTTTACAATGTTTGTCAACCGCACTGTGTAACTACAGTGCAAGTAATGAATGTTACAGGCTGCCCCTCCAGAAAGCATGTCTGACAATGTATGGTTGTAATCATAGATGACTAATACAACAATTTATATAGAGAGGTGCAGCTGGTACAGATTACAGCCAGAACTGTTTTAAGGATAGATTGTTTCAGTGATGCCTCAGATACCTCCGTAAGTAGAAAGAAGCTGTGCATTCCTACTGCAGAGTGTGTCAATTGCACATATATATGTATATGTGGCCTACTGGTCTGTTAACACAAAATACATTGCCATTATCCTTTCTGTGGGAGACATGCATAATAATCAGTAATGCATCTATTAGCAAGCAGCCAAAGTACATATACATAAGCACTATCTCCCCTACACTTGCTGTCCACCTGTGTTCCATTATGCCAGTATATCCATCAGTACTGTGTTCTGCCCCCTTCCCCTTTCCCCCCAGAGTTCCTACAGACACTAGCAGTATAGATATGATATGCAGAGCTGGAGTGGGATTAGCCTGCTCATGGCCTACCTGTAATGAGGTTTCACGACCTGCTCATGGCCTCACCAACAAAATCGTGAACAACTGATACCTGTATAATTGCATTACTATCAAGCAACAAGGCAACTTACTAACAAAACACATTTCTTTAACTTTAAAGTAGAAGTGTCTTGGACAAACACCCTTCCTTGTCAAAATATCCCCCTGGTTGCTTGAAACACCTCACAGTACTCTACCTGAATGCACCTCTAACTTACAATACTAAAAAAAACAAGCATATTATGTATGTGGTTTTAACCAACATTTTATGAGAAGATAGCAAGCAAGTAGAACTTTTAATGTTCACACTTCATAAAGGAGCCTTTAGTAAAGTAAGTTACTAACTCAGTAACACAAGCCTGGGAGATTGTCTGACTGCAATTTTTCTTAGCACGATGACGCTCATGGTGACTTCCAGGATTTATATCACATAAACCTGAGGATTTGAGCATGGCAATTATGGTGATTAGGCACCACCTAATGAATGTTACTGAACTGCTGTTTATGCACATTGCACCTAAACACCCAGTCATGCTAAAAGGCTCTCTCTAGCTCTTGCACTCACATAAGTGTCTAAGAAGTGCACCGAACATTTGGTGGGGGGGGGGTCAGTTACCCCTGTAAGGGTATGGGGAGAACTATGTTATTTCTAGTAAGCTGCCTGTCGGGCGCTAGAATCCGCCACATAACGCAAGCACTCAGGTCTCTCAAAAGCAGGTACAAATACGACTCAGTCATTGTCCACGCTGGTGTAAACGACCTGAGACATACCTTCTTGGACTACATGAAAAGAGACATTGAGGAGCTCTCTGATTATGTAGCCCAGGCAGGTATGACCCTGACCTTGAGCAGTATCCTACCTTCACCAAGAATGATGCCACAATACAGAGATAAGATGATCAGCTTTAACAATTGGCTTAAACTCTGGTGTCATTCAAAGGGGATCCAATGTCTGTCTGCCTGGGATGACATGCTGGACAAGCCACGCTGCAAGGGACGGCTTGCACCTGTCACGCATGGGATTCCGGATATTGGCAAAGGCTCTTGCCACCCCCATAGTGCCTTTTTAGGCAAGGCTCAAATTCTAAACCTACCACCCTAGAACACAAAAAAGGAAAAAAACTAAGGGTAATGCTGCTCAATGCCAGAAGTCTAAATCTCAAAATGCACGCACTCGAGGCCCTTCTCAGTATGGAGAACATCGATGTCTGTGCTGTGAGAGAAACCTGGTTCAAGGCTCCTGAGAGCACCCCAGCACTATCAGGTTTTACCTCATATCATGCGTTCCGGCCCAAAATCTGGACAATACCAAGAAAGGAGGGGTATCCATATTCATCAAGGACACCCACACCTCAAGACTGGTGGCAACGCACGATGCATCGGAGACCATCCAGGTGCAATTAACCATAGGCAAGACTGCTCTGCAAATTGTAGCATGTTACAGGCCACCCTCACAAACTCAGGAACCTCACATGGCTTTCCTGAAAACACTGGAGGGATAAATGTATCTCCAAACACCATCATACTAGGTGACTTCAATTACCCTAATATAGACTGGGAACACTACTCAAGCCCAAACACCCTAGCCCAAAAGTTCCTGGAATTCATAAACTCAAATGCCATGGAACAACTAGTCACCATCCCACAAGAGGAGAAAACATACTTGATCTCATCATCACGAACATGGGAGCACAATGTTCAACACCAGAAGTATACCCCTCACTGGTGAGATCAGATCACAAACTAATCTCGCTGGAGGTCCTCATCCCACCCCACCTGAAATAAAAAGACCACAGTAAAGAACTTCTCGAAGCCGACTTCACACTTCTAAAGACTAGTGTGGTCTCCTTTAAGGCCCCTGAGCCGGCGGAAAACAGTACTCAAGCCGCTGAATCACTTACAAATGCCTTCTACCAGCACCTGCAGGACTGCATGGAAAAGGCAATCCCAAGCAAAACAAAGACTCTTTGTACCAAAGGCAAGCGTCCAGTCTGGTGGACCCCAGCCATAAACAAACTCTACAACAAAAGGAGGAAGCTACTACAAGATAGAGCAAAATCCTTAAAAGGTAAGACACCTTTGATCACTATAAGTAAAAAACTAAGAGCTCTCATAAAATCATCCAAAGCAAATTTTGAGAGAAAAATAGCTAAAGACTCAAAAGACAATCATAAGGCCTTCTTTAGCTATGTTAGAAACCTGGGAGAAAACTCCCAGATATGCTCAGAACTAGTTCAAAATGATGTGAAGATTATTGATCCTACAGACATTGCCAACATACTGGCTGACAGGTTCAGTGCAAACTTCTCCCAAAAGGAGAGATATGTATACCAAATGATTGCAGCCCCCCAAACATCTCTAACGCCCAAGTGAGAACTGCTGTCTCCAAAGCAAAAAACACAGCATCCATGGGACCTGATGGTGTCCCCGGCTGTGTGCTCCACGAACTCAGTGAGGAATTAAACCCACAGCTAGGACAGCTGTTTAATCATAGTCTCACCTCTGGATACGTACCCAGGGAGTGGCGCACTGTGACTGTGGTCCCACTTCACAAAGGCGGTGCCTCCACCGACCCTGGAAATTACCGGCCCATTAGCTTGACAAGCCTTATCTGCAAAGCCATGGAGAGGATCATAATGGACCTCATAAATAAAGACATAGGGAATTTGCAGACTTTGGATCCAACCCAGTTTGGCTTTGTCAAAGGCAGATCATGCCTTTTAAACTTGGTTGACTTTTTCGAAACAGTCACCAAAGCCATTGATGAGGGAAAGGCAGTCCATACAGCCTACCTCGATCTGGCGAAGGCCTTCGATACAATACCCCACTCGGGTATCATTGAAAAACTCATCAGCTTAAATGTTAACCCATACATCACAAGATGGGTTGCAAACTGGCTGAGTGACAGAACCCACAGGGTCAGAGTTGCTGGCGCCATGTCAGACTCAAAGCCTGTCTGTCACAAGTGGTGTCCCACAGGGCTCAGTCCTGGGCCCACTCTTGTTTGGCATCTACTTTTCCGAAGTACAAGCAAACACAGGAGGGTTATGGCTGACAAAGTTTGCAGATGACTGCAAACTGGGCGCCATAGTCGAAAACACATCTGACACAGATATCCTTCAGAAGGGTCTCACAGAAACGGATAACTGGTGCCAGAGCCATGGCCTAAAGTTAAATGCCAAAAAATGCATAGTCATACCCTTCGGGAAAAACAAGGTTACCCCTAGCTACCATATAGGTGGCAATCCACTGAGCACAGAAGAAGTTATCAGAGACCTGGGGACCCAGGTTGACAGTAGCCTGTCATTCGACACCCATGTAGCTAAAGTAGTTAGGAAGACCTTCTACATTGCCCACCTTATCATGAAGGGATTCACATCTAGATCAAGGGAGGTCATAGTCTCTCTATACTCATCACTCATCAGACCAATGATTGAGTACAATGCCCCATTCGCAATGTATCTGACCCGACACTTGCAGCAGCTGGAGAGGCCACAAAAGTTCCTCACCAAAAGGATAAAGGGTCTCAAAAATCTGTCCTATGCTGCCCGACTGAAAGAACTCCAGCTCTATTCAGTCACTTACCGCTTGCTCAGAGGTGACCTTTGCCTGACATACAAGGCCATGTCAAACCCAGATTTGATGAATATGCTTCACCTCAAAAAATCTAGATCCATCAGAGCCACAAGGGCGGGAGACTTAAACCTCGACACGGCTATTAATAGGATGTGCTGGAGGGATAGATTCATCACCCAAAGACTCCCTATGCTGTGGAACAAAATCCCGGTATATGTGAGGCAGAGCACCTCGCTGACCTTGTTCAAGAGAAATCTTGACCAATGGATGGGAGATCGCAGATATACCCCAGGGATTACCTCAGTGTCACTGCTCTTTAGAGGCACAGCAAAATAATGGGTATAGTTCCCCATACTAAAGGGGTGGCGTAAGCCACAAAACTATGGGCTAGGCTTGTAAATGCCCTCGGGCAGATAGCCTAGTATGAACCTATGAACCTATGAACCTATGAACCTGATGGAGGCACTAAAATATCAAAATAGCTCTTGTAGTTAGGTGATCCACATCTACTATGCATGAGTCATGCAGTCTTTCACACCTTAACACCACCCTGCCATGCTAACAGTTTGTGGGCTAAGTAATAGACATACCATCACAGATCATGCTACCTAGATGGCATAAGCTGCACAACATATGCTGAAAAAATAAATGCGCATGATTGCAAGATACCTGCCATAGTTCTATGGAATGCAACCAGATGAATGCCCATAGCTTTCAGCGGCACAGAGTGTGGCGGGGCTCCTCCGTGCTGCAACAAGGAAAGTAACATTTTCCTTTATCTGTTACATAATAAAAACATCAGGAGCACCTGAATGGAGACTCTTATGACTGTTCCCAATATCATGTGGCTAGTACAGTCAGAGTGGTGTCTGAAGCCTGTAACAGAACAAGAGCAGCTGAGATATATTTTTAGTATTCATCTTGTTTACACAGTCAGTTTGGTTGTCTGATTAATAAATATGCTTCTTGTAGGCACTCACAGGCTGTGCTACCCCCACCTCTTGCAAATTATATATACCACCTCTGAGATGGCACTACAAAGGGGAAAAGGGTAACTTCCCCAATGAAGGATTTGTATACAAATCTTGGTACAGTGGGGGTTGAGGAATTTTTCCTTTTGCACACTGTAATGTGATCTTGCAGTTGGTATCCATAATTTGCAGGAGGTGTGTAGATTTTTTTTAAGTTTCCGGAAACTCAAAAATATGGTCCTGACCAAATGAATTTCAAATTTAAAAAACTCAATAATGTAATATAAACCCAATCAAGTATCCCAACTTATGTCATATAAATGCATGCTAGTCTTGTAAATCCATGCTGCTTAAACTTATCAAATGACAAGAGGTTAAACTGATTTCATCCATAATAAACCCTCATACCTACCTACCTAGCAGTTATAGCAACTTTGTCATGTACACCTCAAGTAATTGTGGTAAAAAATAACACCTCTCAACCTTATAGAGCACAAATCAAGGGAAAGACAAAAAATAATTAATGAGAGCCAAAGGCCCATAATCAGAGACAGCTTTTAAATAGTGCTGTTATATACTCAGAAAGTAGTAAGTGAAGTGAATACTCAGAAAGTAGCTACAATAAACATTTTTTTTAATTAGTATGTATTTTTGAAGAATATGAAGTCTGAAACTCAAATGTTTGTCATTTACTGACTGCAATCATCAGTTATTTGCTAGACAACCAAAAATTGTATGAGGATTAAACCAAAAATATTAAATAAAATCAGAGGCATTTGTCAAACATTGGGACAGTTTAAATCTAAGTAATTTTACATTTCTTTTATGTAAGCAGTAGACAGCCCACAAATATTCCAACTTATTTCATACTAATGTACACTAGTCCTGCTAAGCCAGATGGCTAACTGAGTAAACAACTAGATGGCATGCTACTTTAATCCACAAACAACTCCCATCCTGCAGTTCTAGCCACCTTGTTGTTTACACCTTCTCTGATTGTGATAAAAGAATATAAAGCAAGAATGAAGATTTTAAATACTGCTTTTGTATACTCAGAATGTTGCTACAGTAATGTTTTTTTTAAATGGCTTCTAGTTTCTGAAGAATATGTATTTTGAATTTTTAGTGATTGCAATCCTCATAATTTACCAAAACACACTGATCAAAATGAGGCAAAGCCACTGATATTCTGTGAAACCAGGGATAGTTTCAACTTGTTTCACACAAATATCTTTGACCCAAATCTTATGAAAATGCTGCACATCCATAAGTCAAATGGGACTAGAGTCACCCATTCCAGAGAACTCAATCTAGCCTGTGACATAAATATGACCTGCAGGAGAGACAGATACATCTCTCAGAGGTTGCCACTCCTTTGGAATAGGCTTCCAATTCATGTAAAACAAACACCTACAGGACCCTGTTTAAGCGCAACCTGGACAACTGGTAGGAAACTGTAAATTTCTGTCAGGGATTCCCCCTGCTTTTCTTCTGGACATGGGCAGTCCTTGCTAGAAAAATCTTGGGCATAGACAATATCTCTTATCTAGTATTATATTGGGATTTAACAACTAGGCTTGTAAATACCCTTGGGTCAATAGCTTAGTAACATCCTATGAACCTATGAACCTATGAAATGGTACCCAAAGCATATTTTATACAAATTAACACTGGTCCTATAAAGCCCGTCTGTAAGCTGAGTAATTCACAAGAATTGACATAGCAGGCTAAGTCAGGGAAATTTTGCAAAGTCTGGAACAGTTTAAACTTTGTTCTCCTAAACAGCATACAGAATGTAAATATTTCAGCTTATTTCATAGAGATGTACACCAGTTCAGTAAGGCCAAGCTGTTAGCAGGGTAAACAAGAAGAGTGTAGATCGCAAACCAAAAATATTAGGCAAAACAAGGACATTCTGTAAAATGAGGGACAGTTTTAAATTTGTTTCACACCAAGGGTGGCCAAAGAGTAAATATTCCAGGTTATTTCACACAAATGCATAACAGCCATTAATGACAGACTTTAAATTCTGCAAATGTAGATGGTAGGTTGCTTTCTTTTACCGCACAATTGGCCCACCCCAATGTGGTTGCATGCCAGTATATTACAAAAGAGCAGGTATTTCATTTTTTTCATCCAAATACACACTAACCCTTAATGCAAAACTTAAAAATCTCCAAATGAAGCCACAGCACAGCTAGCACTGCTGTTACATCTGGTTGCCTACCAGCTTTTAAAAAGAATAAATATTATAGTTTGTTTCTCACAAATATATACCAGCTCTTAAAGGCCAGACTTTGAGCAAATGGAGAGAGCACATTATTTTCATCTACAGCACAGCAGAGCACAGATACACCCCCCAAATTCTGTTTGATTGTACATTAGAACTTAATGTAAGACTTTTAAACTGACTCTACAGATGAACAGAACATGTTTTATCCACAGCATAGCTATCCCCCCACCTGGTTGCCTGGCAGCATCCCGCTGACCTGTCTCTGATTTTTGCTCAAAATTGTGTTCTGTCCCTCCTGATCCCTCATAATACTGGTGATTTATGGAGAAAAAGTGCTAAATTACATTTAATAAATAATGGCAAAAATTAGAGTTTTAGACTTATTTTTCTTCAGAAAATACATTTTGTGTGCTAACATCTGTTGCAGTATTTGAAAATGATAGAACAATTTCAAAAACTTGTACTCTTCCCTTTCAGAATTCTTTGTTTAAACATATACAATCAATCAGTTATAATAACACTGTTGATGCAGTTTTAACACAAGCATCTGTACAAGTCAGTGTGACACAAAATTATTTAGAAAACTCCAGCTAACTATGCTGGCATATGTTACACATGCACTGCCCTATTCTCCCTGGCACAGATGGCAATACCTCACATTGTCACATACTTAATAAGGTATGTACCCATAAGGGTCTACCTTGAATAACCGAACCGCCACTTCACCGACACGCAGAAGACCGAGACGAAACGACCGAAAAGCAAGTTGATCGAAAAGGTGATTTGCCGACAGCCGAAAGACCGACAAGGGCAACGTGTGAGCGCGACTCGATAAGTGTGCGATAGTGACGGATTTAGGAGCGGTCAGGTAAGTGTGTGATATTGAGGGATTTTGGGTTAGGGTGTGGGAAAGGTGAGTGTGTGGTACTGTCGGAGTTAGGGTTCGGGTAAGGTAAGTGTGTGATAGTGACGGACTGTAGTTTAGGGACGGGTTAAGTGAGTTAGGTTTAGAGTGCGGGTAGGGTGAGTGTGCGATAGTGACGGGCTTTATGTTTTAAGGTGGGTTAAGTGAGTTAGGGTTAGGGTGCAGGTAGGTTAAGTGTGCGATAGTGAGAGTCTTTAGGTTTAGGGGTGGGTTAAGTGAGTTAGGGTTAGGGTGCGGGTAGGGTAAGTGTGCGGTAGTATCGGACCTTAGGGTTAGGGTTTGGGTTAAGGTTAGTGGATATGTCATTGTGTGTAATGTGTAGTTTACGTTTTTTGTGTCGGTGTAATGGTGTTCGGTTTTGTGAGTTGTCGGTGTTGTGTGTTTTCGGTTATTTGGGGTCGGTGATTTGTGTGTCGGTGAAGTGTCGGTTCGGTTATTTAAAGTAGACCCACCCATAAAGAGGTCTGACATTATGAAGTACATCATTAAAACCAGGAAGGGCAATGTTAAATTTGAGGGCCAAAGTCACAATATTATGCCTAAATCATAACAGTTGAGATGTATGGTTACAGACGCAAACACTGATGTCTTAGGGAGTTTTTCAAATGTGTCTGAATGATCTACAATACTTGCAAAGAAAGTACTATGTTAAATTATTACCTGGAGCTCTGACAGTGATACAGTCTCTGTGGTGAATGCCTGTCGCTTTTAAAGAAAGGGTGAACCAGGAACTGGAGCACAAAGAAATGCTTGGAGTAATTGTTTAATTGACAGAAGCTATTTGATAGATCAATAGAATGTTAACTGATGTGAAGCAAGGCAAGGTAAGGATTTGTAAAGACGTACAAGTTCTTAACAAAAAGACACAGACGGAATCAGTATTTCTTACTTCTGTCTAACACAAATGTATTTTCAGTACTGGATGCTAATAAGTGATTTTGGCAAATTAAACTGGATGAGGTAGGAGTTAAGCTGCATACCTTTAATACCTCTGAGCAGATGAAGATTTTTAATACTACTCTTTGTACTTTTATCAGCACTAAAGGTATTTCATTGTGCTGTGGCTGAAAGGATTGAATGACTACAAAGAGTTGTAAAAAGTATTGATGATGTTTTGGTCTGAAGTTCTACATAACAAAAACATTACAACAGATTAATGAATGTGTTGACAGAGTAAGGTCTCAAAGTTTATATCAGAGTGAGATCTTTACTGGGTGCTCTTCTAACTGTTGAGTTAAAGCCAGCTGTTAATATAATTCAGATTGCCACAGACAGACTCACATCAATGTGATTTTTAGGATGGTACAATAGATGTGTCCAATGTTATATCACACTTATCTAAGAAAGCTGTTTGAGCAAACCACAAGTCTGGAGTTTTTCAGAAAATCAGTGTAGAAGCTTTGAATAATTAAAAAGATTGAACTGCTACACCTACACCTGGGTATTATGTTGTACCCCGGGATTCATGAAGCTCGGAGCAAGGCCGGCGTAAGGCTTGCGCCGGCGGTGCAGTGAATAGCCGGCGCAGTAGCGCCATATGCATATTAATGAGAGTGCACCGGAACCACAGACACGTGCGTAGTGTACGTGAGCGAGCCCAGGTAGGATGCGTCTGGAGGCGTGTCTAAGCCGGCAGGAGGTGAGCAACCTAATGTGCTGACAGCCACGGTCCGCCCATAATAGTAATGGCAGCAGCCAGGTCCCGTGCAGAATGAAACGCACGTAGAGTATGCAACATAGTACCCGTCACAAATTAACGGAGAAGCAAATACAAGTCATGAAGGCTTAAGTGTACCCATCCAAGGAGCAAAGGATACGCATAATACCGCGTTTGTCCCGCAATGCACCGTCAGTGCTTACACTCAGAGAAGGTGTATAGCAGCATGTCAGCGCGCCGCACCGACATAGGAGCAGCGACTAAGGTCACCACCTGTCCCACTTTGGTTGGGGCAGTCTCTCTATGGCCAGTTGTGTCCTGAAAAATCGTATTAAAAATGGCAGATGTGCTAAGATTGTAGGACACAATGATATCCCGTATTTAATGTAATGGTAGCATGAATTGGTTATTTCTGTAACAGAAATACCCAAATGACACAAGAAACAGAATAAGCAAGCAAATTGCCACAACAATAAGCTTTTATTTAGGCAAACAAGTGAAGTTCTATGCTATATAGTGACCGTGTGTATGTGTCGGCCTGTAAAGTCAGATGTGAGTCCCGGAAATATCCCAGATTGGAAACTGGAAAAGGTGGCAACCCCAGTAGCAACATGGGCATGGTCACCAGGGTTACCTGCTGTCCCAATGTGCCATGGACAGTCCCTGATTGGACAGTTGTGTCCCTGCAACAATCGGAAAAATGGAGAATGACCTCCGATCCCCTGCCAAAAATATTCCCGCAATATACATGTAATAGTAGCATAAAACATATACATTACTATATGAAACACAGACATGGCATAAGAAAATGAATAAAGAACCCAAATGCTTACAGAATAAGCTTATAGTATGGCAAACAAGTGAAGTTCTGTCAACTGCACTTGCCGTGGGTATGTGTAGTCCTGCAAATTCCGAAGTTTCCACATAACATGCCCCACTATGGGCATTGGAAAAGGTGCCAACCATAATGGTCACAAGCAGTAGTGAGATTACATAGCCGGGTAGCTGTGTTGACATAACAACAGTAAGGAAGCAAGATACCTTAAACACAGGCAAACATGTGCATAGCAACATATCCCACACCCAGCAACGTCTCTGTCGCATACACTGGATGGCGTATGTTGAAGTGTAATATCCAGAAGCAGAACCCATGCATTCCGATGTAATACACAATAGCCTCATTGTACATGTCAGTCCCACCCATGTACACCTGTGCACCCTAACCTGCTAGCATCCGTGTGCAGCTATACATCCACACACAATGT
This sequence comes from Protopterus annectens, assembly GCF_019279795.1. Classification (NCBI taxonomy): domain Eukaryota; kingdom Metazoa; phylum Chordata; order Ceratodontiformes; family Protopteridae; genus Protopterus; species Protopterus annectens. The sequence continues at coordinate 696,035,752 of NC_056732.1, read as the reverse complement.
GCATACCTGAAATGTGGTAAGATGTTTGTGTTAGGCAATGCCACGCGGGCAAATACGTACCCCACATGTCACCAATCCACCTCAGGTACAGATATGGAAATGGCTGCATGTGAATGTGTCTGCAGAATGTGTACATCCCGCATGTGGTATGTACCCGTCGAAAACATATAGGTTTGCATACGACACGGTGCACATAACTGTACACATGTGGACAAGTCGGGTTGTTGAACCACCGCATCGATGATTATCTATGCAGTGAAGTCGATCACATATAGCGGAACACGTGCCTACCAAACAGGACGTCCTAACAGGGTGCTACAGGCAAAGAAGGGGAAGGTGGGACATCACATGTGGAGAGTAGCGTTGCCGGACGGCCAAATACACACGGTCAAGGTAAAGGACGGAACAACATGCATATGGCCGGATGGATGTTTTTCGAAAAATATATATAGAAACACATATGAAGTGCCAGTTTAGACTCGAAATACTATATAATGCATTGAATTGTACCGTACAATATGGCAGTATAACTAAGCCTGCATGTAATTGGTGAAGCTAAGCTGTAGTGTGATGGAAGTCAGATCCTGGCAGTAACCAGTACAGCAGGCTTATGTCTGTCATCATTAATTATTTGCTGGGTTACAGAACAATAAATGTATGTACATGCATAACATCACCCCTTCCCCTGAGGAGGATGGCCTTGTGAGCTCTATCGAAGATAACAGTACAACTCCTTACCAGAGAGACAAAGCAACGTATTAAGAAATTAACTGACTACTGTATCGGAACAGTCTAGGGTCCTTGAAACAGCTACAATCACAGAAGGACACTGTAATTGACAAGGTGCTTTGCAAGGCTGTGTTATTCTCATGGGAAAACATTTTAAAAGCACGACCCCAGCACCCACGTATGTATAGACTATTGTGGACCATAGTGATGGAAATGCCCTGTGACCAACCACGTCAGTAAGGTGGGCAAAAGCTGATTGTAAACACTATATAAAGAAACTGCTTACTGTATAGAGTCAGACAAAACTCTCATACTTGGACTGTATATTATTTAGCCTGCCTGTGTACACTACTACAACTTTCCGAACCCGAGCCTCCTGTGTTATTGGCTGTCACTTAGAAAAGCCTACTGATAACTACAGTCTGGTTTTAACAACTTATTTGACATTGTGATCCTTGTAATCCGGAATTCCCTTGGTAAGCTACAGGTCAGAGTGCATGGCTGGTTAGACATCTACGCAGGAGAATTTGCATAAATGGTTCTTCTTGAATGAAAAGACCTCCGACTGAATTGTTGTGTGTAAAGAGGCTGTTTACTGTCTGATCTGTGGCTGAAAAGCGGAAAACTGGATCCCAAGAAGAAATTGTGCAGCCTTAAACAGGAGGCCCAGGTAAGGAGTGTTTGCCTCTTTGTCTCTATTGTAGATCAGGGACCAGACTACATTGTGTTTCTGTTAACAGTTGTGATAGCGGGTTGAAGACCTATCCAAATACTGTTAAATCTGAACATAGGTCAGGGGAACACACAGCAGAGTAAATAGTGATTGTAGACACTACAGTGGATACAGGGAAGGAGACACCACGTGGTATGAGAGAAGGGTACGTAGCAGTCGTGTAGAGGATATGGGAGATTAGTGCACAAACAGATCATGTGATCCACGTTTGACGGTTGACGTGAAGTATATGCAATCGCAGAGAGCACATAATGTGAGTTATACAGCAAAATGGGGTAATAAATATGACATTGATGGTATATTACACAAAATATCGTTACTGAAACATTGTAATCCCTGAAAATGTGATGCACATGTTCTAGGGTAAACACCTGTCCCACCCTGAGAGGGACAGTCCCTCTGTGGCCAGTTGTGTCCTGCAAACAAACCGAACAAATGGCAAATGTCCTGATATCTCAGGACAAACATTTCCCAAATATCTTTCAAAATGGTAGCATAAAACAGTAATTTTGTATCTGGAACAACAAAATATCATAATAAACAGAATAAGCAACTGAAATGCTCCAACAATTGGTTGCTCTCCTGGCAAAAAGTGAAATCCTGTCCTATGTACTGGCCGTGGGTATGCTTTTTCCTGGAAAATTACACGTTCCGAACACTAATGTCCCACATTGTGCATTTGAAAAGGTGGCAGCCCTAAGATGTGCAGGCGACAAAACAATGACAATTGGGTATCCGTCATGCACATAGGTGGATTGAGGTAGTGAACCGAAGGGAACAGAACACTACAAATGGCAAAGCATCATACGTACACAGAGAAGATCATAATACAGTAGTACCGATAGCCCCCCCCACAACCCCCTACCACCTCCGATACCACATCCAGGATATGAAGCGGGAGGGCAGGCTAGTCCCCACACGTTATCCTGTGGCAACAGAGGTAGCACAACGACCAAATGTAACAGAAGCTATTGAAACCACATCCCGAACTCGTAACATACCTAGGGACACCTGAGTAAGAAGACAGTCACTAGAACAGAGTGAGGATATCTGTCAATTAATTGAAGTACCGAACCCTCATGCAGGACAGGAAGGCCAGGACCCAACCCCCATAGTGTATAGACCGTGGACACCAGAAGATATCTGTAAAGTCACAGAGGGAATTCCCCATCTACAAAGTAATCGCTATTCACCATGCAATACCCCGTATCTTCTGATCGGAAAACAAAGGGGGAATGGCGGATGGTACAGTATGTACAAGCTGTAAATCATGTAATAATACTTAGGGTAGCGATGGTGCCAGACCCACACACTATATTCAATGCTATGAACACGCCACAGAAGTATCTTACCGTGGTACATATAAGCTATGCTTCCTTTGCAATACCTATACATCCAGATAGTCCGTATTGCTTTGCATGTACATTCAGGGTAACAGATACAGCCATACCCGGCTATCGCGGGGATACTGTGAAAGTACAACGATATTCCCACAGGAGATGGCTAGCTACATTCCGGTGTTAACTCCACCCGGGGCCAGTCAAGTTCTACTTTATGTGGATGATATTCCGCTTGCCCCTACCCAGCAGCAATGTATGGAAGATACAATAGCATTATGGAGATATTCAGCAGAACAGGGACATAAAGTAAGCAAGCATAAATTGCAAATACAGAGAATACAGGTCAAGTACCTGGGATATGTGGTATCCAAGTAGGGTAGAACATCACATGACGATAGGAAGGTAGCAATTTCATAAGCACCCAAGCCAACTAACAAGAAGGGAATGAAGTCCTGTCTGGGCCGACGAACATTTGTCAAAGCTGGTTACCAAACAATGCTTTGGAATCCACTGTATTGTCTGCCTTAATCTTTAATACACCTATGGCAGCACAACACATACTACACTGGATTACAGTAGCAGAAACAGCATTCTGCAGACTACAACGATTGATAGCTTCAACATCTGTAGTAGGTCTCCTGAATAATCATAACACATGTTGTCAGACTGTAGATTGTAAGCGGAGATATATGACGTCAGTCTTGATGCAACAGCATGGAAGTCAGCAACGCTACATAGCTTACTACTCATTGCAGTTGGACACTGTGGCATGGTCAGCGCCACATTGTGTACAGGCAGTTGTTGCAGCACCCATGGCAGTACAGGCCCCGGCCTTAATGTTACTAGACCACCCTCTCACTGTGAGAATGTCTCATGCAGTTGCGATCAGTCTGCTGCAAGAGAAGATAGCATTCCTGACCCGTGCTAGACATTTGTCTTGTTTGACCATACCAATGAGTCAACCTCATATGGTGATTGAACGTTGTACAACATGAAACCTATCAACGTCACGTCCGACACCTGTGTATGGCACACCACACAGTTGCCTATACGAAATGGATTAAATAACTACACACAGACATGATATCACTGATATACCCTTAGATGATGCAGAGGTGACAGTTAATGTGTACGGATCATGTAGACAGAGTCCTACAGGAACAAATCAAGTAGGTTATGCAGTAGTTATTGATAATGAGATTGTAGACGGCCAAACCCTGCAGCATAACGTGTCTGCTCAAGCAGCAGAATAGATAGCTTTAACACGTGCTTGTACTGTAGCGGAAAACTGATGTGTGGACATATGTCCCGATAGTCAGTATGTTGTCTGTACAGTGCATGTTTATGAGCAGCAGTGGAAGAATAGGGAATGATAACATCCACCGGTAAATCGATTAATCATGCGCAATTGATCCTGAATGCATTAGACTCCATTCAGTTACCCACTAAAGTAGGTAATTGTAAATGTGCAGGTCATAGAAAGCAACAGGATAACAGTAGGAAAGGTAAGGCATGAGCTCATGCATCTGCAAAACAAGCAGCCTCACAGTTGGAAAGTGTTTGTGTGAATGAGGAATGACAAACCTCAGACAGTTTAGAAGTAGAAATTTTACAAACAATGCAAACATCAACTACGAAAGCAGAAAAGCCGACGTGGGTATGACGAGGAGCAGTCCTTGAATACGGACTGCACATATCCACAGTGATAAAGCCAATATTAACGTCTAATGTATTCAGATATGCGGCTTTGTGGAGCCATGGGTAGAGACATGTCTCAACAGAGGGGATGGTACATTTGGTTAACAGAATACCCCTAACATACGGAATTACGAACCACATACAAACATCATGAGCAGCGTGTCACATTTGCAGTAGATATCATGCACAGGGAGCATTTAAACCGAAGGGAGTGAGTTTACCTACACCACCATAACCGTTCCGTACTATTTGTATGGAGTTCATACATCTGAATAAATGTGAAGGGAACAAATACTGTTTAGTGATTACACATATAGATAATCAAAATGGGTAGAAGCATTCCCAACCATGAATCCGGATGCAGCAGCAGTGGCAAAGGTGCCAGTAAAATAAAGTATCCCTAGATCTGGCATGCTGTAAAGAAGCTACAGTGACAATAGAACACATGTAGTGAACCAGACAATCACGCAACCTGGGGGATTATTTTGTATTACCATGAATGTAAATGGCATGTACAACCCACAGTCAGCATGACTGCTGGCCGTAAAATGGGATCCCGAGAAATAAGTAGAGGAGGTTGGTGGGTGACATCCAGATGAGTTACATGTGCTGTCTACCTCTAGCATTTCTGAGCATGACAACAGTTCCAAATGTAAAGTGCTGCACCCACATCGAAGTAGTATGTGGAATGGCATATCATGTGCCAGAGTGGAAAGCTGTCATGCCTGCAGAGCCGGAGGTCGATGACTCATTAGCAGGTGACATGAGAGGATTGTTAACCAATAACACTGTTCTTCAGTTAAAGTCTGTTACAGATAAGAGCAAACGAAGACGGACGCATAGCTGACACCAGTATCCTGTGTGTATGTCACTGTTATCCAAAGAACATTATTGCCAAGTGGAAGGTGTGAAGGTCTGTACCGGGTACTGTTGGCAACGCCTACTGCAGTAAAGTTTGCAGAGAGGTCGTCCTGGGTCCACCTCACAGTTTTCAAACCGGTAAAGGATATCAAGTCTGATTGACATCTTGTAGCTGATATACCATAGAGCCTGAATCACCCGGGCAAGACTGTATAACAATACAAAGCAACCCCAAAGACATTTTGTTTGCTGTCCTAATGATTATACACCTATTAACCATGTTTGTGTTTACTTTACATTTGCTGGGACCTTACCTGCATATAACTACACGGATACAAATACTGATACGTGATGAACTGGCCACAGAGTGTCTTCCACACTTCAACAGATACCTAGGCATGACGTGTGCATATACAGACTATGAACACTTTAAATTGCTGTGTTTGTACTGCCATACCTACATCATATGGAGGACTTCCGATGCATGTTGTCCCCTTGGGGATAGATTGAGACTTGTGAATATTTACACTTTGATACAGGTTCTGTGAGATCACAGGACAACGTGGCAATGTACTTACCTGTTACACAAAAAGGAATTGTATGTTATCATAAACATGATACAGTTTCAGTTGGTGGGAGTATTTGTAACATAACTGTGTCTTACGAATGTCATATAACAGCCAAAGATCACAGTACTACTTGTAGCACCATTCATTATTTGTATTGAAACATCATGAGAACAATGTGGAAGGATGTGCAGAAACATCCTGAATTGTATAAACAGTCCTCTGTTAGAGACAGGAAAATGTTACATGCAGAGGTAACCCGCATCAGTAGTAAAGTAGAATATTGTTATGTTGTTTGTGGGAAAAAGGCATATCAATGATTACCTGGGAATTGGTCCGGCAGTTGTTATTTGGGTTATGTGGCTCCAGTCACATGACATACTGCACAATTGCCTCTGGGTGCGAAACGAACTATAACACATATAGCTCGAAGAACTGGGAACACAGTCGAGAAACCTACTAATCCAGTGGGTGAAATGGAAGCTGTTCTGACATTCCAGTCTTCTGCAAGAGATAAAGGAATATCGATTCATATGGACTTGAGTGACAGCGTCATAACCTGGGCCGGAACACTCCCAGCTTGTGGAGTAGTGAAATCAATCAGGGAACAGAGGAAGTTATCAAAACCTGTCGGAGGAAGGATGAATGTGACTTTCCGCTCTTGAACTTGTGACTGATGAACTGGATGCAATGAGAACTGTTGTGTCACAAAATGTAATAGCGCACGACTGCACCGTGGCGCCGAGAATTGGTACGCGCGCGCTTATTGAAGAAGATCGCTGTGTCCAACTACCACATGAAAAGGCCAAATTCAACGCCCACCTACAGGTAATACAGCAGGTGTCATCCATGGCGGAACCAGGCCCAAACCCACTGACCAACCATTTCCACAAACCATTGGGTGGATGGGGTCAGTCATACAGAATATCATGATTGCCATTTGTGTTGTTCTGCTCATATTGGGAGCATGTGTCTATTGCGGGATACTTTGCATGTAAGTATTAGTCAGGGACTCTGGCGACATATCTGTATCCGAGACTATGTATCAAGACCAGTAGTAGTATTTGTCAATAGAAAATGCAATCCTTCTTGAAATGTACAACAAATTACTTGCCTAGTTAAATGTTCCAGAGAGGAAGAGGCTAGGGAATGAAATAATGTTGTATATGTTTCTGGATAAAATAGAAGCAATCAAAGGAGGGAGAATGTTAGCAAAATACATATTTAAACATATATATGACGTGCAACTTTAGAAGCAAATAGTGTATAATGCATATTATTCTATCTTACAATATGGCAGTACAGCTTATCATGCATGTAATTGCCTGTAGTGTAGCTGCAGTGTGATTGAACCCTGACCCTAGCAGTAACCAGTGCAGCAGGTGTATGTCATTCAGCATTAGTCATCTGCTCGGTTAGAGAATAATACATGTATGTACAGGTATATCTGTCATCCTTCCACTGAGGAGGATAGGCTTGTGAGCTCTAACACAGAGTACAGCTGCTCAGCAGAGAGACAAAGGAACCTAGTAGGAAATGGAGTGAGGACCGGATCTGAACAGTGTTGGAACCGTGACAGAGCGGACTTTACCGAAGTACAGTCTAATTGAATATGTGGCTCGCAAGGTTGTGCTATCCTCATGGGAAAACATGTAATAAGCATTACCTGAGCACTGTTATAGGAATACAACGTTGTGGACTCTAGCGATGTAAATGCCTTGTGACTGACCACATCATTAATGTGTGCAAAAGATGATAGTATACACAATGCTCATACAGATGTAACATGTATAGAGTTAAACAAATGTCTAAACCTTTACTGCATACTTCTTTGCCTCCTGCTGCACAGTAGTAAAACGTTATTAATCTCAGCTTCCTGTGTTATTGACCGTCATTTTGAAAATACGAATGAGTGTTACAGTTTGATTTAAAAAAATTAATTGACAGATGTGTACGTTCTAGCATGGGAATAGATCAAGACAACCATCACAATGTCCATGTGTACCACATACAAACAGCCAGTAACACGCAGTAGTAGTGCATGAAGGCATACACGACTGTGGGAATAGTACAGGACATATGGCACGTGCCAAGTGCAGATGCATGACACAAACCCCAGGATGGGTGTCCCTGCAAAGAGGAACATGTGCCAACCACACCTCCCACAGATGTACCGGCAATAAATACACATGGCAAACACACAGACACACTACTGTCCAACACATGACTGCAACGGAGCCTGGTCAAACACCAACACGAAGCATGCACAAACAGGGACTTGTGTAATGTTTGCTTTAACACCCCCCCATAGGCCAAAGAAGAATAGAATGGACATATGCATGTAATGTTGTGAAGGATGTGTGGTAGTCCTCAGTATCACAGTGTTAGGGACACAGATACACTGTCATCAATAGTGACGTATGTGCACTGTACACAGCATACCTGCATGTAAAACAGAGGACAATCATGTGCCACAGAAATATACACTGGAGAAAGAGTATAGTGGATAGACAATTGTAAATGTGACAAACTATGAATATAGGTTCATACGTCCATAGGTACAGGGTAGGCCATCGTCCCAGGTTCAGCCATAACACTACACCATAGTTATGATGACTTTGCCAACCTTCTGTGCTTCAGATAAAATACTCATGATATTGCTGTACCTCCGTCAAGCACTGATAATGATGTAATCCCTGGCCTATACCTGCAATTCTCCATCCAATGGACAACATACCCGTGAACAAGGCTAGGAAGGATCTCTGTCTCACATGTACTGTGATGTAGATCCACAGCATTATGAGTGTCTGGGTGATATATGTGTCACTCAAACACATCCCATTAATGACCGTGACAAGGTAAATTTCACCTGCCCTAGTGGTTCTGAGGGATGCAGATACAGTAGGTGAAGCATACACATGACATATGGGTTGACATGGCCTTGTATGTCAGGCACAGGTCAACACTAAACAGCAGGTATGTGACGTAATGTGGCAGGGGTCCTACAAGTGGGGCAGCATTACACAAAATGATGTCATCCTGCATCTGTACAACAATTAACCTATGAGGGCTTCCCAGCTGCTGTAGGTGTATGGTCAGATACAGTCTGAATGGGGCAATGTAGTAAATCATATCTGTAACACGTAATGGGTACAAGGAGACAATGACCTAGCCTGATGTAGATGTGAATCCCTGCACAAACAGGTGGGCAATGTAGAAGTCCCACACAACCACGATAGCAACGTGTGTGGAATGAATGGTGACCGACAAACTCTGTCCCCTGATCCCTGGTAATCACCCCTGTGCTGAGTGGACAGCCACCTATATGCTGGACAGGGGTGACCTAGTAGTTCTCCACAGGTATGATGTTGCATTACTTAGCATGTAGCTGTGGGACATGTCCCTGACAGCAGATATGCATACCTGGGAGGCCCCTTCGAAGGATATCTGTGTCAGATGTCTGTCCCACTATGGCACCTGTTTTGCAGTCATCTACAAACAATGTTGCCCATAACACCCCTGTGTGTGCCTGTACCGTGGAAATGTAGATGTATGACAGGAGTGCACCCACGGAACGGCCCCATGGGACACCACTTGTGACAGGCAGTAGGTCTGACATGCTGCCAGCAAATATGACTGTGTGGGTTGTGTCACATAGACAGTTTACAACACATTCTGTGATGTACGTGTTCACATCCCAGCCAATGGGTTTATCAACGATACCTGAGGGGGGTAATGTGATGAAGGTCTTTGACAGGTCGAGGTAGGCTGTATGGACTGCAACACCCCCATCAATGGCCTCGGTGACTGTCCCGAAAATGTCAACCATGCTTTAAAGGCATGAACCGCCCCTGAACAAGACAAACCGTGTGGGATGCAAAGTATGTATGTCCCCTATGCAGTCATGTACGAGCCGCAGTATGATCCCTCCCCATGTCTTTGCAGATAGGTCTCCTCAGGGTAATGGGACAGTAATAACCAGCCTCAGTGGAGGCATTGGCCCTGTGATGTGGGACTACAGTTGCCATGTGACACAACCTGGGTACCCTACCTGAGGTGAGGCTACAAAGAAATAGCTGTCCTAACTGTGGGTCCAATTCCTAAATGAGATAGTGGAGTACACAGCGGGGTCACCAGCTGGTCTCATGGATGCTATGTCCACTACCCTGGAGAGAGCATGTCCCACCTGTGTGTCACAGAACATTTGGTGACCACAAACCGCTGGTACAGACATCTCCTCATGTGTGGGGGAGGGTGTGGAGATGTCCTCACTGGACTTGTCAGCCTGTATGTTGGCAATGTGTGTATGTTGATAAAACTCCACCTGTATGTGAACCCAGTCAGTGCATATGTGGGAGTGACCTCCCAGGTGTTGAGCATAGCAACTGAAGGTGGTATGGTTGTCAGTCAGGTCCATGTAGGTATATCTGTGGAATGTGCCCAGGACAATTTCATGACACTGTGTAACTCTACACATATGATGACCAAGGGTGTCATACCTCACAAGGTGTCTGCTCCACCTTGTAGTAGCCACCTCCTCTTGTTGTACATCCTGTGTATGGCTGGGGTACACCACACTGGATGCTTGGCATTGGTACAATGAACCACAGTTGGGTAAGTGAATGCCTGGTTCATGCAGTCCTGTAGGTACTGGTAGATGGCAAATGTGATTGATGCAGTGGCTGCAGTACTGTCGACCACTGGCTCAGGGTCCTTAAAGGAGACCACAGTATTGTGTAGAATTGTGTAGTCTGCCTCTGAGCAAGCAATGTGTATGGTAACTGGCAACACTCACAGCAACGGATGCCAATAGCAGAAGCCAATGTCCAAATAACATAGATTAACTTCTGCATGACAATATGTCTTATCATACATGTATTGACACGTGTGTGCTAATTACAATTGCAAATGGCTGGTAATACTGGCCTAAAGTTCCCGTGATGTACACAGTCTGGGGGTGTTGTTCTGATAATAAAGTGGCAATACCTCCCAATCGTGACCTCTGGGTATGAAAGTGGTTGTTAACCTGCAACATTGGATGTATAGCATTGGGTTCTGGTGTCGGAAGACATGGTTCCTGTAGCACTACACAGTATGGGTAGTCAAGCAGACATCCGCGATTGCTGAACACACAGCATCAGTGAAACCCACTGCTCACAAGGACACAGTCCGACAAGCTCTACACTTTACATATGCACAGTGGTGTCCATTGTAGGACCCAAAAATTGTCTAAAGACCAGAATTATGTCTTATTTCAATGCGTACCTGAACTCATTGTCGTCACAGGTACACATATGCACCGCAAGCGTGTTTAATGTTGATGATAGCTGTCCATGTAATGCAGCACAGATGCACAGAAATACCCAGGGTACCGGGTCCATAGAACTGCGTCCATATCCCAGTCCCGCACACATGAAGGATGTGTAATGTGTACCGTGGGGGGTTGCAGCCATGGGATCCTGGGTATGCAAAATGGGGCTCGGTGTTGTTTGGCAGATAATCCGTTGTCCCGCCCCGTGGGAGGGCTGTGTGTATAGCACGTGCCTTAGTCCCCACTAAGGATGCAAAGCATCCACTGGGTAATGCTAAAAGCAGGTGTGAAATGTGTGCAGCCCTACATCAGTGTCCAGTAGGCATTTCCCAAGGATGGACAAACGTACGGACAAGATGGCACCCATAATAGCAAACCTGGTGGAATCACACAGCCGTAGTAAGGCATAACACAGGAAATACAGCTGGAAACAACAGTAGACACACCCCGTAGACATCCATCCTGCCGCATAATCCCGGCGCACACAGCAGCCAAGGTGCTAGCAAGTATGTGGGGATCACCCGCCCACCCGCTGAACATGCAGGCGACCTGTGGAACACATATTAATGGCACACCAACAACGTCAACTAGGAAGGTCATACTATGGTTAAAATATGGCGTTCACACACATAAATAACATACTGTCATGAATAAATAGGTTCTACATGTACCGGCTGTGTTATAATGACAATACAGTGGCGGATAGTTCACAATGGGACCTCTGAGGATTACTTAAAGCAGTTGCCAACCTGCAGTACTACAGTAACACCATATGGGTAAATTGTGGAAAGACACGGGTTCCGTAGCACTACATAATATGGGTAGGCAAACAGACATCCGGGACTGGGGAACATACGGCGGCATTCAAACCCACTGGCCGAATGGACACAGTCCAACATGTTCTACACTTTACATATGCACATCAGTGTCCATTGCAGGACCCTAACATTTCTCCTTAAGTAAGTGTGGGCAGCATACTGCGATCGTGTGAACCAGAAGAGGTGACAGCCGTGACTACGGCACAGGTAGATATATGCACCACAAGCGTCTTCAAGGGTGATGATAACCGTCCATGAAATGCAGGACATATGAATAGGACTCCCCAGGTTGCTGCGTCCATACACGCAAGGCGTCACATCCCATTTCCGCACACATGAAGGGTGTGCAAGGGGTACTGTCGAGGGTTGCAGACATGGGATTGTGGGTATGCAAAAATGGGTATCGGTGTGGATTGGCAGATGATTCGTTATCCCGCCTCGCAGCGGACGCGGGGCCATGGCATATCGTTACTCCGCACTAGTAATGCCGATCATCCAATCGGAAATGCAGAATGCAGCTGTGAAATGTTTACAGCCCTATACTAGTGTTCAGTAGCTAATTCCCATGGATGGACAACCGTCTGGCCAAGATGGCACCCACAACTGCAAGCCCGGAAAATAACACAGCCGTAAGGCAGAACACAGGAAATACACATAGGGACTACAGTTGACTACAAAATTGACAAATTCCCCCACATACCAAAGTTGGAAAAAAACTGATGGCACACCAACAATGTCAAC
>NC_056732.1:695977096-696003725 GCF_019279795.1 Protopterus annectens | reverse complement strand
GGGAAGGTATCATATCAGCCATTATCCGCTCTTTGCCCTTCAGCACCATTCCACTTTATGGTATTGCCAATGTACGCATCCAGCATCACATCGTACCCCATGTCTCAGGATGTACAGGTCACACAGTGGTGCAGGCATATCATGCTAACTACAACAAGTCAGGTACATGTGACATTGCACAGTCCTCAGTCATGTGGCCCCTCATGCTCACTATTTACTTACATACACTACATGCTGTCACAGAGTATTGTCCATGCCTACATATACCACATCTACATACCTGGCAGCATTCTAGCTCATCCTAGTCATATTGCTAACAACCATACAGGTGTCAGTGTGGCAGATATATCATGTGGATATCATTGCATCAGTTACATCACACATAGTGCATACACATCACCTTTGCATAGTGACAGTCATGCACTGTGTATCACATGGATACTGTCCCTATACATGCATATCACATTGTACATGGTTGCTGTACACACACATGCCCCACATGGTGCTGTGTTTGCCATATTCCACTATGGCGTGGGTACACATGTGCAGGGCCACGCATTTCTGGACCGTATGTGTAGCTGATACATTGGGTGCCCTTGTACCTGTGCCATACACACATGTACACGCGGCCAGTGTTACAATACCACATATGTGGTGTACCTTACACGATGGATACACCTTTAGATGTCTCAGTATAGTCATGCCGTGATGTCTACCCGGCTCAGACTGTTTACATATGCAAATGACAGTCGTGAAACACATCTGTACTCACCTGCATACCACTAACACAGGGGTGTCCTGTACTCTGCCATGGGCCATGTTCTCTGCATTACTGATACATGTAGTACTCCTACATGGCGTTTGCAGTGGGCAGTGTGGGAGGGCCACTCCTGCATGTGTGCACACATGCCACATTGCTCAGCCTGGGCGTCTATGTGACCTCCACAGACTGGACACACACCGTGCTGTGAGACATGGGTCCTGTACACATCCTACAGGGACACACTGTGTCACCACTCATGTGATAGCTCCCTTGCTGGAAGGGTGACACAGACCCATGCTACCACCACAGCGGAAGTACTGTATAGACATACAGTTGACATCCACCTCTGCCGTTCAGTGGACACTACCATGGGGGGGTGACACTACTGTGTACATTGCACATGTGTTTACACACGGCCCTGCCGGACATCATTGTTGCAGACATTGCACCTGCTATGAAACGTTTGCACATGGTTACTTGCTGTTCACTCCATTTCGGGTACCTATTCTGCTACTACTCTGTCCCATATGTGCAGGCCATACATATCCTGTTTATGTACATAACATTAGGCCATCCCTCCATCATGCATGCTATGCCTGTGATACTGTCTATGATTTCTGAACACATCCATCATGACAGCTTTGCATTACACATAATTGACATAGTCACCCCTACTGCGAGGGATACGTGCACGTCATGCGCACATTCCGTATGACATCGACGGTATATGCCCATGCACATGTGTGCTGTGACACTATACATACATGTCCTATCCCCTGCTGTGGCACTTCATTGTTCGATATCCACTGACAGCATCAGCGTGGGTGGTGTCATTGTTCTGTGTTTGATATCCCTATTGGGGACCTTGGGTTATCCCGCCTGTGTACATGTTGTCCCACTGCTGTGCACACGTTGTCCACAGACGTTGGTATGCTCCGCGGCTTAGCATTACATAACCACCTTTCACCACTGTCTGCCTGATGGACAGGTATCTTTACTTACACACATCGTTCACATACAGTGCAGATTCATCATACGTATCATGCATTACACACCAGTACATATCGAGGGTTCAACATACCTTTCCGGCCTTTGCTTTTGTATTCGTAGATATCTTCCTCTTGCTTGGTTTGAATTCAATTTGAGTTCGGTATGAACATACGGTTTGAATATCCAGGGAGTCTTCCTTTTATTCGTCGTCACCTGAGGGATGTGGGTTCATCACGCCAATAGCTGTTCCTCGGTGTGTACTTATGCGCATATCAGCGGTGATCCTCCTCCATCCGTACGTTACGCGCGAAACTAGGCCATGGTTCATTCCTCATGTGGCCGTTGGTTATTTGCACTACCTTCGTGGGGATGGTATGTATGGCATCATGTTTGTGTGACTGCATCCGCTATGTGTGGTGTCAGGTACATATCGCTGTGTTAGCCGTGGATTGTGTGTGTTGGGTATGATATTTTGTTCGACATGTGGGTGTCCGTGTCCTGGCGGCATCTGTCGATGGCATTGTGCATTTAGATGTGTAACATAGCTGTTATATTCCTGTACACAACGGATGCATGGAAGCATCGGCTGCTGCTAGTGTTTCCCACGCGGCTTGTTGCGGGGATGCCGCTGTCATTGACTGCCTGTATGTTTTTGCTACGGTTTCGGCTGGTATCCCTTTGATATGTGCGATGGGGTATATCTGCGGATGTGGATGACGGGTACGGGGTGTGGGTCTTGCATTTATACATACACGATATGCTTGTGTGTGTGCTCCATCCCTGCTTGGGGAGCTGCAGGTTACCTGTCTGTTGTTCTGGGAGTGTTTGTTTTGTTGATGTCGTGTGGTGTCGGTATCGCCTGCATGTGTGCTTCCTGCACGTATTCCTCCTTCACATCGGTTATATATCTGCGGATGTTCGTACGTGCCTACTATCCATTGGCATTTTGTCACTGATAGTTACGGTGATTGTGGTCCTGTACTTGGAATGGCCTGTACGCTACCGGTTGCCTCCTATTCGTGTGGCGCTTGCTTACTTAACAGTCGTGGAACACACTGCGGTATTTACATGTCGGTACGTGGCCACGATCGGTGCCGGGATAACACAAGCGTATCTTCGCCGTACATGCCTGATGCTGTGTAACGTTGCCGACATGTGTTGTTGAGTCTACCATATGGCCGCCATACATGCGGTCATAGTTTGTACATGCGTCCTTTGCATCTCCTGTTGGCTATGGTCCTGTGGTACATTCTGGGACATTTCCGCTTTGCATCGTTTTACGTCGCCATGCGCCTTGCCACTGAGGGGCTGTCAATACTACTTTGTGGGCACTGCTATACATATGCCTATGGTTCCTGTACTGTATGCCTACGCATGCTATTCCACTCCACCTGTGACAAGTCACCTACATACACATTTTACAGTGGCACACACATTACACACACGCAGCACGACACACAACAAACTCACCTCACACATACACATATTCCCTCCGTAGCTCTCAACCTTCCATTTCCGAAATGAGGAACACACACCTTCATAATGTGTAACAAATGGGCAAAATGTGAAACACATACTAATGGCTTACTAACAACTTCAGCTAAGAAGGTCATAGGGTGGTTGAAATATGCGTGTGTACCTCCGCAATCATATCCTATGGATATGACACGCACATATCCCGTTACTGTACCGTGGCCTGGCGATCATCCCGACCCGCGGATATACATTGATGCAGGTTAACATTTCCATGGCTGCCGTTCCCTGCTCTGGCCACCCTCCCGGATGATCGGGTTGTCATTCACTATGTCTACTATGTGGAGATATCACGTCTTACTTATCTGTCAACTTGCATCCCTGGGTTCCATATTAACCTGTTGTACTTTATATCTGTGTATGTGTACATATATTTCTACGTGTGTACTGATATCTATTTCCATATCTGTGTATGCACATAAGTACATATGTAGTCGACTTGCGGCGAAAGTGGCAGCATACGGCTACGCCATCTGCTGTAGAGCCGGCGTGCGTTCGAGGTGTTGGCGTTCCATCCTCTGCTGGCTATTGGGTGCGCAGTGTTTGGGTGGTGCCTTTGTTGGAGTCACACATAGGTCCGCACATACGGTACACATTACGGGCGGACATGTTTGTGTGGCGTCCATTTTACTGTGTGTGCAGGTCAGGAGGTGTCAGTCCATGGGGCCTACACTGTCAAAGTATGTGCTATGCGTTCCCTCTTTGCCAGGGCGTAGGCATATTGGGTACGCCTCTGTCTACCTACTGGGGCTGGCACAGTGTGTCCATGGCGCTGAACGCCCTGTGCCTGTGCTTGCCCTGGCAGTTGTGGCGGGCTTGGTGGCCCTCCACCATTATGTCCCTGCAGCAGCTGTTTCCGCAGAATCATATTGTGTAGCATGCAACATACTATGAATATGTGGGCACATGTGCCTGGAGAGTACTGCAAGGCTCCACCGGATGTATCCAAGCACCGGAACCGTGATTTCAACATCCCAAACACACGCTCTATGATTATTCTAGTTTGTGCGTGTGCCTCATTATGGCGTTCTTCCATGTGTGTGTGTGCATTTCTGATGGGTGTCATCAACCACGGCTCCAGTGCATAGCCAGCATCCCCCACAAGGTGACCTTGTGTGATGTCCCCCCTGGCGAATACCTGATACAGCTGTGAGGCATGCCAGATATGGGAGTCGTGGTAGCTTCCAGGGCTGCCAGCACACACATCCATGATAATGCCCTGCGCATTGCACACGACCTGGCAATTGATGGAGGGTATCCCTTGCGGTTTATGTAGTGTCTACCCTGCTCCCCAGGTGGTGACTTGATTTCTATGTGCGTACAGTCTATCGCACCCAGTACCTCCGGGTATTGTGCCACACGGTGGAAGCGGCGCATATTGCTAGCCAACTCCTCCTGAGATCTGGGGAAGTTTATATACTCATGGGCATGTCGTAACATGGCATCCAGGAACTGGTGTAGTACCCTGGATGCTGATGCCTGTGAGATGCCCATTATATCCCCGGTTGGCCTTTGAAAGGTACCTGTAGCTAGTATTCGCAAGCTCACACATACCTTTGTGTCCACCGGGATGGGCTCCCCTCTGTTGTCTCTTGTTCTCAGGCATGGCCGGCACAGCTCCACTATTTGCTGTAACGTGTCCCTGTCCACCCTGTAGCGCTCTACTATCTCCAGGTCTTGCAGCCCCTGGTAGGTCACCCTTGGTCTGAACACTCTCCTTCTCCTGTGAGGCCTACGGTAGTTGTTGGCACCGTCCTCCGCTACTCCGTCTGTCTCTGCCACATACCTATGCATCACGGCCACGGCGGCACCCAGCATATACATATTAAAAGTTCCCCGTGTGTTTACACCCTACGGTGCGGCGTTTGGGAAATCGCACTGTGTGTTGTGTGCAGTCACACTTTATACTGTTGTGCTGTATACCCGGTGATGTCATTGGGTGTGTCTGTGCAGCCGTATCCATGGATTATTTTCGGTGTTTTACGGTTGCAACTGCAACGGTATTGCCTTTAGTGTTACATTACAGTTGCCTGCATTGCCTTAGCTTTGCATCTTACATTACTGCATCCTGCAGGCACATGGCATATGATGCATTTTATCTGCAGCCGCAGTTATGCTACCTCTGTACTTGGCTGTGCTATTTCGGTTCTTTGCTCTTTGCATTTCTACTACATCCCCTACTATCTTTGCATTCATATGCCTCCCCTTTCCCGTTATGCAGAAGTCTGCATGCAGAGTTGTCAGCTGCCGCCGTTTGCCCTTCCTGGATTGATTGGTGTTGATTGCTCATTACGGCTCCAATTACACTGCTTCCGCATTTCCTCATATTCTCCGCATTACCTTCCTATATCCGTGGTTGTTGACGGGGAGGCCGTCACATGACTGGGTTGGGGAACGTAGTCATCCTCGTGCACATGCATCTGTGCTCGCATTATGTACTCTCAGCGCATCTATTTCCTCACACGCCGGTCCTGCTGCTGTGATGTGCATTGTACAGCCAAGGTTTGCTGCCCTCCAATGTCCTTCCTCCTACAGTGGCACACCCCTCTGTGATTGACATGTATCTCGTGTAGGCCACTCCTCGGTGTAGTACCGCTCGCGTTGCTCCATCCTTACACCGGCGCCGGTTTTGCGATTCACTATTATCTGCCTCATTTGCATGGAATTGACTGCTAATACATAGTTACGGCGCCGAACACTGCCACCACTCCTTGACAACCCTTGCGCTGGGGTTGAGGCTTTCCATACATACTATGGTGTGTGGTGGCTGTACAGCTGATGTGTATTATACAGCTCTTTTAGGACATTGTCATATTATTTCATTGCTTTGCACCTTCTGTGCACATATCCGGGGGTTCTGCTGTGGTTTCTACGTACATACCATTTATGTCATTATTCACATTTTGTGCATGTTTTCTTTGGACATTCTCGGTGCCTTTCGCCATTGGCATATTGCACCTGTATGATACCTGACTTTGACAGCCTTCCGTTACTCCTCGGTCATGTTTGGGTAAATGTAAACCGTTTTTTTTGGTTTACATTGCGTTCTTACCTTCGCCGCTACCGTGCATCGCTATTTCCCTTCATTTGCATGGTGCAATACTGCACACAGTGTGATTAGCATACCTACGCCGGGGGCGGCGCAGGTCCGGCGCACGCCGGTAGTGCACGTGGGATTGCTTGTTACCTGAATCGCTCGGTAGCCATATTTGGCTTTATAACGCCAACGCTATGCTGGCGCCTGGCGCAAGGTTCATGAATCCCGGGGGTAGTCTTACCAATTGAATTACATGTACATTTAAGGGCTAGGAGCTGTGTTACTCTAAGGGGGTGGACATACTGCTTATGCATCAAGATTATTGATGGATACACAAAGCAGATTTGCCTTTTACGATTTTGTGCATGGAAATAGCAGAGGCAAACTCCTGTTATACTGCATGAAAGTGCTGGCAAAGCTGATTGACCAACAAATCTTCAGAAAAGTAGAAAGTAAAATAGGAGATAAGCAGTTCAGATTCAGATTATAATGCAACTCAATCAACCCAATGTTGACAGTGAGACTAATAGTGGAGAAGGAGCTGGTGATAAGGAAAGAGTCCAACTGGGCATTCCAAGACTTGAAGAAAGTATATGACAAGGTCCCAAGAATGCTGATTTGGGCAGCCTTGCAATGGTTTAAAGTCCCATAAATATTGATAGAATTAGTGTAGGTGATGCAGAAGGACCCAATGATATAAGTGCGAACAGTATTTTGACTCACAGAGTGGTTCCAATAGAGCTGATTTACATCAGAGTTCAGCTCTGAGACTAGAGCTGTTTGAACTTTTGATGAACTTCATCAGCAAATTGGTCAGGCAGGACAGATCAACAAAGGAAGCACACAATGTTACAGTACCAGCAGACTTTAAACAGGACCCTCAGCAAATGATTGGAAATCAAAACTGAAGGAATGTGGAATGAAACTGAATACAAACAAGGCAGTTGTCATGGCATCAAATGTGGAAAATCAGGAGAAGATAAAAACTGACATAGAAGGGAGCATAGTGCAGCAAGTTAACAGCTTCAAGTATTTTGGGGGGGGGGGGGTTGAGGAAAAGGGAAGCCTGAATGTGGAGACTAAGTCTATAATTAGAAATGCTTCAGCCAGATGTTACAGATTATTAGGGATGGTGTGTGATAAATGATTGACAAAGAAGCTGGAAGGTAAGGTGAAAGCAGTGGAGAGACCAGTGCTTCTATATAGCACAGGAACCTGGGAAGTGAAGGCAGAGCAGTTGAGGAAGCCAGAAGTAATGGAGGCGAAGTATCTGATATAGTTGTTAGAAGGTACACAGTGGGAGAGATGAAGAAACGAGAGCATCAGAACAAAAGGCAAAGTAGCTCTAGTTACAGAGAAGGTCAATGAGAACAGAGTACAGTACTTCAGTCTCATATGCAAGAAAGCAGAATATGGTTTGGTGAAGAAGATTTGTAAGAGACAAGAAGGAGGCAAGAGGAAACAAGGACATCTAACCAAGAGATGAATGGATTGTATGAGAGAAGACCTGTGACAATTCGGCATGACTGTCAAAGAATGTAGGAGAGTGACACTGAATCGAGAGAGATGGTGACAGCTGAAGTGATCATCTGACCCCATGAAGAAAAATAAGGAAAAAAAGGTGGCTGATGATGATGAAGATAATGTTGGGGATAATGATAATGATGGAGTATGGAAAACATAAAAGTTGAGACAAATTACTGACCCCTGAAGAGTAATTTTCAGAAGTCTTTTCACAAAGCACTGGTAGATTGAAAATAGTGTTTTTAAGTCTTCTAAACTAAGATGAAAAATTGCAGGACAAGTTATGAAAGTTGACGCATATTGCTGATACACTGAAGAGAGCCTAATTAAGTGAATAAAAGGAAGATTTGATGGAAACTGATCTGAAAGTTCTATGGTTCATTACAGAAATGCCAGTTACAGGTAAAAAAGCACCAGGAACTAAAAGTCACAACGAGAGACAATAGGATACAGAAACCCATTTTTTTTTGTTTCCTACCCCTTGGGTCATACTTTCTGGTTCCTTATCCCAGTGCCTCTGCCCATTGCTGGGTCTACCAGCCACCACTTTTTCATCTCCTGGCTAATACTAACTCTGGGCTAGGGCCAATGTGGAACCTGATGGTGTCCTGGGGGTCTCACCAGCAACTGCCTCTGTGTGGGGGGAGGGTGTTTTGCATTAAGACTTACCCTCTTGTCCTTTCATCAGGCTCATTTCAGAAATCATCAGAGGACCACTCCCCTCTTAATGGACCACATCTGCCTTCACAGAGCATTGAGGTGAGCATCCACCTTCCTAGAATAGGCATGCCCATCCCTCCGTGCCACTCTTGTCAGTCAACTAAACAGTTAATCAAACCCAGATCATTTAGTTCATAGTCAGCACTTTATCCCTCTATGCAACTGAAGAGGCTCAGAAATGCAGTTGTTGGATGAAGCCATAATTTCAGGATGGTCATATAGCAGGAAACAAATTCATCTGCTAATCAGACCACAGCAAACAATCGGAGAGTAATTATCTTACATTCGAGTTCTATTATTGAAGGGTGAAAGAGTAATCATTTCATCTGCTCTAAGGAATCAAACATTACTGAAGATATTTGAATCACATGTAGGACTGTCTAAATATAAGGAGAGAACCAGAGTTATCACGGGCTGGCTGCACATGATAGTGTAAACAGAACACATGGTACCATACAGAGAAATCAAAATCAGAAAGAGGAATTAGTACCTCATGAGATACCAGTTGGCTAAGCTTGAAACTGGTCAATTTTGATGAATGCACTACCATGGTAAATAAATATAAATAAATAAATAAATAAATTGATGTGGCTAAAATGAGGAAATTACATGTTTAAGCATGACCACTGAAACTTTTTTCTGTGTGTTATTACTGTAAATATCCATAAGTTAATAAACTCAAAGATGTGACAGCTATGTTAATGGTAAATGATGTCAGGCAATAGTTATCTATTTCTGTGTCAATAGTTGAGAAATATTTCCAAAACCTGAAAATTTGAGCATTTTACCTCAATTCCTAAGTATCTGCAATTCATTGGACAAATGCTAGCATGATTTAAGATATGAGGAATAGTATAAAGAAGTGAGAGGCATCATGTCACATGGGTTTGTCATTACTAGGGTACAGTTAATACTCAATGGCAGGAAACAGGACTGTCTCTTTCACAGTTATCAATGACAACAAAGCGTAACATCAGCACTTTCAACACCTTTTTCATTTCTAAATCTGGAACACAGAATAGAAGCATCATAACTTTTGCAAACAAGGCTGCAAAAACAGTAGCATTTTATTATGAGAAACATGCGAAAAGCTTACTTTGTTGAAGGAAGTAGAAAAGGGTTAGAGTGATGCTTAGGTGAAATGTTGCAAATCCAAGCAACGGTGCTAATTCAATAAAACCCAAGATTCTATCTGGTTCAGGTAGATAATATACAGTTGTACAGGTATAACAGTAGGGACTTACTGAGAATTCCAGAAGAGTTTGTCACTGAGAGAAAATAATCCAATGAGGAGTTGTTAGACACTCTAGTGCAAGTATAGGTTAATCTGTCTTCAGCTACTCTGCAGCCTTCAGATACAGGATATACTAGTAAGCCATTTTCTGAAGTACTACCTTTATCTCCTAAGATACTGATAAAGAAATGACGTAGAAATGAAACAGAACATCTGTTAATATACTTACTATGATAGGCTTATTAAGGAACCACTCTGATGTCAGAACTGCATATAGTCTTCTAAAATAAACAAACTTCATTCTTTTTGTTTTCGTCATGTATCAGTTCCATTAGTCACTGGTTATACTGCAGCGGTAATTTAATTGTCTCTGTAGAAGTGTACATGTTGTGTACTAACAGTCTGGTATCTTGTTCTAGTAAATGTGGGATGGTGCCAGCTTCATATGTGAAGTAATATAGCTTTAAGAGTTTGAAGTAATATCACATGACTAGGTGGGCTTTAACACTTTTGTGTAAAGATTCAATGAAAAAACATTTCCGGCTTGTATAACTTATCATCTTAATGGATTTTACATGCCCTGTTTATTTGTTGGTTTGTTAGTTAAGGGGTAAGTAGACTTGTCTATATGTCTTTTTAACCACAACCCAACCACAAAGGATCAAATATTTACAATTATTTACATAGACTTTTGGATCTGTGCTTCAAACAGAAGTAATTAAACAATAATCCAGAACTCAGTGTAGGTAAAATAGGATTCACCATGGATAGGATTTGCCCTTATGATCAAACAAAGCCAGTTGAGGGCTAACCCTGCTTTACTCACACACAGAGTAGATTATTGCTATTATAATACAATGCCATTATTAAAAATGTAGTTAACTTTTTAAATAATGGCATAATAATTCCAAGTTTCTTGTTTGTCTAGTCTTTTGCCTCCATCTTCCATGGCTGAGGATGACTTCATTATATACTGTGCATATATTGGACTAATATGTGCTGATGCTTACGCAGTAGGTTAAATACAGTTTGTGGGCTTTTTTTTCGTTAGGACTCAGATTTGCACAAGTGTTCCCACTATTTATGTGAGGACACTTTTAGACCCCTGGGATCCTGGTGGCGAGTTTGAAGTAATTTAAACATTTAACCATTTTGTAATTTGACATTCTTTGTTTGTTTTATCTGTTGAAGGGGAGGGTGGAACTTTGTTTTCCACCCTGTTGATAGCTGTTCCTTTTTTTCACCTTACAGGAGTCAGAATATGGTAGATGTAATTTTTATTAATTTATTTGTATATTACCTGCCATTCATTATCTTCTTCTTCTTCTTCCTCTTCCTCTTTCAGCTTTTCCCGGTTAGGGGTCGCCACAGCAGATCACCTGTCCGCTCATGATTGGCAGTGGATTTTTACGGAGTCGAGTTGCCAGCCCGACACCCAACCTTCCACAGAAGGCACACACACGCACGCACTCACGCCTAGGGCCAATTTAGAGCATCCAATTCACCTATAGCATGTCTTTCAGATGTGGGAGGAAACGGTAGCACCCAGAGGTAACCCACGCAACCACAGGGAGGACATGCAGACTCCACACAGAAGGCACCTCACCCGAGAATCGAACTGGAGAGCCTGTTGCTTTGAGGTGGCAACGACTGCTGCACCACCGTGACCGGCCTTTTAGCTATTATGAATACTTATTAAACTTTTTGTATGTTTATATGTTTTTGTAACATATTGCTTTAAACATCTGTATATTATTTAAGTTGTAACTAGTGTGGAGATTTTTTCCCCAGGCCTATGCTGAAAAGGGGCATCTGCTTGCAAAGTCAGACTATCTCACTAATGAATGCAATAAATAAATAAATGAATGTAAATTTGCATTATATGGACACACACACACACACACACACACACACACACACACACACGCACACACACGCACACACACGCACACACACACACAAGTATAGAGAAATAAGATGGATATAGATATATGTAATGCATATATATATATATATTTATATATATATATATATATATATATACACACAACACACACACACACACACACACACACACACAACTGCACACACACATGCTCTCACACACACACACACACACACACACACACACGCACACACACGCACACACACACAAGTATAGAGAAATAAGATGGATATAGATATATGTAATGCATATATATATATATATATATATATATATATATATATATATACACACACACACACACACACACACACACACACACACACACACACACACAACTGCACACACACATGCTCACACACACACACACACACACACACACACACACACACACACACACACACACACACACGTAGCAGATGTGTCAGTGCCAATGTGCCCTTAAACATTAACACAAAGCAAAACTTGTACAGATGTAAACAAAACACAAGAAAGAACTTAAAAGCCATCACGTTTCATCAGTGCTTTTTCATGTACATTTTATATCTGACATGGTTATCACAGTACACTGCCTGGCTCTAGATGACCTTAGCAACAATTACCCAGACCACACCATCTGTGTAATGCATTTTTTTTAAATAATAAAATGTCACCCTTCTCTGAGACTGCATTGTCAATTTAACAAGTTAATTAGCAAATAAAATCCCACCCCATTCACACACACATAAATACGATTACAAACGTTAGTGAGTTTGCTAATTTCCACATGCAAATCTACAGTAGATATGCAAAGAAAGCAATTTATACACCAGAGTACATCATCAATACAAATTATGCTATGGTAAAAGATTATTCACAGTGTAACATGTGGCATTTAATATATTCAAGACATCTTGAAATCGTTGCCCATTACCTCTAAAATATTGAAGTCAACAGATATTATAGTGTAACTTTGCTTATACTTAATGTTTTGAGGTGGCTGAGTCTATGCTGCCAGGAAGATTTTAAGTTGGTATAATGGTTATGGTGTCTGTCTTACAAACACAGGGTGCAGGGTTTGATTCTCACATGGGGTAATGGGCTAGAATTAAGATGGCCGACAAGGGCAGTTAGCCTAGTACTAATCTATGAACCTATTTATAAATGTCCTTTCCGCTATTAGTAGTACAAAAAAAGGTCTGTTTAATGAAAGTGTGTGTTGGTCTCATGACCACATGACCATAGGGGATAACTGTTGGAGCTAGTTTCTAGCCAATGACCTAATAGATTCCATACTTTAAGTGTAATTTGTACAGGAGTGTAGCAAGTAATATAGAGACTTTGGCTGTAACTCACATCTGAGAATACTGCTGAGACAGGTTGTGGTGTTTAGAATGGTCAAAACCTAATATAAATCAACATAGCTTATTGACTGCTGTTTCTAGGGGACTGACATTGTAGATGAAGTTCAGAGCTACCACTGAGAGGTCATGTTCAAGCTTTTGGATAAAGAGTACAGAAAAATATAACCAAGTTTATTTTACCTTCTGCTGCTGCCTAGTTTACCTTTGGATATTTTGAACTGTGACTGCTGTGTTTCCACACTGGTGCTTTTTTCTGTTCTCAGATTTGGTTCCTGGCTACTATTGTGGTTTGTCTTCTAGTGGAATTTTTGTGTTTTATCTTTTGCATAAGAGTTTAATGCCCGTGTATTTTATAGTTTCAGACAAAAGCAAGTCTGTTACGTATAGAACTTGTTTGTTTCAGCACATTGTCCACATTTGTTTCTGCTTGATATTCAAATGGAAGTTTCAGGTTCGACCATAATACAACCTTCTTTTGTTGTAGAACTTACAAGATATGGGCCTTAAGGGGATCATAAACTTTCATGACAAGAGTGCTTTTAGGTGTTGAGTGGCTCCAAAGAACCTGTTGATATTTTATTGGCATTGTCTGACAGTTTGCTCATATGTACCCAATGTCAGAATTTGCTAAAGTCATTTTGTAATCCCTTTTCATCAGTTGTTCATAACTTACTTGATTTTGAGAAATCAAGAACAAGAAATCAAATACGCCACTCGACTCCAAATTAAGGTTTAAAAGCTGCCAATTTATTGACTAAAAGAACACAATGAACATTCAAGACTGACTGCTTTTGCCCCTTTTATAGGAACTTCCTCAGAATAAGCATGCATCTCTCCTTATATAGTTCCACCCTTACATCAATCTAATAATAATTGATTAATGAGGTAATAAAATACCATTCTAATAGTTTTATAAACAAACTTAAAACAACAAAATAGACAATTCAATGCAGATTTGTAAAAGGTAGTTTTTTCACAATTACTTAAAAATACTTTTAATGCTGCGGTAGCATTGTCGCCTCACAGTAAGACGCTGTCCAGTTCGATTCTCAGCTAGAGTGTCTTCTGCATGGAGACATGCATGAATGGGTGTACCTTCGTTGAAGGTTGTGCATCAGGGCTGGTAACTCGGCACGTAAAAATCAACTACCAATCATTAGCGGACCGGAGTTCCACTGTGGCGACCCCTAACCGGGAAAAGCCGAAAGACACAACAACAACAACTTAAAAATACTTTTAATATTTAAAAGATATGTTAAAAAAGTTTGTAAACTCTGTTCTATAGAATATCTGCCTTCTCATTTAAAATTGGTTTAAGTGAAACAGATTCATTTAACCTTGGAGGAAACGTGCATTAAGCCTACGTTGCCAGACAAGTTCCCTCTTCATAAGCATCCTCCTCTTCCAGACATCATCCCTGGGGTTGAGTTTAGCATTCCACCAGTCCTGTCCCTCCCCTCACAGCATAAGCAGTGGTTTCTCCTTGGTCTCCAGCAAAGAAGTCATACCACCCTATGTGCCTCTGAGCTTATGTAAACCCCTCTCTACCCTGGGAGAGGTGAACCAGCAACACCCCTTCATTCCTCCCCTCTCTGCCTGGCTTCAGTGCTGAGGGTGTTAATCAAACCCTGGTCACTCAGATGATGATAAGGGTTCCCTCCTTATACACCACAGAGCATGACACTATAAAAGTAAAAGCATTGCTGATGGTGTGTGTGTGTGTGTGTGTGTGTGTGTGTGTGTGTGTGTGTAGAGGAGGAGGAGGAGTGGGTGTCTGTGTGTGTGTGTGTGTGTGTGTGTGTGTGTGTGTCTGTGTAGAGGGGGAAGTTTGTATGCGCGTGCCTGCACGCGTGTGTGTGTGTGTCTGTGTGTCTATGTGTGTGTGTGTGTGTCTGTGTGTCTGTGTGTCTGTGTGTCTGTGTGCCTGTGTGTGTGTGTGTGTGTGTCTGTGTGTGTGTGTGTGTGTGTGTGTGTATGTAGGGGAGTGTGTGTGTGTGTGTGTGTGTGTGTGTGTGTGTGTGTGTGTGTGTGTGTGTGTGTGTGTGTGTGTGTGCGTGCGTGTGTGTGTGTGTGTGTGTAGAGGGGGAGTGTGTGTGCATGTGTGTGTGTGTGTGTGTGTGTGTGTGTGTGTGTGTGTGTGTGTGTGTAGGGAAGTGTGTGCGCATGTGCACGCATGTGTGTTTGTGTGTGTGTTTGTCTGTGTGTGTGTGTGTGTGTGTGTGTGTGTGTGTGTGTGTGTGTGTGTGTGTGTGTGTGTGTGTGTGTGTGTGTCTGTGTGTGTGTTTGTCTGTGTGTGTCTGTGTGTGTGTGTGTGTGTGTGTGTGTGTGTGTGTGTGTGTGTGTGTGTGTGTGTGTGTGTGTGTGTGTGTGTGTGTGTGTGTGTGTGTGTGTGTGTGTGTGTGTGTGTGTGTGTGTGTGTGTGTGTAGATGTGTGTTTGTGTGTGTGTGTGTGTGTGTGTGTGTGTGTGTGTGTGTGTGTGTGTGTGTGTGTGTGTGTGTGTGTGTGCGTGTGTGTGTGTGTGTGTGTGTTTGTGTGTGTGTGTGTGTGTGTGTGTGTGTGTGTGTGTGTGTGTGTGTGTGTGTGTGTGTGGGGAAGTGTGTGTGTGTTTGTCTGTGTGTGTGTTTGTGTGTGTCTGTTTGCATGTGTGTGTCTGTGTCTGTGTGCGTGTGTGTGTGTCTGTGTGTGTGTGTGTGTGTGTGTGTGTGTGTGTGTGTGTATGTGTGTGTGTGTGTGTGTGTGTGTGTGTGTGTGTGTGTGTGTGTGTGTGTGTGTGTGTGTGTGTGTGTGTGTGTGTGGGTGTGTGTGTGTGTGTGTAGAGGGGAAGTGTGTGCGTGTGTGTGTGTCTCTGTGTGTGTGTGTGTGTGTGTGTGTGTGTGTGTGTGTGTGTGTGTGTGTGTGTGTGTGTGCTTCAGGTCTACTGTGATTTATTCATTTATCTGTTTATTTAATATTCATCTGATGTGTGTGTGTGTGTGTGTGTGTGTGTGTGTGTGTGTGTGTGTGTGTGTGTGTGTGTAGAGGGTGGGAGTATGTGTGCGTGTGTTTCAGGTCTACTGTGATTTTTTCATTTATCTGTTTATTTAATATTCATCTGAATACACTTGCAGGGCAGTGCTCATTTTCATTAGACTTGCTAGGATGTGGCCATTTCAAGATGGATCCTGGAGATAAAAGCTCCAGTGCAGACATGAGTAAATGTAAGTCATAATGTAGAAACAGAGATTTACTGGCAGCATACATGACATGAGTAGTAATCAATATTCTTAATCTTTAAGTATGTGCAGGTAATATATAGTAATACAGATGAATGGGGAAAGAAAGAAGACAGAGCTATTCACTGGCATGTCAGTTAACACAATATTAACTAACTATAAACCTTATATACCTATACTAGAAGATTAAAATAGAGAAGTTGATAAGTCCCTACAATGGCAAAGAACATATTAGTCAAGATGGGATCGCCTACATGACTGCATATAAGGCATGTAGAAGAAGTAAGAAAATGTCTTTTTTCAAGTATCCTTTGAGTTAGTTTGGTCGTTTAAAATTATGTGAGAGACTGGGAGATTATTCCACTTGAAGGGATGAAATAGCATCTGGCCTTATCACCAAAAGGACAAGTTTCATGTAGCTTGAACGTATTTTGGTGCAGGATCTTAGGTACTTGTTAGGTAAATGGCAAGTCAATGATATTTCATGATCTGAAAATGATTGTTAATGAGTAATTCATATGTGTACACTAAATGTGTGATTTACACCTTGGAGTGGTTGTTCATAGGTTCATAGGTAGGTACTAGGCTATCTGCTCGAGGGCATTTATATGCCTAGCCAGAGTGTGTCGGCTTTCGCAGCCCCATTGATTAATTAACTGAAGAATAATTGTCAAGAATAATAATAATAATTAATAATAATTAATTGTCAAGTAGAGCCAATGAAGTGTTCCCAGGGGTGTATTTTCTGTTACCCATCCACTCGTCAAGGTTTTTTTTTGAAGAGTGTTAGTGAGGGGCTTTGCCTAATGTAGTTAGGAATTTTGTTCCAAAGCATGGGGAGTCTCTGTGACAGGAATCTATCCCTCCAGCATGTTCTATTTATTGTTGTGGTGAGGTTTAGCTCACTAGAGCACGTGGCTCGCAGTGACTTGAATTTCTTTAGGTGGAGCATGTCCATCAATTCTGAGTTGGACATGGCTTTGTAAGTCAGGCAGAGATCATCTCAGAGTAAGCGATATGCCACTGAGTACAGCCGGAGTTTTTTCAGTCAGTCTGCATAGGACATATGTTTGAGGCCAGTAATCCTCTTGGTGAGGTACTTTTGTGGTCTTTCCAGCTGTTGAAAGTGTCTTGTGAGGTACATCCCAAATGGGACATTATACTCTATGATGGGTCTGATGAGTGACGAGTAGAGGGGCACTATAACCTCTTTATTTCTAGATGCGAACCCTTTAGTAATTAGATGGGCCACATAGAAGGATTTCATAACTACTTTGGCAATATGATTGTCAAAGGAGAGATTACTATCTACCTGGGTCCCCAGATCTCTTATTACCTCTTCTGTATTAAGGGGGCTGCCACCTATGTGGTAATTCGTGGGTGTTTTGTTTTTCCCAAATGGGATGACTGTGCATTTTTTGGCATTTAGCTTGAGGCCATGACTTTGACACCAGGTGTCTGTCTCAGTAAGGCCTTTTTGAAGGATGTCCATGTCAGCCGGAGAGTCAGTTATGGCTCCCAGTTTGCAGTCATCGGCAAACTTGGTTAGCCATAGTCCTCCTGTGTTTGCCTGTACTTCTGAAAAGTATATGCTGAACAGTAGGGTCCCAGGACACCACTTGTGACTGGTTTAGAGTCGGACCTGGAGCCTGCTATTCTTACCGCTTGAGTTCTGTCTGTAAGCCAGTTGGCAACCCATCTTGTGACATAGGCATCTTGTGTAGTGACGTTATGCATTCCAACCTTTCTTGTGCTTTATAGTGATTGGTAGATGAGATTAGGCCCATAGTAAATGTTGCATTGTTTATATGCTACTTCAAGTTTGCTGACAGCATACCTATTTTGGTTTCCCATACCTAATGTTCCATTAAGTAGATCAGGAAGCACTATTGCTTCAGTTGCTGATTCTCTGACTATCAGTGTTAGGTATGATTCAATTTTGTTACTGTCTTTGACTTCAGCCTCCTATAGTTTTTCAACTTAAGGTTACTTTCAGTTATTATTCCTAGGTGTATGCTTCAGTGAATGTGCTCTACTGGTCCTGTTAAAGCCATTATTCCCAGAATATCAGTTTTGTCTAGAACTTCTTTTGAGTGATTTTCAAAATGAAACAGTAATAATTAACAATAGGTTGATATTGTCTACTCAATGAATTAGTATGGAATCTTCTATGAGGCTAGTTTGCACTCATTTTTATTGATAACCCTGAACCACATAAAGGCATTATTAGTGCCTTCTACCTGGTTTAATCTGTCATTTAGCAAGGTCAAAGGCCTTTCAAAAAATCAGTGAAGCTGAGACATGCAAGCAAGCCATTGTCACCTTATGTTGTGACAGTTTACAAGTTGGACTATTGCTCTACATGTACTATGTACTTATCCAAGCCTGTGCTGTTTTTATTTTATTTTATTTATTTATTTTTTTTTTTTTTGGTAAGCAAACTAGTCAAACTAGTCAGACATGCCTTTGATTATTGTCTTTTCACAGTGGTACTACCTAAGGAAACTTACTGCCATAGTCAATAATCACTAGAATATACTGGCAGCCATTACTAGACGTTACTAATTATCCTGCAAGATCCACAACTAAACATTTGAACAATGTTCAGTAATAGGCATGGGTATCAATAGACTTCTAATTTAATATTCTGGGGAAGCTACACAGAATTCTCAATGTCATTCATTACTTGGAAGTAAAATCTAGCAAATATCCTTGCTTTGTTTTTGCCAGTCTCTAAGTGTCCTGCAAATATGTGGCTATTTGCTGGTTTCATTATAAATGTTCTAAAAGGTTTTAGATCCAATACCCCATGTACTATTGCTTCTCAGTATACCTTCACTCTACACAGCAAGTTATTCTTCATCTCAAAATATGGGTATGGGATGAGACAACCTGCTCATCTCTTTCTCCTTCTGCTGTGGCTATATCTTCTCTGGTACTGCCCAATATATTGTTCACCTACTGTACTTTCTTGAAATCTTCATTGTAAATCAGCAAATAGACCATATCAGAAACACATTTGCTAGTTTACATGGGTAAAGTTTAGACAATATCCTCTTCAATTACAAATACAGGTATAGGTATTT
Organism: Protopterus annectens; assembly: GCF_019279795.1. Taxonomy (NCBI): domain Eukaryota; kingdom Metazoa; phylum Chordata; order Ceratodontiformes; family Protopteridae; genus Protopterus; species Protopterus annectens. The sequence goes on along the minus strand of NC_056732.1, from coordinate 695,984,337 downwards.
CTTTTTCTCCTGGTTATTCCAGTATAACAAGTAACTCATGCTAATGACTTTCTTCTATATTTAGTTGTGAGAATTTGTTTAATTTTACATCAGTAACCTGAAGTATTTGTTACTGAGAGTTTTGCTTCTGAGTAACTCTGTTTTGATCTTTCAGATGGAAATCTAGGAAACTGTTCATGTTCCCTTTCTTTTCTTAGTGAGTTTATCATTATGCATTATTCCCTGTCTTTTTCCACACAGGCATCCTGTATTTCTTTGATGACTGGAATCTTTTCACAAGGTTCCTTACCTTGCAATATGGATTCTTCATTATCAGTCTTTCCAATGACTTCTTTCACTAACTTAACAACTGGAATTTTCCAGTAATATACAAGTTCTTCAATCCCTTCCAGCCCAAACCAGATTCAAATTCATTTTGAAGTTTCTATACTACATACTTTCTCTTTATCAGGACCATGTATTTTTAACTGAGTGTCAGACTTCTCTTGCTCCAGCCCATGTTTACTAGGAGCATATTCAGGAGATATGGGTCTTCGGTACTGTGTCAGGCTGCTGTCACTGCTAGCCTTGGTTTTATTTGAGGTGTATGCAGTCCATAGAGTATCTAACTGTACTCTGAAACCCAATTTCTACAGTAGCCTGAACTGGGGGAAGCCTTGGCCCGTTATAATATCATGTGTTAGATTAGGGACTGAGGCTATAGAATGCAGTAATTTATCAAACATTGTCTTAAATTCTACATGTGTTAAATGATACTCTTTCCTCTCGCCATGAAAATATATTGCTTTCACCTTTCTTTTGTCACATGTTTTATGCTTACAAATGTAAGATTCCTTAATATAAGTGATCGTGCTGTCAAAAATCTAGTACTCCCTTCAATTCATTCATACATACAAGCACTATAAACTAGATTAACTTAGTGATGGTATAGTTTCTAACAATTAATTTACCACATTCCATCAGCTCATTTTTGCTATCAGGATGTTGATTACAAAACACATTGTGAAGGGCATAGGATCTCTATTTCGATTACCAAAAGGCTGGTTAAAATCATATCTTTGTTATGTATGACATTATTGATTATAGTCTTCTTAGCAATGTGCCCCTTTTTCCACATATAAAGAATACTATTTCAGTTGCTGCCACTTTTGAGGTGCTCGCAGTCAGTTGCTCATTTCTAGTTATAGGCTTGCTTACATTGCTTATTTCTAAACAATGCTTCACTAGCCTGGATACATTCAGTTAGCACAACCAATTTGTCACTACTGTTAGGGCCTCTCTGAAATGCCCATTTGCATAAATTATTTTGGGAGTACCCCTTTGAATTTATCACCGGCTAAATCATCTATCATTTTGATTTTAAGGTTTACTTCCACTTCTAACATATGTTTAAAGTATGTTATAGATCATGCATTTGTGCTATTTGTATTTTGCTAGTTTTAAATGCCTAGTTATGACATTTTATGGTTTGTGTTTCATGAGAAACACCAGTGCTAGCTAAAAGTTATTTCTATAGTTTGTTATACTCCAAAAATGTGTACACTCTATCTCCCTGTCTGCTCCAAGAGCTTCTCTGCCAACAGAGAAAAGAAAGTTTTGGCCCAGTCAGACTGAACTCAATTGTCCTGGGTAGTATATACTTTTCAGAAGCAACAAGATAAACATCAGTCTCATCATCCTAACTGAGCTGTTTTAGAGATAGGGCTGTTCCGAGTGACTGACACAGTTGCCATCACTTGCGTCTCTCTTAAATGACGACTAAGGGTGCATCTATAGCCTCCCTCTTTCCTTGAAGGGCTATTATGTACTCACTCACACTTGTGTTTCTGTATCTTAGTCTCCACAAATTTCTCTATTTGGACCGACAAACAGCAGCATTGAATTCACATACACACACAAAAGAGTCAGTCTTTCTGTTTTAGGTGAGGGAATGACATCAGATGTTAGTATATTTGCAGGCTGCAAAGCAGGGATGAAAAACAGTGTGATTTGTTATACAGACCAAATGATTCCTGCCAACAAAAACAGCAATGTAGTATTTAATATACTCACTGGAGATAGTTATTTAGTTTAGTTTCATAATTTAATAGTTTCATAGTTGAATATGTCTGCATTTTGGCCTAGCCGCCATCAGTAAGTGCAGTATCCTTAACTGCATGCATATAATTGCTGTTTCATATATAATCTTTCAGTGCCATTTAAAAAACATTCACCAATATTGCTGTTCAAACATATAACAGAAATGTATGCCATAATAATGAAATAATTTAAGATAAACATATATCCTCTTTCTTATTTTACTTTTACTCAATTGAAAAAGTGGATCTATTGGTCAAATGTCACTTAATTCAGTAGTTAATTCAAGGACTAGATCTTCTCTTAATCTTGTAATCTTGTAATCTTAATAAATAACTGTAGTTTTGAAATCTGTCTGTGGATGTTTACCATTTAAAACCAGCTAACCTTTTGATACATTTTCACTGTACAATCTTCAAATGCTACAAATCACTAAGTGTAAGTTAATACAAAACCAAACTGTTCGAGGATTGGTTTGACCATGGACTTATACAAGCAACATAATACTGAAGGCTCTCTAGTTGTTATTATTCTAAATATCAGTCCCAGCTAATTCAATGAACTATGCTTAATGTTTACCACATGTCTTCTATACATTAATCAATAGTCAGTTTGTATTCCTATGTCCCCATCAGAATCTACTGCTTCAAGCTGGTACTTATTCAAAGTAACAATTACAATTAAACCTTCAACATTTCATGAATTTATACTTATTCCTATTGAAATGCAGACCAATATTAAATGCCTATGAACTTATTTCAACTAATTAATTATTAATTTAGAAAGATCTCCACTATGACAAATAGCTATTCCAATTTTTCAGCTGTCAGCATACGTACCTAACCAAAAATCTATTGAATTTGGAAATCTAGAGAAGGTCACATTAAACAACAGTGGTCTAAGAAAAGATCCATGTAGAATGACGGATGTAATTTTCCTCCTTTTTGATGTTTCTTCACTTATAATCCCCTTTGAACTCTACTTTAAAGCTACTGTTTTAATCCATTGAATAACATGTTGACTTAACTTTAACTGATAAAGACTCTGTATGACGATATTATGTGTCAGAGTATCACATGCCTTATTTATATCCAGGTATGCAACCATACATTTTTTCTTGATCTAAAGTTTTTGAGATAATGTGATAAAAATTGTTACATTTGTTAAAGTTGATTGTCACACAAATGAAATTGTGCTGAAACACATTTATATGATTGCTATATTTATTTAAAATAACTTAATTTGCAACAAGATATCCAACACAAAATGAAAAGCAAGCATAGTTCTATATTAGAAACAAACTCTCTCAGAAAGAAACAGTAGTTAACAATTCTTTGTTCTTATTCTCCAGCTTGAGTCAGGATGGTCTGGTTTGTCTACCACCAGGCCTCTGGTCCTATTTGAGTACAGGCATGTCCAGATTTAGGCTTCTGGCATTCCATGGGCAGGTTTGTGTTATCTCATTGAGTAAATCAACAGACAGGCAGCTGGCACTCTCTAGTTAAAGTTTCTTGTTCAAATTTCTAAAGAGTCTGTAGACTATACTCCTAGTTACACAGTTCCCTCTCCATGAAAAGTAAAGATCTCTAGTATATTTGTTTATAACAGTTACTTTTAACTTCACCTCATCAGGTGTTTAACTTTGGTGTCTACTACTACTACTACTACTACTACTACTACTACTACAACTACTACTACTACTACAGGTCTATATTATAAGATCAATGTTTAAAAACATCGAACAACATATGGTCGACACAATATGGTCAATGTCTTCAAACATCGACTTTATAAAAAGACAAAACAAAAAAAAAAAGAAAAAAGTACCCTAATGGGTTTAAGCAGGGAGGCAATCCCCCGTGCACCCCCCACTACTTAAATATACCAACTACAAGACCGCACTACATTGCAATAAATGGAAATCTCCCCTTACAGAGATTTCCGTTTACATGCTCGAGATTCTGAGTGTTCGATATTCTCGTGTCGACAATGTCAGATTTGACATTGTCGGCTTTCAAGAGTATAACATAGACCCACTACTGCTACTACTACCACTTTTACTACTACCACTACTACTACTGCCACTACTACTACTGCTACTGCTACTACTGCCACTACTACTACTACTACCACTACTAGTACTACTGCTACTGCTACTACTGCCACTACTACTACTATCACTACTACTACTGCTACTACTGCCACTACTACTACTACCACTACTAGTACTACTGCTACTGCTACTACTACCACTACTACTACTGCCACTACTACTACTGCTACTGCTACTACTGCCACTACTAGTACTACTGCTACTGCTACTACTGCCACTACTATCACTACTACTACTACTACTGCTACTACTGCCACTACTACGACTACAATTACTACTACTACAACTACTACTACTACCACTACTACTACTGCTACTGCTACTGCTACTACAACTACTATACCTATTACTATCACTACTACCACTACTGCTACTACTGTTACTGCTGCTACTACTACTACAGCATCCTTACATTCATACTGCACTATATGGTACATTCACACCAGCTCAAGGCAGCACATCAGTCAGCATTTAATAGCAAACAGCACATTAAGCAGTATTGTAATAGCTGATATATATATGTATATATATATATATATATATATATATATATATATATATATATATATATATATATAAAATTAACCACACTCAAAAAAAATTGAACAAAGAGAAGAAATTTTAACTAAGAAATGAACTCCGTGACAATAAAAGCATTAAAAAAAATAGTAAATCACACCAACAACTCTTGTAGAACTTTTAGCGCTTTTGTCTTATTTATTATCAAGACTTCTTCAGAAAGACATGTTTCATAAGTATGGGCAACCATTTTCACTTCCTTTATATACATTAGTTCTAGCAGGCCATTTAAATTAACAATAGTTTCTTTCCAATAGTAAAGTGTGAACAAGCAGGGTGCTGTGTACATTTTCATTAACATTACAATCGCAGTTACATAAGGTAAATTAGTCAGACAATAATAGCCTTGTGGTGCCGTGTGCATACTAAAAGGGATTGTGTGCAAAAAAGGGGATTGTGTGCAAAAAGAGATTGTGTGCAAAAAGGGACTGTGTGGAAAAAAAAAAAAAATTTTATGGGGGAACCGGGAAGGATGACAGTCATGCTGTGATGATTCTAATATAAACACGTAACTTATGAGTCTTTGCCTCCAAAGGTAAGTAAAGAAGGGAACGGGGGAAGATGGAGGAGTCAGGTAGATAGTCCTACTATGCTTTGGTATCGGTGTGTGTGTAGAGAAATGTGTGGGTATGCCACCTGATGGGAGAGTGGGAGGAATGCGGTGTGGACTTGAGTGGGGGCTGGTAGGGGGCAGCCCATGACAAGGAGCATATGAATGACAGAGTGTCCCAGAAGACTGTCAGTGCGGATGGTACCAGCTGTGGGCTGGTTTGGATGGTATCACCCCTTGAATGGCTGCGTGAAATAGTGAGACCGGGGGTATAGTTGGTGCGGTCAGCGGGGGCTAGCCTGGTGATTGGGAGCATGTGTGTAGGGGGTATGGGGGAGACAAAAGTCAGAGAGAGAGAGGAAACTCATTATATTCACTTGCACAGTTGTAAATCCATAAACACATTAAATCTACTTGCACAATTCTTCAAACCCTCTTGCACAGTTCTTCAAACCCTATCACATTTCAATCTCTATACCATTTAAGTGCACATTTAATGCTCAGTGTCTCGTTGAGACCTGGATAGACATCAGCTCTTAGTTCTCTCTGCCATTTTAATTCCCGGACTTGCAGGAATGTATCCATGTCCCCTACAAATTCTGTTATTTTTTCCAGCACTGTGAATTTGAATCCTGTGAAGTTTGGGCAAATAGCACTGTGTTTAGCCAAGGTATTCAAACTGTCCTGTTTGTGTATTGCTGCAGTGTATTCTTTAATATGGCTACTCAGCTTCCTGTTCATTTTGCCGATATAGAAATTCCCACAGTGTTTGCAGAAAGCACAGTAGACTACATTTTTGTGTTGCAGTCATAGTGGTCATGTAGACTGATAGGACTTCCTGACCCTCACAGTAGGACATATCGGAACCACCAATCAATTCCTGGATATCCACCTCACTATAGACCTGGAAAGTGGACAGTTTGACTCCAACATCTACCGCAAGCCCACTTTCCGGAATAACTATCTAGAGTTCAGCAGCCAGCATCCCCATTTCATGAAAAAGAATATAGTAAAAGGACAATTCATCCGGTTATCCAGATTCATTTTTAGGGACGAGGTTTTCATCAAGGAAGGTTTTTACCTCAGAAACTTGTTCCTAGAAAAAAAATACCCAGAATATTTAGTGGACAACCTGCTCCAAGAGATCATGCAGCACAGACACTCCAGGTACCCACCAATCCTGGAAAAGGGATTCACAGCAAGGGCACAGAACAGACCGAACAAAAAGGACTGGGTGTCAAGTTTCCCCCTTCCAATTTCCACCGATATGTTTGGAATCAGAGGGGTCCTCACCAACAATTGGGACATCTTGGGAGGAGAAAAAGGTCTGACAAAGTTACTTGGGACATCCCCAAACTTCTGTTTCAAATGAACCTCTTCTTTTGGTGGTGCGTTCGAGAGGAATAAAAGCCCATCCCCACAGAGCAAAGTATCAACAGAACCTGGAATGTCTGACTGCGACAAGTGTGTTGCCTCTGTACACATACGAAAAAACAACAACGTCACCTTCCCGCACTGCAACAGAACTGTCAGTCTACATGACCACTATGACTGCAACACAAAAAATGTAGTCTACTGTGCTTTCTGTGAATACTGTGGGAATTTCTATATCGGCAAAATGAACAGGAAGCTAAGTAGCCATATTAAAGAACACACTGCAGCAATACACAAACAGGACAGTTTGAATGTCTTGGCTAAACACAGTGCTATTTGCGCAAACTTCACAGGATTCAAATTCACAGTGCTGGAAAAAATAACAGAATTTGTAGGGGACATGGACACATTCCTGCAAGTCCGGGAATTAAAATGGCAGATAGAACTGAGAGCTGATGTCTATCCAGGTCTCAACGAGACACTGAACATTAAATGTGCACTTAAATGGTATAGAGATTGAAATGTGATAGGGTTTGAAGAACTGTGCAA
>NC_056732.1:695792096-695974596 GCF_019279795.1 Protopterus annectens | reverse complement strand
GAAGTAAAAAAGACTCGATGCCTACTACTGCTTCTGCTTTGAAAGAGATGCTTGCAGGTAATGACTTGTATTATTTGGCACTAAGTTTGTGATGCAGTGTGCATGACTGTGTCCTGTCCAGGGAATTTGAAAGCCCACTCTGAGTCTCATGTTTGTACAGGTAGTGCTTTGTCAGAAATAACTATGCTCTCTGAAGTTACTACATGCAGAGCTTTGATGAAGGTACAACCTAAAATTCCAACCAGATTTGCTTTAGGGCTCTTCAGGAACTAATGTCTGTCTCCAGTACAATGGCTCTCTGCATGTACTGTTATCTCTTATGAGAAACATTACAACATGTTCTAGCCAAGTCCTAAGGCATATTCCACCAGGCCTGACTCTACATACACAGCTTTCTTCTGCAATACATCTACAGATGACATCTGTATGGCTGCTACCTGCTCTTCCCTGGAAGCACTTTTCCATTTCCCAAGCATTGGAGATTGAATGTGGCTTCCAGGTCTGGGTCTTCTTTGCTGCACATTTATAAAGTGAATACATCTCATAGGATATCCACTCAAAAGGAGTGAGTTGGGAAACCATCCTTTTTCAACATCTGGAGCCTAGTGCTTTTTCATATCTGTTACAAGAGTTATAGATGTTAATTACAGTAAGCAAAACTGCCCCCCCCCCTTGTGCCTGGCTTTGTTCTTTTTTAATGTATTTCACTTAGTCAAGACTGGATTTTCTAGATTAGGTTTTATAGTATGGGGATAGAGCTATCAGTCGGTAAGTGTTGCAATCATACCTCTCAACTACTTAGAGCAAGAAATCTGGGCAAAGCCAGAAAGAATGGGGGACAAAGGCCCCAAAATAGGGACAGAATTTAAATATTACTCCTATAAACTTAGAAAGGTGCTAGAATAAAAGGTTTTGCATTATTACATATGTTCTGAAGGATATAACGTCTGAAACTCAAATGCTTGTCTTTATTTAGTGTTATAGTGACTTCAATATTCAATAATTTACACAAAAACAAATTTTATGAGGAACAGATCAAAAATATGAGGCAAAAATCTGGATATTCTGTGAAAATCTGCACAGTTTAGAGGTATGGTTGTAATGCCTATGGCATCAGTCTTTATTATGGGTCCCTATTATATTAACGAATGCACTGAATTGCGAATGCTGTTTCATCGAACGTCATTACGCAAAATGTCAATTGGGACTTTGCCATTTCCTCCACTGTGGTGTAATCTCGGACTTGGTATATTTAAGTAGGGGGAGTGTGGTGGGCGAAGCCCCCCACTTTATTTTGTGTTTGGATTTTTTATTTTATTTTTTTATTTTTTTTACAGTTCAGTGATTTTTTTTCTCAGGGAAAAAAATCACTGATCCGTGTGTTCAATATTTTAGGTTTTCGGGGATTGTGGGTTGATTATATAGTGTTTGCAATTCAGTGCATTCGCTAATATAATATAGACCCTTTATTATCCTACAGCTTGAACTCTTCTCATGTGTGCAGCATTCTGTTGAGTCCATGACTTAATTTTTTTGTTGGTCATTTCTCTTTCTGAAAGACCAATGGTGCTGTGGTGCTTCAGATATTTGATTTTATAAGTTACTAACCCCAGTTCTCATAAGAGTTCATCTTTATCAACATGTTGGTCTGAATATGATTGCTGTTATTTGTGTTCCATTTAGGTGCTATTAAAAATGTTGACAGATGCCATGTAAGTCAGAATGAGGTTGATACTGAATTAAAGTAGTTTAGGTAAAGGTCCATTTGTCTTGTCTGGAAACATGTCTTATTTAAAGTGGTAAGGTGATCCACTATGCTGCATGTGGGACAAAGCAGCAGGACTAACATGAGGCACTGCACTGGTGTAATGTCACAAGGCAGAATTTTTATACTTGTTGGAAAACCTGTCAAGACTGTATATTAAATTAAAAATCCTCTTTCTTAGACAACTGAATAAAACACAGAGATGTACCACTGCCAGAAACCAACTATCAAGAACAGAAATGAACAGTTTTTAAAATGGGTACTAAATTTTGGGACCAGCATATCACGATGAACTAGTTAGGCTAATGCATACTTTTTGTACAAATAGAACATTTTCAGGTTTTACATGTTTTCTTCAGGCATCCAAGTATAGGCTAATGACATTACACACTCAGTAAATTTTAAGTAAAGCAGTCATGTGCTATAGTTATTTACATTGCTTGACTAAAAATTACAAAATGCATGCTTTGTTGACATTAGAGGATTATTGAGATAAATATAAACACTTTGGATAAAATATTTTAGAGGTAACAGCACTGTCATCAACTCCCTTTTTCCCATTTTGTACACAGGTTAGGGATGTCACATTACGTGGCCATTACCAACAGCCAGTATTCATGCCATCAGGTGGGTATCATGATTTAAGGAATTACCACAATAGTGGTAAATGTAATTTTTCAAGAAATTTTCCAAATGTGGGGAGAATGAAGATACTTCTAAAGAATCGTTTCAGTCAGTTTTGTTTGCTTGTTTTATGTGTTTAATGAGCTACATCCTGTAGTGAGCATTGTATTCAGCACTGACCATTCAATTATAGAGTGTAAGGGAGTGACTACATCTTTAGACCTTCATGGTATTCCATTGGCAATCAGCTTGGCTAAAGAAATGGATTTCCTGACAACCATTGCCACATGATTCTCATAAAAGGGGGAGCTATCAACCCATGTACCTAGATCCCTGATTGCATTTTTGTTTTGTAGTGCTGTACTGGCTATATAATATGATGTGGGGAGGGGTTGTCTACTAAAGTGGTGATAGTATTTAGTTTGAGCTCTTTTTTTGTATGCCAATATGTTACTAGTCAGAGTTCATTTTGAAAGGTTTGGGTGTCTTATGCTGACATAACAACAGCTCCCTGTTTGCAGTCATCTGTGAACATTGATAGCCATATGTTTTAACTCTTTTCTTGGAGATATGAAAAAGTAAGTACCAAAAGGAAGAGTTTACAACACTGAGGCCTGAATGACACTGCTGGTCACTTTCATAATTTCTGATGAGACACCTGCACCTGCCAGTTTATCCATCTTATCATATCTGGGTACATTTTTTTAAACATTTACCTTTTGTATGATGCCAGTTTGGGGAATGGTCTCAAAGGCCATGACCAGGTCAAGAAGTTTACCAGATTAAATAGATAGGATCTACTGTTGACAAAGACAAACTGTTGTGAATCAAGTCTAATATAATTCTTGATATCACAATTTATGAGGTCAGGATTTTTTTAATCCATGGCTTTTGCAGATCAGGCTTGTTGCACTGAATAGTGTGTAATTACCCAGTTCAATTGTAAGGACATCTTTATGGAGGGGCATCATCACTGCAGTGCACCACTCATAAGGGGATAAATCAGTAGTTAAACTTAGGTTAAGCAGTTTAAGAAGTATGTCTACAAGGACATGTTTAACACTAGAAGCACAGCTGGCTCAATCAGCACCCTGTGCTGATACCAAATGCTAATGCCCCACCACTGTTCCTTCTAATAGTGATGCACAACATGTCACCTCCCCCCAATCCCAGCCCATTCAGGTCCCATTTCTGTGCCCTGCCCTGAATTAGTCTCCTTTCACACATAAAAAAATAATAATTTTCCTTTTTTAAGCTGTTGCAAACTTCTTGTTAAAAATATAACAAACAGTTGCTACAGTTTATACCCTGCCTGCACAGAGCTCTATAGCACTGATGTATTAGTAAATATAAAAAAAGTTTCATTTAGACTGTAGCAAACTGCTTGCTAGAAATGTAGCAAACAGTTGCTATAGTTTATACCTTTCCTGCATGGAGAACTATGGTGCTCATGTTGTAGTTAAAAAAAACAAACAAACAAACAAACAAACAAACAAAAAATCTTGTATTAAACAAATAGCAATCTGCTTGTTACAAATGTAGCAAACATTTGCTACAGTTTAGACCATAAACATAGCACTGTAGTGCATAGGTTTGACCACAGATGCAATACCAGCTTTTTTAAAGCCAGTATTACACTAACAAATTTGGAGATGATAGATGGTTGATCATGGCCACCCAACACTGTGCACCCAGGGCCATTGTCCCTCTTGCCCTACTCTAGCTACACTTCTTTTTAACACCAACCGGGTATATTGTCAGATATCATGGAGAAAGTAATTTTGGTCTTGATTAGCACTTTCAGTAAATGATTACTTTTTGGGGGGGTGAGTATTTCTATCTTCTAGCTAACTTTCAGAAATATAGAAATTGCTTGACAGAAGTTGGTTAAGACTTGAAAGAGTTAAAATTATTACATTCTTAGTACACTTTTTATTTCTGAAGGATAAGAATGTGTTCCTAGTTAATGGAGTTGGCATCTGTTTCTTCTGGAAGCAGGTTGACTCTCTAGTTTGACTAAGCCTCTAAGCTCTTTGGTAATACAAAGTAGTTTTGCAGTATTATTCTCTGGTAGTACTCTTTCTATAATTTTTGTGTTTGTATCTTAAGCCCAAATATTTGTAGTTCTTGCTTAGGATTTTTTTTTCTGTTACTGAAAAATGCCCTAGTGGTTTAGTTCCCATCCTGCTTAAATTAAGAAGGATCATTAAGTATTCACTTTGCTTCATGAATTGGTGGACTGTTTAATGTATATAACCTACTTAACTAATTTCTCTGCCACAGTTAAGATTATGGTGAGTCTGACTTTCTCATAGTGAGAAGTCTATGTGCCCACATCCACTTTTTTTTTAACTTTTTATTTTGTTTTTATAACAATGAACAAACAAAAATAATTATAAAACAATCATATGACTATTTACATAAGCCCACAGTTGAATGATATGTCACGTAATACATATTACCAACATTTAATATTTTCAAGCAATTCTTTAAGTTTAAGCCAAGACTTACATGAATGTGTAATATAAAAGTCCTCAACTTTATTGTATGCAGTTCACTACTACATACCACTTTTGCCATACCAAGAAATTCAGTACAAGAGGGGGTGTTTTTACTTTTCTAGTTATTAGTTATTAGTTATTATTTTCCTAGCTATTACTGGAATAGACCATAGAAGAGACACATGAGTTTTTGGAATTATCTCAGGAATCAGAGCATTAAATAGAATCAATGACTTAGAGATTTTGCATCTATCTCTCCACAATGCTTAAATAAAGTTATTAATATCTTTCCAGAAAGGGAAGATGACCTCACATTCATATATCATATGTATCCAATCTGCTATTATGTCAGAATCACATCTCCAGCAAGTAATTTTGCTTGAATTATATATAATTGTAATTTTGTTGGTTGTAGTAAAAGCTCTATGTAAGAATTTCCAGGTGAAAATTTTCCAGTATAAAGAAAATGTAGTGTTGCCCGTTTACTTTAATATAAGTGTTTTATCTTCATCAGTAAAATCCCCCTTATTAATTTTTGTGGAATAATTCTAATGCATGTCATCTGAGGATAAGCATTCTAACCTAAAAATTCTATAATATTGTGATAAGAATGACTTATTTTTCATTGCTTTATTGTTGATATTAATTAGGAATTCAAATATTTTGGGGAATTAATTTTATCTAAATTAAATATTTTATTTATCTTTGTGCTGACAAAATCTTTACACATTTGTAATATTAACCAGTTTCTGGAATCGTGACTATATTTAGACATCCTATTATCAGCAGTATGTACTTATGTACCATTCAAAAATTGATGCCAATAAGTTAAGTTATTCTGTTCTTTTAACTCTATCATTTTAGTGAAATTGTGAGTTTCTCAGCATCCATTTGTGTATGATCTTGGAAGTATAGAAAAGCTTAAGTCTTTAATACAGTAATTAGAATAGGTGAACTTCCTGAAGGAGGAAATAATGTTATTTATATTGGAAATTAGATTAGGAAAATTATTTACTGCAGTGGTGGTGCTGCGGTAGCGTTGTTGCCTCACAGTTAGACATTGCCCGTTCGATTCTCAGTTAGAGCGTCTTCTGTGTGGCGACATGCGTGAATGGGCGTTCCTTCATTGAAGGTTGTGCTTTAGGCCCGGCAAGCCAGCACGTAAAAATCTACTGCCAATCATTAGCGGACCAGAGTTCCGCTGTGGCAACCCCTAACCCCTAAGCCGAAAGACACAAACAGATTAGGAAAATTATTTCCATTTAAACAATAATCTTTTAATAGACAATCAAAATTGTTAGGAACTATCTGATTATGACAAGTTGTGATAAGTATATTATTTTTAGACAATATTATCTGATATATTTGTTTCCATTTTGATTCATGTGCAAAATTTATCCACAATGCAATTACTTTTACAATTGTTGAAGTGGCGTACAAACTGAATATCAGGAAATCTGATTCCACCATTCCCCTAACCTTTAGTGTACCAGTTGAAATAAACCCTTGGTTTACTGGGATGCCAGAGCAAATTAAATAATATGTTGTTTAACTTTTTCAATATTTTTTAAGGAGACAGTAATAATGATTGCATAACAAATAATATTTTAGGGAGAATTACTATATTAATTAGCATTAGATATTCTTCCATAGTAAAGAAAATTTTATTCCAGCTTGTGACAAAATTTATAATATCAGCTTTAACCTATTGGAAATTTACTTATATCATTTCTCTACTATTAGAGCTAATAGCTAACCTTGATGGGTTTACTGAATACATTTGAAGTTTTGGTTTTTCTAGGTTTATTGGTATTTTGTGATTTAGAATTTCAATGTATTTTGTATTTAAAGTTTTTACTTCTCACTTATTGATAGTATCATTTGGCCTTAGGTCTAATTTTATTTTATCTATTTTAGCCTGTAGTGAATTTAAGTCTTTGTCCTACTTGCTTGTTTTATTTATCAGCTTGTAATTCTACCATTTAAGTAAGCCTTTAATGAAAACCAAATGGTAATATTAGTTACTTCACCATTTATATTAATTTCTAAGAAATTCTTGATCTCATTTACATACTACTCCTTAAATCCTTTTATTTTAATAATGTATGCTGGTAATCTTCTATGATGTATTAGATTGCTAGATCTTAACATAATGTTAAATACAATAGCATTGTGATCTGACTATGAACATGACATAATTGAAAACTTTGTTGATATTTAAAACAAAATTATTTGTAATAAAAACTTTATCAATATTCATCTGTGTTCCATATCTATAAGAGTAATGGGTGTATTGAAGTAAATTTACTTTTCTTACTTCATATATATCTTTTAAGTTCATTAGGCCCACAAAATTTGACAAATGCTTAACTGATGATGTGATTCTAGGTTTTCTATCAGCAGTGTTGGCCTTATCAGATAATATACAGTTAAAATCACCGGATATAATAATTTCACCATTCAAATAATAAGCTTATGTGTCTAAATAGATATTTGCACCTTTAGCTCCACTCTCTGGAATCCAATAAGACTTTACGATTTCCTATTCCATTCAGTTACAACAGTGCTTAACATACCAGTTTATCAACATAAGTATCCATTACTGTAAGCATTACTGGTGAATTTTTCCACAAAATGATAGTGCCTCTTCTCTTGGATCTAAAACCAGAACCTGCTAAAATCAAATAATTATTTAATGATACTTTATTAACATCCTTATTAAGTAAATGTGTTTATTCTAAAAATACAATTTGAGCTCTATGTAACTTGAAATATTTTTGCAGACTCCCCCTCTTTACTGGATTATTTAATCCATTAATAGTAATAGATAAACATTTAAAATCAGACATTCATATAATAATAATAAAAAACATATTACTAAAAACACATCCATATAAAAGACCTGTCATTTACTTCAGAAACAATTATATGAAACCTTCAGCTATGGACTGAACTTTTAAAATAAATATAGAATTATCTAATATTATAACCTTAAAACATTCTATCATGGAATATTGTATCCCCTGTTTGTTGATAAAATTAAGCAAACTAACTCTCAACCTCCCCATTAGACTATGTACACCTATTTAATGCTTCTGCTTCATATCAGTATGACCTATACTTTAAGTGTGAATCCTCTTGAGAGAGACTCTCTTTATGTTATTAAGAATATTATAATAAATCAACAAATCATTTGCATGTTATTAAGAATGAGAGAGGAAAAAGAAATAAAATAGAAAGCTGCTTAAACCAGGTTCATTTTAAAAATAACAGATTAGTTGTCCCTAGAACCCCTCTTTTCCCACTGGACTACAACAAATAGTTGTCAGTTATTATTTTCACCTTTGCTGTTTCAAAGATCAGGTGTGGATATATATATATATATATATATATATATATATATATATATATATATATTTATTATTATTATTATTATTATTATTACTTGTTTATTAACTATGAATAACATTTTTTACAAAATAATTTACTAACTATATACATGTATAATTACCAGATTTCATTCTAATACTGCTTATATTATCTATCTTATATTGTTTATTATTTACAAAAACTCTATAATTCAGTTATAATCATATATAAAGTATTGCTTAAAATAGCAGATATAACTTCCTTTATGTAACATGTAAAACACTATTTGGATCTTTCTATTAAAATCTGTCAAATATCTTATTTATTTATTTTAAATGAGGATATTCAAACTAATATCAAAATATTTTGAATAAAGTCTCGGCTGTAAATTAACAATTGTTTTTGAATCTGTTGGAATTAAAAACAATAACAAGGAAATAAAATAATTTGTAATATATCTGAAGAGACTTACTATAAGCTATAGAGTAGTAGTAGGAATCTAGTACTATATAACAAGCAAACCAAACTTCTAACTAGTATTTATTATTATTCCCCTGGGCCTCCACTGAAAACAGACTCTGTGGAACCTAGTTGGACTTTCCCGGTCAACAAATGTAAAATAAAAATTATTAAAAATCATTGTTTATGCTTTAAATTGCTATATCATGTGTATTGTGTAAGTTCATTTACATATGATTAAGTACAAGGTGTTTAATTATTTTATAAATACACCTTTTAGGCTAATTTGTCAGCTTTAGCAAATAAAATACACTGTATTTTCCATTTTAGCATTCTATGGGCCACTTCCAATTGAAAGAGTGAGTTAAAAGGTCAGCTTTCATTTTAAAAAAAGTAGAAAGTAATAATAACAAATTACGGAATTTTTATAACTTATAACACCTCACAAAAGTGCTTGTGATGCTCATTAACTTCTTTAAAGCCAGAATTATGTTAAAGGTATAAAATGAATTGTTTAGCTTTAACTGCTTGTACTGAGATGCTCGCAGAATTCAAGAGTGAATTTAAAAAACTACTACAGTGAATATTAGCTCTTAAAAGCTTTCTATTCCAATGGAAAACAAAGAACTCCTTTTGAGCATTTTAACCATCCAAAAGCACCCACACATTCAGAAAACAGCTTCCCAGTAACTCTACATGTACAATAAACTCATGATATTCACGAGTGTTCATTTTTAATTATAATGTAAAATAAAGGCTTATATAAAAAGTTTAATCAGAAAATAACACTAAATATTATAAGGTGATATTACTAAAGATTAATTAGAGATAAATCAATGTTTTTAATATCTCATGCACAGATGTATTTTCAGATGTTTTCATAAGTTATTTTAGGTGAAGCAAAATATAATTTTTCAAGGTGACATAACCTTTAAACTTGTAATAAAAGGAATGATAGTTATGTGTAGTCAGGATATAAGTTGAAAGGGTGCCAGTGATGCACTAATTGTTTACTGTCATTCTGATATTACCTTTGTATAAGCAAACAGCTACATGTTGTGCATTAGTAAGTATTGTAACATGCTTTTCTGGTGTTATTTTATATTTCAAGTACTGTCATAAGTATCACATCATTAAATCATGTTAAGATCTTAAAGTGTATGGTTCATTACACAAGCTTTATCCTATTAATGCTTAACATTTAGTAATAAGCATGATATGACCAATTAAATTCTATATTGATTTAATTAGGTACACATTATTATAAAGAACTAAGGAGAATCTTATTTTATTAAATTAATGAAGGAAGTAGATATCAATGCATTAAAGAAAAGAAAAGGGGATTTACCTTTTAAAAATGAAGTTTAGCACCTGTTCCTTACTATGCATACTCTCACTTCAGTTACTAGACATTTCTTACAATAAAAATGAATTAATTTTTCATTTATATTTCAATTTTTTATTTTTGTATTTTACTGAGCAACAATGACTTTTTTCTCCTGTGTATAATCCATAGTGTCTTTCAAAGTGTTAAATGTCTTCTGTACTTCTGTAAGATAAATCTTAATTTTTGCTGGAAATAAAATTTGTGCTTTAATATTGTTTTTATTTAGGTTTTTAATAAGTGGTACACATGCTTTACTTTTTGGCATAATTGATGATGAATAGTCATTATCAAATCTAATGATGTTTTCTTTTATTTTGACCAGATAATTAGTCTATGCTGCTTTTAACACTAAATCTTTATTTTGGCTGGAAAAAAATCTAATGATCACTGACCTTGGTAAAGATGGATTTGTTTAATGATTAGTTGGAAAGTGATCTGTGTGCTTTCTCAGTACTGAAGGAAAAAGCTTCTGTCAGGTTCAATGCCTTAGGCAGACAGGTATTTAGGAATTGAATCATACTGCCCCCTTCCTCTGTCTCAGGGATGCCACAAATCCTGATGCTATTTCTCCTGGACCTGTTTTCTACATCCTCTAATATTTCCCGGAATAAGTTATTTTGTTTTAGAAGAAATTCAGTATTATTTTCATTTTCAAGTATTCTTCCATCAAATCAGTCATTGCCTCCTCTATGCTTGAGATTTGTGAGGAATGTTGTTTAAGAGTTTCACTCAGCACTTTTCCCTGTTTCTTTTTACATTCCTCCTTAATGTTGTCTATTTTGCTTTTCAAAATATCCATCTTTATAGAAATCTCATTGATGTTACACAGTATGGACTGTATATCTCTCTACATTGTACTGTCCATTGTTGGGCGGCCACGGTGGTGCAGTGGTTAGCATTGCCGCCTCACAGCAAGAGGTTCTCCGGTTCGATCCTCGGCTGGGGTGCCTTCTGTGCGGAGTCTGCATATCCTCCCTGTGGTCGCGTGGGTTTCCTCCGGGTGCTCCGGTTTCCTCCCACATCCCAAAGACATGCTGCAGGTGGATTGGACACTCTAAATTGGCCCTAGGTGTGCGTGTGTGTGTGCCTTCTGTGGAAGGTTGGGCGCCGGGCTGGCAACTCGACACCATAAAACTCCACTGCCATTCAATGTGCGGACAAGGTGATCCGCTGTGGCGACCCCTAACCAGGAAAAAGCCAAAAGAAGAAGCTTGTACTGTCCATTGTTCTGGGTTTAGAGTGGCTCATTCTAAAGCAATTAGTACTTTTTAGTTTTCTTGATAGGAAAAAGTGATGAAAAAGTTTTCAAACTTACTTTTTCTTGTATATATATTTTCAGATGTAGTTTAACTATATATCCCTCATATTTTTGAAACACTTTCTTTGAAATTTTCTGGCAAAATTCTGTCAAAGATGTTAAAATGAAGCAGAGCAAAATTACAGAGCTGCCAACTTCTCACCATCTTGGCCACATGTCCCCCACATACAGCTTGGTTATACCAACCACCACATCACTTGAAGTGATGTTCAGTGACTTTTGCTGCACAAAACACATTGTGACCACATATTTTAAGATCTGTTAAAACTGTAGCTTCAAGACATCATGTTGCAGCTAGAAAAGATAAATTAAATATAAATCAGATTAACTGGTCACATTTGGGTTGCACGGCTAGGCTTATAAGGGCTTCTATTGGTCGTTAGCCAGGTATACACCTATGAACCTATGAGAGAATTGTAAGTGGTATTTATAAGAAACTTCACTTATTGCAAATGAATGCTTTGAAAATGTTATGCTTTTTCAGTACTAAGGTAGTCCAAATCTGGGATGTTCTGGCATTTTTCCCAGAAAAAAGACATTCAGATTCAGTTTCACTAACTGTCTCAGGCTTACTGACACCCACTCATTCCACCCACACATTCACTCTACCTGCAGGCAGTATAAATACTTACTAAAACTAGAAGTTAGCATCTCATCAAAAGGTTTATTTTCAAAATATAGAACTGAGGTTCGGCAAATATGGGAATGCCAAATGTGTGTTGGACAATTCCTGTATTGCCAAACTACAATTCTGCAAGAGTTCTATACGGTGAATTCTGCTCTACATTCACTCATATTTGGTTGACAATAAGACTAGAGATCGTGGTACAGTACAGATTGGGAAATTTACCCTTTTCTTCACTGTAGTGCAATCTCAGAGTTGGAATATGTAATTTGCAGGGGGGGTGGGGGGCACAGCCCCCACAGGGAGAGGGTGCAGGGTAGCTTGTCCCCCCTGTAAAAATATGTATGTCAGTGATTCATACTGCTGGAAAGCAGGTAGGTGTAAGTGGCATCAGGTATAACTAAAGTTGTTATTGAAAATGCCAAATTTGATATCGTCCGTATTTTCGTTTTAACATTATCTAATTTATATTCCACAGATCAGCATTACGGAGCGATATTTTGATTAAAAATGTTGTGACATTCGGGATTTTGATAGTAAACCCATCAAAACATATTGTTATCACCAACAAGGTTGTCAGTACCAACACCCACCTCATACCAGCAGGCCACTCATCAACAAAAAATCCTTCATACGCTGAAGTACTGAATAAATTTGGCTAAACCAAAAAGGCCTCAGAGATGTAGGATGGAGCAACAAACAGTTACAAGTCAACATCACATGCAGCATCATCCAGCAATGACACGGAAATAAGGACTGGCAAAACTTGTAGTCAGGCCCTTAAAGCTACCTGGACATGCCACTATACATGGTAATGCCTTAGTCATCAATCCATATTGAGATACATAGAACACACCACCCACCAGGCTAAGCAATGAAATGGTGATGGCGAGCTACCAGGACTCAGCAAGTTCCAAGAGCACTGAAGCCCATTCATCCCAGGTGCATATATGGCATGGTTGTTTTGCACATGGGAGTGAATGATTTGTGACACATCCTTGTGTTATGTGATGAGGTACATGATGGAGCTCTCTGAATATGTGTCCAAGGCTGGTATGAAACTAGGAGGGGTTAGAGGTTGGCATAATTGTTAAGGTGTTCACCTTACAGACACAAGGTGCAAGGTTTGATTCTCACATGAGGTAATTGGCTAGGCTTAAAATGGGCCACAAGGGCAGTTTGCCTAGTACTAATCTATGAACCTACTGAGCACCATCCTACCACCTCAAAAAATGAAGCCACAATATAAACAAAGAATAATTGACTTCTACAACTGACTTACTTATTGCTGTCATTCCAGGAGGTCCACTGATGTGTCAAACTGGAAAGAAATGATTGACAGTCCTACCTGCTTTGACTGGGATGGCTTCCATTTCCCTCCTCAGGGCCTTGTATATTGGGAGCAGACAATCAGAGAGAGCTCCAGCAGATGAAGTTTGAGCTAAGCACGCAAGACAATAAAACAAAGCAGGAGCATCTCAGAACACCACAAAACTACTTTTAATAATACAAAACACATAATATTTTGTATTATTAAAAGTACTTCTCTGGTGCTCTGAGAGTGGCTACTGCTTTGGTTCATTGTCTTTTGTATATTGATCGAAACATTATCCACCTCTAGTGGGGTTTTTTTTAGACAGTATCAGTTTCCTCCATCAATCTAGTTGGAAAAATCAGGACTGCATAATAGTAGCATTGCTCAATGCTAGAAACATAAATAAGAAACTACATTCCTTACAAACCTTCTTGTCCTTAGAAAACATTGATCATCACTGAAACATTGCTCTAATGCAGTGATAACATACCATGTCTACCAGGTTTAAAAGCTTTGTCACTCATTCAAACCCAGCTCAAGGAATGACTGTGGTACAGATGGTAGAATATCCATACTGCTATGGAATCCCATCACTTCAAGACTTATACAGTTAACTGATGACCTGATCTGATATGGGAACCCCCTCCTCTGAGGACCCAGTGGCAAACAGCACTGCATTTACATATAGTTTGTATTCATGCCCTAATGCATAAATAGAGGCATTGGTCCCCATCTAACAAAAATACAATATTAAGTTTGCTAATAAACCCTTATGGTAGAATTCTGGTATAAACAAGCTATATAACAAAAGATAAAAACCTCCTCATGAGAAATGAACTGAGTATATTACACTCTAGTAGTAAACTTAGGAGGTTAAATAAGGAACTTAGACCCAAAATGAAATTTTCCCATGATAAGTAAGAAATGAAAAATGCCATCTCTGTAAAGGGCAACCATGACAGTCTTTTCAGATATATCAGTAACACTAATAGCAACACATAGTACTACATCAGACCGGTACACAATACTTACTCAGCCCCTGAGGACATGACAAAGATATTAGCAGGTCAATGTAGTTTAAACTTAACTCCCCTAAACCTCCAAACACCCCCCATCTCATACCACTGTGTCTGTATCCACCCCACATATTACCTCAGAGAAGATTCTGAGGTCACTGTTTAAAGCAAAGAACAAAAGTTCTATGGGTCCAAGCAACATGCCTGGCTTATCTCTTATCAGTGTGAAACACAGTCCCACCAACTTACTACTAAACCATTCACCTTCAGACTCATAACTGGCTTTGTGCAAGAGGTGTGGAGAACAGCAAACAGCTGTGGTCATTCCCCTCCACAAGAGTGGAATCATCATTGATTCTGACACCTACAGATCAATAAGCCTTACTAGCCTTATTTGTAAAGAAAAATGAAGTCCATTATTATAGAACTCATAAACAAGGATGTTAACATCTTACAATCCCAAGAGAGATATTTATAAAGAAGATCCTGACTAATAAACTTTGAAAAAGTCAATGATGCATTGGATGGGGACAGATCAGTGCACGCCAATTATCTTGAAAGTCTTTGATATCATTCCACTTTCCGGAATTACCAACAAACTAATAAAAATGAAATGTAAACCCATTATATAACCCACTGGACAGCAAACTAGCTCACAAACACAACCTAATCAATCGGGACTGGGGCATATTGTCATTTAAAAGGCTTGTTACTAGTGGGATCCCCAGGGATTGGTGCTATGTCTGCTTCTATTTGGTATTTAATTCTCATAGGCTAAAGATAATGTTAAGGGTCTGTGGTTGACCAAATTTGCAGATGGTTGCAAACTTGGAGCTATCATATACTCTCTCAAAGACTCTCCAGATCTTCCAAAGGTGCCTAACACATGAAGACCTTTTGTGCCAAGAGCACAGCCTAAAGCGTAATGCTAAAAAGTAGAGAACTGTGTATTTTATGAAGCATGAGCACCCATGTCCATACCACATAAATGATACCCCAAAAGAATCAAGGGCATGATTTCCATGAGCCACACAGATTACCATAAAGTGTTTCTTTCTCCTCCAGCTCATATCAACTCTCCATATCCATCTCACATCCTTGATTCAAATCACTATAGGCAAAATCCCATACCACTTCTACCAGGCCCATGCTTACACTTATCAAGGGTATCAGAACTCATCATAGATTTGGGATGCATGGTTAGGCTTGAAAAGGCCCTTGTGGTCATTAGCCTAGTAAACACCTAGAACCTATGAACCACTTCCTTACAAGCTCTAGGTCTCTGTCTTTTTCTTCTTCTTTTTTCGGCTTTTCCCAGTTAGGGGTCACCACAGCAGAGCACCTGCCCACTCATGATTGGCAGTGGAGTTTTACGGTGTCGAGTTGCCAGTCAGGCACCCAACCTTTCACAGAAGGCACACATACGCACGCACTCATGCCTAGGGCCAATTTAGAGTGTCCAATCCACCTACAGCATGTCTTTGGGATGTGGGAGGAAACCGGAGAACCTGGAGGAAACCCACACAACCACAGGGAGGGCATGCAGACTCCACACAGAAGGCACCCCAGCCGAGGATCAAACCGGAGATTCTCTTGCTGTGAGGTGGCAACGCTAACTGCTGCACCATCGCGGCCACCCTAGGTCCCTGTCTATGACTCAGGAAATCCATAACATGCATTGAAGCTTACTGGAAACACTTACCATCCAACCCAATACTATATTCATGAGTGAATTTAATTACCCTGCTCTTAACTGGGAATCATATATTACACCAAATTTGCAGGCAAAGAGATTTGTGGATTTTTTAAACACAAACTCCTTGTACCAGATTGTCAATATGCCAACCAGGGGGTCAAACATAGTGGATCTGGTCCTCACTAATATGGGAGAGTTCTGCACAGCCCCCAGTGTAATGCCCTCTCTAGTAAGGTCAGACCACAAAATGGTCTCCTTTGAAGTAAAAATAAAAATGAGAACCCCAGCTAACCCTAAAATGTTCAGGAACTACTCTAAGGCAAACTTCCTACTATTAAGTGATAACTTGGCAAAATTACAAGCCCCATAAGACCTGAGAAAACTGCTGCCTATGTGGAACTGTTCACAGAAACCCTATACAAGTATGTTAATAGCTGCATAGAGGCAGCTGTACCCACCAGGAATAAGGACAGAACTAGCTCAAAAAAAGAAACCACCTTGGTAGAATCACAGTATCAAAAAGATGCATAACCGAAGAAAGAAAATCATAGCAAAAATTAGAAGTTGTAGCATCCAGCAGGATAAAAGTACTCTCATCAAAGTAAATAAACAACTCAGAAGACAAATAAAGTCTACCAAAGCCAGATCTGAGGTATATTTGGCCTCCCCGGCAAGGACAGCCACAAGGCATCCTTTAACTATGTCCACAACCTCAAAGGAAATATACAATTATGTGTGGAGCTTATTGTTAATGGAGTCACCTATACTGAGCTAGATGATATAACAAACCTACTGGCAGACAAATTCAGTAATAACTTTACCCTTCTCTTCCCCCTCAACCGCCACTTGGGAAATACCATCAAATATAATTCTCCCTACTTTCACTAGGGAGCAGTTGCTCAGTGCTCTGTCTGTCTGTCTCTCTCTCTCTAAGGCTAAGAACACCTTATCAATGGGCTCTGACAATATCCCAAGATGCCTTCTAAGTAGCATGAAATATGACCTATCAGGCACTATGGAATCACTATTTAACTGTAACCTCCAACCAGGCTTTGTGCTGAATGAAGAACAGAAACAGCCACCCATTTGCACAACGGTGGGCCATCTACAGACCCTGGAAACTACATACCCATAAGTCTCACCAGTTTAATATGCAAGTCATGGAAAGAGTTATCAGGGAAATGATCAATAATGTCATAGGAAACCTCTAGACAATGGCTCCAGCCCAATTTGTTTTTGTTAAGGGCAGGTCATGCCTACTCAACCTGATAGACTTCAGTGAGAGGGTCACCAAAGCAATGGATGCGGGCAAAACAATTCACACTGCCTACCTTGACCTGGCTAAGGCATTTGACACAATACCTAACTCAGGTATTGTTGACAAACTCAAGAGGTTAAATATGAAATAAAGTCTTATATCACCTGGTGGATAGCTAGCTATCTCGTAGACAGAACCCAAAGAGTTAGAACTGGAGAGGCCATCTCTACAAAAAGGCCAGTCACAAGTAGAGCCCCTTAGGGATCAGTCCTGCAACTGCTCCTTTTTTATGCCTTCTTCTCTGAAGTCAAAGCCAATGTAAAATACCTCTGGCTGACCAAATTTGCAGACAATTGCAAATTAGGAGCAGTCATAGAATCCCCTACCAATCACTAATGTTCTCCACAAAGGGCTAACACAGACAAATAACGTGCCAGAATCATGGACTAAAACTAAATACCAAGAAATGCATAATAGAATCCTTCAGGAAGTCATCCATATCTGGTAACTATCATATTGACAACACACCCATAAGAGTCAACCCAGTAGACAAGTACTTGAGGACACATATAAACAGTAATCTAGCCGTTTGACCATCATGTGTCTACAGTGGTGAGGAAATCATTCTATCATGTGTAACTTATAAACAACAGTATTACATCTAGGTGCAAGGTAGTCATTGTTCTACTGTATTTACTATTTATCAGACTTATCATTGAGTGCAGTATCGCCTCTTGTATGTACCTAACTAGGCACTTCCCACAATTGGACTGTGCACAGAGGTTCTTCACTAAAAGAGTACAGGGTGTAAGTGACATGTCCACCTCAAGGCCGTATCACTGTATTCTGCCTCCTACAGGTTGTTGAAGGGAGATCTATGCTTGGCATACAAGGCATTGTTGAGCCCCATCCTGATGGACCTCCTGCATATTCACAAAACAAATGACACCAGAATCACCTGTTCTAAAGACTTAAACCTTGCCTGTGATGCAAACAGAACCTGCTGGAGAGACAGGTATGCATCCCAAGGGTTAGGAGGGTGGCCTAATGGTTAAGGTGTTTGCCTTACAAACACAAGGTGCAGGGTTTGAATCTCACAAGGGATAACTGGCTAGGCTTAAAATGGCTCGCAAGGGCAGTTAGCCTAGTACTAACCTATGAACCTAAAGACTACCCCTTCTCTGGAACAGGCTCCCCATCCATGTGAAGCAGATGTCCTGCCCATTTCAACTGAAGTGTAACTTAGACAATTGGATGGGGAACAGGACATTTTTCCCTGGTTTGGCACCTGTGTCTCTAATGAACATAGGCAAATGGTAAATTTTTCATCTCCCAAGCCCCTGCTTACACTTCTCAAGGGTAGTAGAACTTGTCAGAGATTTAGGATGCATGAGTAGGCTTAAAAAGGCCATAGTGGTCATTCACCTAGTACACAACTATGAACCTAAAAACCACACAGACTTCTAAGAGGTGACCTCTACCTTGACTACAAGGCCTCGAACGATCCAGCTCAGTGTGACCTCCTACATAGTCACAAACCCTGTAACCCCGTGATCAAGGCAGGCAGTGTGAACCATGATCACTCAAAAAATATCCGCTTTAACACAAAGAGAACCAGATGTCAGGAAAGACGCCTCTCCTAAACAATTCCTTGCATATGGAATAGACTTTCCTTTATATGAAGCAAAGTAACTTGCTAACCCTCTTTAAACACAACCTAGAATGAGTGTATGGGTGACTGTAAATTCAGCCCAGGACTGGCCCCGTCTATCCCTCATGGAAAGGGATTGTACGTAGTGGAATTTGAAGCTGTTAGGCTGCAAGTAATCTACCCGATCAACATCCTAGTAATAACTATGAACCTATATTGTGTTAAATATTGTAATAATTAGAACACATTCATACATCCCACAGGGCCACTAAAACTTGTATTACAAAACATGTGATGTGATACTGATGCATCATAGGATGAAACTGTATATCAAACTCAGTATGACAGTGGTAGTCTGGTTAAGTGAAAAAATAAATTACAATGGGGGTGTGCGTGTGTAAGAAAAGCTAAATCACAACTAAAGAAGATACTTATAGGAAGCTCAGAGGAGTGGAAACTGTATTAGTAATAATCACTAAGCAACTTAAGTTTATTCAAAAACAAGTTCCTCAAAACATAAAGCATTTTATCTGTTGACACGCTGCTTCTAGGGCTCTGTCTGGATCCACTTTCCAAATCTATGTAATAGGCATCAGTTCACTTGATGGCAGATCCACACCTATAAGGTACTGTTCATGCTCCTTTTGATCATCTGCAGAGGAAACGGGGAGGGGTCTTTATTTGCTTGTTGACAAAGGTAGTAGACAGATCCCAGGTTGACCCGTTTTACTTCTGTACCACATTTATGTAAGATACAGAATTTAGAAAGTAAAGATTAAAATAAATGAAACAGTGCAAAGTACCACTGTCTTTTAGAATGAAAAATGTAATTTTAATATATTCAGAGTAGGACAGTGTAGACTAACTGAGAAAAGTGATCGACAAGAACCATATGTACATTTTTAAATAGCATGGATATGAGATTTAGTAAGAGGTTGTTAGACGTTAATAGAGAGGAGTTAGAACTAAGAGAGTATTAAGCTGGGGTGGTGTGTCTGAAGGTGACTGGGCAGATTAGTGGATGAGTGAGGAATGGAAAATTACTTGTTCATGTATTACTAATACTGATTAAATAGTGTTAGGTATATTGGAAGAGAGTGAGCTTTTGGTAGGTTATGTTATTGATGGGGTACTACTACATGTGTAGGAGTCTGTCCCATTGACTTGGTGAGGAGTTCAGCCATGAATTAGTTGTATGCGTTCAAGCTCTGGAGATCAGTGGGTAGTAAGTTGCATAAGATGGGTGATAACAATGCATGTTCTGTGGATATAGTGTGTTTCAGGGTCTAAGGAGTACTTGGGCACTGTTGTTTTGTGGCCACAGTTGGTAGGAGTGTCACTCATAATAAGTCTAACACTGGGCGAAGGGGGCAGATTTTCACTGCTGGAGGTTTAGTAGGTGAGGCATATTAATAGCATGTCTGCTATCCATTTTATGGGAAGCCATTTATTTTACTTGAATGTGGGACAGTGATCATCTCTTCAGGATACTTGAATGAATCTACACATTTTGTTTATAGGTTCATAGGTAGGTACTAGGCTATCGGCCCAAGGGCCTATGCAAGCCTAGCCAACAAGGTTCCCTGGCTTACGCCACCCAAGAAAGTTATTTTCCTGTGCCACTGATGAGCAGAGACACAGAAGTGGTCCCCGGGGTGTATCTCCTATTTCCCATCCACTCATCAAGATTTTTCTTGAAGAGTGCAAATGAAGAACTTTGCTTGACATAGATGGGTAGCCTGTTCCAGAGTATGGGAAGTCTCTGGGATAGGAATCTATCCCTCCAGCATGTCCTGTTTATTGTGGTGACAAGGTTTAGGTCCCTAGGGTGTGTAGCTCAGAGGGAGTGGGATTTCTTTAGGTGTAGCATGTCCAACAGCTCTGGGTTTGACATAGCTTTATATGTTAGGCAGAGATCACCTCACAGTAGGCGATATGCTATGGAGTAAAGCCGGAGTTTTTTGAGGCGGTCAGTGTAGGGCATTTGTTTGAGTCCAGTAATCCTCTTTGTGAGGTACTTCTGTGGCCTTTCCAGCTGCTGCAGATGTCTTGTGAGGTACATTCCAAAAGGGGCGTTGTACTCTATAATGGGTCTAATGAGTGATGAGTAGAGGGTAACGATGACCTCTTTTTTCCTGGACGAGAACCCTTTTATGATGAGGTGTGCCACGTAGAAGGACTTCCTGACTATTGTGGCGATGTGACTATCAAAGGAGAGACTACTGTCCACCTGGGTCCCAAGGTCTCTTATCATGCATTTGGTGTTAAGTAGATTGCTGCCTATGTGGTAGTTCATGGGTACAGAGTTTTTACCAAAGGGGATGACACTGCACTTTTTGGCATTGAGCTTGAGGCCACGGCTCTGACACCAGGCATCTGTCTCAGAGAGGCCCTTCTGTAGGATGTTCACATAATTTGGGGACTTGACTATGGCTCCTTGTTTGCAGTCATCTGCAAACTTCATTAGCCAGGTCCTTCTGTGTTAGCCTGTACTTCAGAGAAGTAGATACCAAACAGGAGCTGTCCCAGGACGGAACCCTGTGGTACTCCACTTGTCACTGGTTTGAGGTCAGATTTGGAGTCTGCAACTTTTACAGTGTGGGTTCTGTCAGTGAGCCATTTGGAAACCCATCTTGTGACGTAGGGATTTATGCCTAGTTTATTGAGTTTAGCTATAATTCCAGAATGGGGGATGGTGTCGAAAGCCTTGGCGAGGTCAAGATATGCTGTGTGAACCACTTTACCCTCATCTACGGCTTTGGTGACTGCCTCAAAGAAGTCGATCAGGTTCAGGAGGCATGATCTGCTTTTCACAAAACCGAACTGGGTGGGATCCAGAGTTTGGAGGTTACCAATGTCTTTGTTTATGAGTTCCATGATGATACGTTCCATGGCTTTGCAGACCAGGCTCGTCCTCATAGGTCTATAGTTCCCAGGATCAGTGGTGGCTCCCCCTTTGTGGAGTGGGATAACTGTTGCTGTGCACCATTCAGTGGGCACAAAGCCTGATGCGAGGCTATTATTGAACATGGTGCTTAAGTGGGGAGCCAATTCATTCTGAAGTTCGTGTAAAACGCAGCCTGGGATGTTGTCCGGTCCCATGGATGCTGTGTTTTTGGCTTTAGAGAGTGCAGCTTTCACCTGCGTAGTTGTGATTACAGGGACTCTGCATTCTTCCTGTATAGATATGGGCCCTTTAGGGGGTGGGGGGTGGGGTGGGGGTAAAGTTAGCACTAAACCTATCTGCCAGGATGTTGGCAATATCAGTTGGTTCTGTAATCTTCATGCCTTTGTGCTGTAACTCAGAGCAGATCTGGGTCTTGCCATTGAGATTCTTGACATAGCTATAGAATGCTTTATGGTTGTCCTTGGAATTAGTGGCAATTTTATTTTCGTAGCTAGCTTTGGAGGATCTTATAAGGGATCTCAGCTTCTTACTGAGGCTGACCAGGTAGCTCCTCCACTCATCGGATTTTATTCTCTTTTGCAACAGTTTCTTCCTTCTGTTGTACAGTTTGTTTATGGCAGGGCACCACCAGAATGGCTTCCTTTTTTTGGAGGATAGCGTCTTGGTTCTGTTTGGGATAGCACGATCCATGCACTCATGTAGGTGCTTATAGAGTGCATTTGTGTAGGATTCAGCAGTTGTAACTGTATTGTCCATCTGCATGGGTGTCATGAAGTTCACTACTTCTGTCTTAAGAAGCATGAAGTAGGCTTTGTAGAAATGCCTTACTGTGGTTTCCTTAATGGGGGGTGGGAGTGGGATGTGGATATCGAGGGTGATTAGCTTATGGTCGGATCGGACCAACGAGGAGTTGACTTCAGGTGTGGAACACCGGTCACTCATGTTGGTAATGACTAGGTCTAGGATATTGTTGCCCCTGGTGGGGGTGTGGATAAGTTGATCTAGGGCATTGGAGTTTATGAATTCCAGAAAACGTTGCACTAAGGAGTTAGTACATGAGTAGTTTTCCCAGTTAATGGTGGGGTAGTTGAAGTCGCCCATTATTAGGGTGTTTGGTTGAACCCTAATATTTTCCAGTACATCAAGAAAAGAGGAGTGGGAATCCTGGGGCATGGTGGGGGATCTGTAGCAAGCTACAATTTGGACTGCAGTTTTGCCAAGAGTTAGTTGCACTTGGATAACCTCGGATGCATTATGCTGAGCAACTAGCCTGGAGGTGTGGATATCCTTAATGAATATGGACACACCCCCACCTTTGGTGTTTCGGTCCAGCTTACATGGCCGAAATGTGTGGTATGAGTTATATGCTGGTAGTGCAGAGGTGCTCTCTGGAGGCTTGAACCAGGTCTCAGTCAC
This sequence comes from Protopterus annectens, assembly GCF_019279795.1. Taxonomy (NCBI): domain Eukaryota; kingdom Metazoa; phylum Chordata; order Ceratodontiformes; family Protopteridae; genus Protopterus; species Protopterus annectens. The sequence goes on along the minus strand of NC_056732.1, from coordinate 695,951,288 downwards.
TGCACAGATATCGATGTTCTCCATTTTAAGGAGTGCCTCGAGTGAGTGCATTTTGAAATTTAGACTTCTAGCATTGAGTAGCATTACCCTCAGTTTTTGCTTACCTGTTCCTGTTATGGTGGTGAATTTTTTACTTGAACCCTGCCTAAAAAAGGCACTATAGGGGCAGCAAAAGCCTTAGCCAGTATCTGGAATCCTAGGGGCAACAGGTGCAGGCCATCTGTGGCAAAGCATTGTGAGAGGGTTTGCAGATTTTTGAGATTAGCAGAGGCATAAGTTATCAATGGGAGGGCATATTCTAGTTGGGTCTGGAGATTTTTTTTGTCCTTTGCATTTCTTCCTTCTTTTTGGAGTGAGGAATTGTGAGATTCATTGATAACCAGAAATCATGGAGTTTATTTTTGCCCTAAGTTATTAATGTGTTGGGATCAAGGGTTATTTCTAGGTATTTAAATGAAGTGACCTGTTTCATAGGTTCATAGGTTCATAGGTTAGTACTAGGCTATCAGCCCTAGGGCCTATACAAGCCTAGCCATAACAATTCCCTGAATATTTCTTCCCACATTATTTACTTTCCTGGACCCCTGTCTAGCAGGGCGACTGACGTGATCCCTGGGGTGAATTTCCTTTCTCCCATCCAATCGTCAAAGTTCCTCTTGAAGAGGTCCAAAGAGGCACTCTGCTTGACATGTATGGGCAATCTATTCCAGAGTCTGGGGAGTCTCTGGGTCAGGAACCTATCCCTCCAACATGTTTTGTTTATTGTGATGACAAGGTTTAGATACCTGGAGCATGTAGCTCTGAGGGATTGGGATTTCTTTAAGTGTAGCATGTCCAACAGCTCTGGGTTTGACATGGCCTTGTATGTTAAGCAGAGATCGCCTCTGAGTAGACGATATGCGACAGAGTATAGCTGGAGTTTTTTAAGGCGGTCAGCATAGGGCATCTGCTTTAGGTCTGTGATTCTTTTAGTGAGGTATTTCTGAGGCCTTTCCAGTTGTTGCAGATGTCTTGAGAGGTACATACCAAATGGGGCATTGTATTCTATAATGGGTCTAATGAGGGATGAGTACAGTGGGACAATGACCTCCTTTTTCTGGATGAAAAGCCCTTCGTGATGAGGTGTGCCACATAGAAGGATTTCCTGACTGTTGTGGCGATGTGGTTATCGAAGGTGAGACCACTGTCCACCTGTGTCCCTAAGTCTCTTATCACACTTTCTGTGTTTAGTGTACTGCCACCTATATGGTAATTCATGGATACATGTTTTTCCCAAAGGGGATAACAATACATTTCTTGGCATTGAGCTTGAGCCCATGGCTCTGGCACCAAGCATCTGTTTCTGTAAGGCCCTTTTGTAGAGTATCCACATCATTTGGGGATTCAATAATGGCTCCCAGTTTGCAGTCATCTGCAAACTTTGTTAGCCAGAGTCCCTTAGTGTTGACCTGTACTTCAGAGAAGTAGATGCCAAACAAGAGTGGCCCCAGGACTGAACCCTGAGGTACTCCACTTGTCACTTGTCTGGAGCTGGATTTGGAGTTGGCTACTTTTACAGTGTGGGTTCTCTCAGTAAGCCATTTAGCAACCCATTGGGTGACATAGGGATTAATGCCCAACTTAGTAAGTTTATCTATGATTCCAGAGTGGGGGATGGTGTCAAAGGCCTTGGCAAGGTCTAGATAGGCTGTGTGGACCACCTTACCCTTGTCCATGGCTCTGGAGACTGATTCAAAGAAGTCAATCAGGTTCAGGAGACAAGATCGGCCCTTCACAAACCCAAACTGGGTGGGGTCCAGTGTTTGAAGGTTGCCAATGTCTTTGTTTATAAGTTCCATGATAATACGCCCATGGCCTTGCAGATAAGGCTTGTCAGACTGATGGGACGGTAGTTTCTGGGATCCAAGGTGGATCCCCCTTGTGGATTGGGATAACTATAGCTCTGCGCCACTCAGTGGGCACGAAACCTGAGGTGAGGCTATGATTAAACATGACACTTAGGTGAGGTGCCAGTTCATATTGTAGTTCATGTAGTACACAGCCCGGGATGTCATCTGGTCCCATGGATGCTGTATTCTTGGCTTTAGAGAGTGCGTTTTGTACCTGTGTGGCCGTTATTACTGGAATTTGGCAATCTTCCGGTATTGAGATGGTCCATTTAGGGTGTGAGAGTGGGGTGAAGTTGGCACTGAATCGATCTGCCAGGATATTGGCAATATCCTTCGGATCAGTATATTTAATGCCATTCTGTTTTAGCTCAGAGCAGATCTGAGCATTGCCATTTAGATTCTTGACATAATTATAGAATGCTTTGTGGTTGTCTTTGGAATCTTTGGCAATTTTATTTTCGTAACTAGCTTTGGAGGATTTTATGAGGCATCTCAGTTTCTTACTGAGGCTAGTAAGGGAGTTTTTGCATCCTGGGATTTTCCTCTTTTCTGCAAAAGTTTCTTCCTTTTGTTGTAAAGTTTGTTTATGGCAGGGGACCACCAGATTGGCTTCCTTTTTGGATGAGAGCATTTTGATTCTATTTGGGATGGCACGATTCATGCATGAGTGGATGTGCTCGACAGTGCCGTAGTGTAGGATTCAGCAGTTGAACTTTCAGTTCCGTCTGCATGGGTGTCATGAAGTTTGTCACTTCTGACTTGAGTAGCATGAAGTTGGCTTTAGAGAAGTTTTTTATGGTGGTTTCTTTACTGGGGGTGGGGTGGGATGTGGATGTTAAGGGTGATTAGCTTATGGTCAGACCTGACTAACGAGGGGGTGACCATAGGTATGGAGCATTGATTTCCCATGTTGGTAATGACCAGGTCTAGGATATTGGAGCCCCTGGTTGGACTATAGATTAGTTGATCCAGGGTGTTGGAATTTATGAATTCCAAGAACCGTTGCGCAAAGGTGTTGGGACATGAGTAGTTTTCCCAGTTAATGGTAGGGTAGTTAAAATCACCCAGTATTAGGGTGTTTGGTTCTATCTTAATATTTTCCAGTATGTTTAGAAAGGTGTAGTGAGAATCTTGGGGTATGGTGGGGGATCTGTAGCAAGCTACAATTTGGATTGCAGTCTTACCTAGTGTTAGTTGCACTTGGAGAATTTCAGACACATTGTGTTGGCCAACTAGCCTGGTGGTGTGAATATCCTTGGTGAATATTGACACTCCTCCACCTTTAGTGTTTCGGTCCTGGTTTGGTGACCAAAAGTGTGGTAAGAGTTGTAGCCTGGTATTGCAGGGGTGCTCTCTGGAGCCTTGAACCAGGTCTCAGTTACTGCACAGATATCGATGTTCTCCATTTTTAGGAGTGCCTCGAGAGAGTGCATTTTGAGGTTTAGACTTCTAGCATTGAGTAGCATTACCTTCAGATTTTGCATGCTTGTACCTGTTATGGTGGTGGTTTTGTCCTTTGAAGTTTGCCTAAAAAAGGCACTATAGGGGTGGCAAGAACCTTAGCCAGTAACCTGAATCCCAGGGGCGACAGGTGCAGACCATCTCTGGCAAAGCATCGTGGTCTGTCAATCATGTCATTCCAGGCAGACAGATACTGGATCCTTTTGAATGACACCATAAGCTTAGCCAATTGTTGAAGTCAATAATTTTATCCTTATATTGTGGTATCATTCTGGGCGAAGGCAGGATGCTACTCAGGGCTAGGGTCATACCTGCCTGGGCCACATGATCCGAGAGCTCTTCCATGTCTCTTTTCATGTAGTCCAGGGAGGTACGTCTCAAGTCATTCACTCCAACATGGACAATGACAGAGTCATATTTGTACTTGTTGTGGAGTGACTTGAGTGCATGCGTTATGTGGCGGATCCTGGCACCCGACAGGCAGCTGACTGTAACTTTCTCCTTATTCAACCTGGTGAGAGGGACATCAGTGTGCCGGACTATAGAGTCACCTATGACTAAAGTGTTAGGTACATTGTCTTGCCTTAGGGGCTGTTGCTGGGTGGCACACTGGTGTTGTGAACTATGTGACACATTGGTTGTGATTGGTGTTTGTTTATGCTTTCAGCTTCAGAGGTCTTTGTTGCTTGGGCAGGTTACAGTTAAGGGCCTCTGCATATGTGGATTTAGTGTTGCTATATGTGGGTGTTGGTGGTGCGGGTTTAGAAGGGCTATGTGTTGCTTGAGGTGTAGTGTGGGTGTTAACCTTCTCCTCTTGACTGTTTAGCACAATCTTGGGTGGAGAGAGCTTTGCTTCCATTTTGGCTATATAAGTGCATCTCTCACAGGTTGTAGTGTTGGGTGGTAGGAGGACAGGGTTGTCTGTGTACATGAGGCAATTGCTGCATTGCCCCAGTATGCCCAGATTCACCAGGTGGACAGGAGAAATCACTGGAAGCTGACCCTTGGACATGCCTGGTTTGGGGCTTTTTTTTTTTTCTTTGTAAAATATAGGAGCTGTTTCCTTAGTAAGATACTTTGCAATTATAGGCTGTTTAGTGCCTACTATTAATTTCTCCTTGTTAACAAGGAGAGTGCAGTGTTTGTATGAGTTTAAGGCTTCCTAGTGCTTTCCAGCAGGTATTAGAGAAAGTGCTAGTCACAGGGATGCTTGAAGGTAAGATTGAAAAGAATGCACTCTGCAGTGTGCACAAGAGTTTGATGGGTTGTATGTCATATGTGAAAGGTGATAATTTGTTGAGTTTTTACGAATGTGACAAAGAATATGAGTTTTCAATTTGGGGGGATTCATAGCTAGCAAGTTGAGTTCTAGCATTGATTTTTTACTTTAGCAGGGTGATTTGTATAGACTTGGGATGGCACTATCACAGTTATAAAAATTACATCAAACAGCACCCATTAAATATAAATACTTTTAATTTTTAATTTGTTACATTAATTCTAGTACTGCTAGACTGTTTGCTTGGTTAGATGGCACAAATATGAGATTTATTGAAGTGGCAATTGATTTTTTGTCTGGTATTTATGTAAGTATTCATCATTGTGTTTTATACTCAGGGCTGCCTCCCTGGACAATACAAAGAGAGATATTATGGAGCTGTCTGGCCATGTGTCATAGACTAGTATGAACCTAGTACTGAGCAGCATTCTACCTTCACCAAGGATGATGCCACTATATAAACAGAAGATGGTTGACTTTAATAATTGGCTTAGCTTTGCTTCTGGTGTCATTCAAAGTGATTTCAATATTTGACAGCATGGGACTCTGTGGTCAGCAAACCATGTTGCTTTGCCAAGGATTATCTGCACCTGTTCCTGTTAAGCTTTCAAGTATTGGCTAAAACATTGTCCTCTCTCAGAGTGTCTTTTTAGGCAATGCCAAACTGACAAACCTTCCAACTTAGCAAAATAACCACAAGAGAATCCAAAGGTGTTACTACTCAATGCTTGTAGCCTATACAAGAAACTCCACTCCTTTTAAACTCTCACTTTGGAGAAGGCAGACATCTGTGCAGTTACAGAGACATGGTTTAAAGTCACAGAGAGCACTCCAGCACAACAGGGATACAATGCATTCCATATATTTAGTAGAACAGCTACTGCACAGGTATGAACTAAAGTTGGAGGTGTTGTGATCTACATCAAAAACAAACATATCTCAACATTGAACAAACAGGATAATATGCACTTGAGCTTCTCCGTGTCCAAATGATTATAGATAGAGACCCATATCATATACTTGCAAGCTATAGATCACCCTGTAGGACCCATGAAACCCATAGCTCATAGCTAGACCTACTAAAGATGCTTAATATTCAGGGGGGACTGTAACTACCCCTCTACAAACTGGGAACTCTACATGACCCCAAACTTGAAGCACAGAGATTCCTGGACTTTGTAAACATAAACATCATGGACCAGTTAGTCCACATGGCTACTACAAGTGCAGTCATTCTGGATGTGGTCCTTGCAAATATAGGAGAAAGCCCCCCCCCCCCCCCCCCAGTGTAGTGTCTTCTCTGGTAAGATCAGACCATAACTCTATCTCATTCAAAATAAAAATCAATGCTGTGACAACAGCAAACCCCTAATAACAATTATGACTACTCTAAGGCAAACTACCTATTATTAAGCGATTACCTGAAAACGTTTCAAGCTCCTAGAAACCCAAAGAACACATCTATCTATGTTAAACAACAAAAAAGCAACACGGAAGCAAGGACACACTCCTCATTTTTTTCTTCTTAGTGCTTTTGTCTCAGATAATGATAAGACTTCTTCAGATGACAGTAAAATCAAAAATCACCTTTAAATACACACGTACAACCACATGCCAGCATCACTCCATTTTACATTTAAAGGAATAGACACAGAATAAATACATCCTAAATAAAAATCACTATACACACACACACACACACACACACACACACACACACATATATATATATATATATATATATATATATATATATATATATATGCATCTACTTTGATCCATCGAATTTACGTTTCAACGAAACATAAATTCGTGAATGCACTTCCGCGAAAGTGCATTTTGTTGAAAATGCACTTTCGTAGTAAAAAACACAATAAAGTAAACAAAATAGGTAATACATGAAAACATGCAGTTTGCATGTAACCTTAGTTGTACATCAACGTATACTGTTGATGTACAACTAAGGAAACTATTGCTGACATTGTGGTACAGTGGGGATAAGGGAATATTCCCTTTTCTCCTCTGTAGTGCGATCTCAGAGTGAGAGTATTAAAGTAGGGGGCAGGGGGGCTTGCCCCTCCTGCATAATAGTGTTTAGTGTGGTTTTTTTTTTTTTAGGTTTTGTTGTTTTTGTTTTTTACGAAAGTGCATTTTCGAACAAATGTACTTTTGTGAAACTGCAGTAGCGAATTTACGTTTCGGTGAAACGTAAATTCCATGCATCGATAGGAATCCATATATATATATATATATATATATATATATATATATATATATATATATATATATACACATATATATATATATATATATATATATACATATATATATATAAATCACCTTTCAAGCCAATAAACATGGTAGTTATCTACATAAATCTTTTCAAATAATATTAGGGTCAGGTGCAGTGGAGGATTACATACACTAGGTACCCAAAATTCAGTCCCGGTATCATCACATCTATTATTTAACAAAATGTTAAAATTATAACCCCCACTCCACCCTCAATTAAGGAACCTAGAAAAAATAGTAGAACAAGAAGTAAGGAAAGAACAACATAAACACACTAGATACAAGGACAATTTAAGTAAAGAAGAAAAGTATTGTTTGGATGAATTGAAAAATAATTATAGTATTCGGGTAATGAAACCTGATAAAGGGGGAGGGGTGGTTATAATGGATAACATTCATTATGAAAGTAAAATGAATAGTATTTTATGGGAAGATGGAAAGTACTCTTGTGTTTCAAGAAATGAAGTTAATATTGCATATCATAAAATTGATTTAGGCTTATTAGATATGGTGCAAGAAGAACTAATTGATTTTAGCACCTATAGGTATTTAAAGGTAGACAAACCTAGAATCCCCTCTCTTTTTGGGATCCCAAAAATTCATAAACATGATACTGATCCTCCCTTCAGACCCATAGTTTCTGCCGAAGGGTCAAAAACACACCCTTTAGCCAAATATGTGGATACAAAGTTAAAAAGAACCTGGGTAGGTAGAGAATTGATACTGAGAGACTCCTGGGATCTGTTGAAAGCTATTTCCCATGATTTATACGAGGAGAATTTGTTATTTGTAACCATTGACATAGTGGATTTGTTCTCATCCATTCCATGGAAGGAAGGTATGGAAATGTTTGAAGAAATAGTTTACCAAGATAGAGAATTAACTCAAAAAGAAAAACTAGTCAACACTTGGTTAATGGAGATGGTTTTGAGAAATAACTTCTTGTATTTCAAGGGGGAATGCTTTCAGCAGACACAAGGAGTAGCTATGGGGGCAGCTTGCGCCCCAACTTTTGCAAACCTTGCTTTGGCTAAATGGGAAGAGAAATTTATTATTCCCACGGAATTCAGAAACTATTGGAATTTATATCGTAGATTTTTAGATGATATCATAATTTTTTGGAAGGGAGGAAGAGAAAAACTAGAAGAATTTCTGGATTACTTGAATAAATCAACCCAATTTTTAAGGTTTACACATAAGATTTCAGAAAAAAATGTGCAATACTTAGATATAGAAATTTATAAGGTGAACAATAAATTTGAAACAAGAGTATTTAGAAAGGAAACATACTGTAATTCCTTTTTGCATTTCGACAGTGCCCACCCCCTTCACTGCAAGAAAAATATTGTAAAGGGGCAGTTTGTAAAGGGGAGTCGGATGACTAGTGCAGACGACGATTTTGAGGTAGAATGTGACTTTCTAGAATCTATGTTCCTCGAAAGAGGATACCCTTCCAAGTTTATTAAGGACATTAGGGAAGAAGTAGAAAAAGGTAGAATTAATAGGTTCCAACCAATTTTGAATAATGCTGGTTGGAAAGAAACAGAGGAGGTTAGCAAAGATATTAATGGTTCTAACTACGAGCATGCATTAGTTTTGGAATACAATGCTACAAACAATTTTGTCAAAAGGAAATTTTTGAGAGAATGGGAAAGGTTTGTAGCCATCACAGACATAGATAAAATATCCAAATAATATATAAAAATTCCCAGAATATAAGGTTGATTTTAGAGAACAAACAAAGTAATAAAACAAAAAACAAAACAGGGACCTACAAATGTGGACACTGCAATCAATGTCACTATATTATGAATGTAGAGTCCATTAAGACATTAGCAATGTCAGTTCTTACCACTGGAACAAACGTAAATTCCTTTGAAAACAAGTTTGCCACATTTAAATCCAGACCTTGCGAACTATAGTTAAAAACTTTAAAGTCTGCAGTACTGTTGATAATAATGTATGGCGTATTGGTGGTTATTACTCAGATTTTGTCCATCCCTCTGTACTGGATGAAAAGATGTCTGCTGATGGCGGGAATGGTTCTGAAAATAATTCGGATGTACTGGGGTTTGGTAACAGCCTTGATTCTGTTGTTTTTGCCTTATCTGCTCTGAACGACATAGGGCTGGTTGGTCTAAAGGGGCATTTTCTTCCTGATCAACAATTTCATCAATATTAATGAAGCCCCTGTTATCATTGGCTGAGGCCATAGAATCCCTGAAATGATGACGCATTCCTGAGAAGGAGGGGGTTGGGGGTATGCCTTCTTTGATGAATATTCATTACAGTCTCGTTCTAATTTTTTAAGTTTATGTGTTTTAATTTTACTGATGTGGCTGTTGATACTTCTAAAAATTTGATGATACTCAACCTGTTTTTCAAACAGCAGGTCCATTGTTTTAATAACATCCAGGTATTTATCTCATTAATAAGCCCCTCGATCAGTTTTGTGTTATGGTTTACGATTACCTCCATGTACTCGCAGCCATGGTGATCAAATAAAGCAAGCAAATCCTGATGTAAGGGTGAATCCCTAACCATACCAGTTGGGAACTTCCACATTCTCAGTCCCTTCGGGACCTGTTTCCATTTAATACATTCCACCAAATAGGCATTCTCGGTCTGTACTTTGCAAACTTTTAGCAATTTATAATAGTACAGATCCAGGCTTTCTTTCAAGGTTCTATTGGCTTGTGGAGCCATACATTGAGAGAAGGCAATACCCTGGTGCAGCCAGTCATGTAAATTAGAACCACCAGTAACCAAGTTAACTGAAGGTATAGCATGAACACACCCACCTCCTTGTCCTGGGGCTAATGAACTAGGTGAACCACTTTCAGTCCTAGAGTGTGGATCAGATAATGGAACAGTCCTTGACCCAGCAGTATAGTATTGTTGTACTTCAGCAGCCTGGAAATCCACTTCCTGAGATAATTGTTGTATCAGGAGAGTTAACTCACTGGCTGTTCTGTTGGTAGTATTAGATTCGTTATCAGAAAATAACAGTTGTGATGGAGACAAGCGTCCAGAAGCCATCCATGTCAAGCACACAACAAACCACAGTATATAAAACCCACAAACACTTTAAACAAGAAAAAAGCAACATGGAAGCAAGGGCACACTCCCCAATTTATTCTTCTTAGCGCTTTCGTCTCAGACAATGATAAGACTTCTTCAGATGACAGTAAAATCAAAAATCACCCTTAAATACACATGTACAATCACATGACAGAATCACTCAATTTTACATTTAAAGAAATAGACACAGAATAAATACATCCTAAATAAAATCATTAAAAATAAATAAATATATATATATATATATATATATATATATATATATATATATATATATAAAATCACCTTTCAAGCCAGTAAACATGGTAGTTATCTACATTGTGCTTTCAACTTTAAAATACAGCCAATGGATAACATTTCATTCAACCCAGGCCATCCTACAGCTTTGAAATGCAAAATCCAGTATAATTCCCTTTTCTCAAGGCATAACTGCCATGGACCACCTCTAGGGTTCATCCTCACTTTTTCAATCACTATACATTTAAATTGATGTCCGGAATATTCCAACATATGTCTAAATAAGGCATTAGTCACCCCCCCCCCAATTCCATAGGTATGTTCATAAATATGTTTTTTTTAATTTATGTTCTGTCTTACCTATATAGAAAGTGGGGCAACATTGACATAAAGTAGTGTAGGGACTTCAGTCATGCTAACCAGTGGATTCAACCAGCCGGCCTACTCTCCTTTCCTGCTAACTCTTGTTGTACCTTATTTTCTCAGCTGTAAATAGAAGACATAAGAGAATTCTTGCTTACCTGTATTTAAAATTATTTTTAATATATATATATATATATATATATATATATATATGTATGTATATATATATATATATATATATATATATATATATATATATATATATATATATATATATATATATATATATATGTATATATATATATATATATATATATATATAAAACAGGCAATGCATTCACTGCAGTACTTGCTTGTTTTTTTTTTTTTTTTTGGTTTACGTATGCATATCTGTATGAATTATTATACTAGCATGCCAGTACTCCCTGTCATAAACAAAAATAAATATATGCAATGTACGTGAAATGTTGTTTTCAAAATGCCACCGTGTACATGTATCACTGTGTTCATGTAGAACGTATTCACAGAAAAATGTAGAAATTCAGGGAAGTTTGCATTTCCTTTGCTGTACAAATATAGCTAATTTGATTGGTAATGCAGAAGTAAAGGAAGTACTCATTTCTTAGTGAAGTTTTTCCTGTTCATTCACTTGGCACAGCAATACCTACCTTCCCAACATCCATTATGACTAGGTGTGGTGTCTGAGACTTCAGCCATGTTGCACATGCAGTTATAATACTTCTGGGAAAACAATTGTTCTAATAACCCTGTTATAGTAATATTTTTGTGGCCTACACAAAACTGGATTTATGTAATCTAAGTAGAAAGTCAGTTTATACAATAGTAATAAATTACATTACAATGTGTAATTGCATTTTTTCAGTCAATATAAATACATGAACAAGTACTTCTTGTAATACAGCACGTGTTATGTCTGATTTACAGAACTACATTTGCAGATAACTAGTAAACTTATGTAACTTTGCATTTATTAAGAAGATTATGGTAACGCATAACCCATATCTTTTTTCAAAAGATGCATTTATATGTACGCACATGTTTATGATTTTCTTTGCATTTTCATAATAACATTACAGGTAATATTTGCAGTAGGACATATCTTTTTCAGGAAATACCTCTACTTATGCAAATTTGTTATACTTTTTATGTTTCATATGATGCAATGAAATAGCAATCATTAAGAAACAAAATGTACTTACTTTAGAACTCTGACTTTTTCTTTGCTACCTTTTCCACCCACTCAGCCATCTGGTCAGTCCTACCCTTCTGCAAATCATCATAATGGTGATGGCACTACTGGCCAGAGTACATGATACCTGTCAGGAATGACAGATGGTCACTCAGTTCCTGCCAAATATCTATTCTTTTCCAGGTAGTGACACATGTGCATGCCTCACCCATATCTGGATATGAATTACTGAGAAGCTAGAGCTGAAAGGGTCTCTTTGTCAGACCAGTTTGGAGCAATGCCTTTTGCCTTTACAGGTGATGGCATGAAGTGAAGTGCTAGAACCAGAATGAAGAAAGTATGACCAGGGCTGTAGTTCTCAGATTCAGTATAAGGACAACCACAAGGCATTCTTTAGCTATGTCTGCAACCTCAAAGGCAATACACAATTGTGTGCAGAGCTCATTGTAATTGGAGCCACCTGTACTGAGCCAGAAGACATAGCAAACCTCCTGGCTGATAACTTCAGCTCCAGCTTTATCCTCTCTCCCTCAACCTTCTCTCAGGAAATACCATGAAATATAATTCCCCCTACTATCACTAGGGAACAGTTCATTGATGCTCTCTTTAAGACCAAGCACACTGCATCAATGGGTCCAGACAATATCCCAGGATGTCTTCTAAATAACATGAAATATGACCTAGCAGGCCCTCTGGAATTGCTATTTAGCTGTAGCCTCCAAACAGACTTTGTACCTTATGAATGGAGAGCAGCAACAGTCATCCTTCTACACAAAGTAGGCCATCTACAGACCCAGGAAACTACACACCCATAAGTCTCACTAATCTCATATACAAGGCCATGGAAAGAATTATCATGGAAATGATCAAAAATTATATACTAATCCTCCACACACTGGATCCATCCCAATTTGGTTTCATCAAGGGCAGGTTATGCCTACTAAACCTGGTGGATTTCGTTGAAAAGGTAACCAAAGCAATGAATGAGGGCAATATGGTTCACACTGCCTACCTTGATCTGGCCAAGGAATTTGACACAATACCCCACTTGGGCATTGTTGACAAACTCAAGAAGTTAAGTACAAACCCTTATGTCACCCAGTGGATAGCCAGCTGGCTCACAGACAGGAATCAGGAATTTAAAACTGGGGAGTCTACCTCTACAAAGAGGCCAGTCACAACTGTAATCCCTCAGGGATTGGTCCTGGGACCACTCCTTTCTGGCATTTACTTCTCTGAAGTCAAGTCCAATGTCAGTGGCCACTGACTGACTAAATTTGCAGATGATTGCAAATTAGGAGTTGTCATTGAATCTCACACTGACACAAATGTTCTCTAGGATGGGCTGACACAGACAAACAACTGGTGTCAGAGCCATGGACTAAAATTAATGCCAAGAAATGCATAACGATATCCTTTGGAAAGTAATCTACCCCTTATAACTATCATATTGACAACACACCCCTTAGAGTTGACCCAGGAGCCAGGGGCAAAGGGACACACATCGACACTAATTTAGTTTTTGACCATCACATGTCTACTGTAGTGAGCAAATTATTCTATGTTGCGCAACTTATAAACAAACGTATGGCATCTAGGTCCAAGGAAGTCATTGTTCCACTGTATTCAGCATTCATCAGACCTATCATTGCGAACAATGCCCCATTTGGTATGTACCTAACCAGGAATTAACTGGAATGTCTATAGCGATTCCTCACTAATAGAACATAGGGTGTAAGTAACATGTCCTATGCAGACTGCCTCAAGGCACTATCTCTGTATTCTGCTTCCTACAGGCTGTTGAGGGGAGATCTATGCCTGGCATACAGGGCATTGTCAGACCCCACTCTAATGGAGCTCCTGCATGTCCACAAAACAAACCACACCAGAATTTCCCATTTTAAATAATTAAACCTTGCTTGTGATATAAATAGGACCTGCTGGAGAGACAGGTATGTATCCCAGAGACTAGGCCATCTCTGGAACAGGTTCCCCATCCATGTAAAATAGAGTTCCTCCCTAACCTAGTTCAAGTGTAACTTGGACAATTGGATGGGGAACAGGAAATTCATCCCTGGTTTGGCACCTGTGTCTCTAATGGACACAGGCAACCTGTAAATGGTTCATCTCCGAAGCCCCTGCTTACACTTATCAAGGGTACCAGACCTTCTCAGAGATTTGGGATGCATGACTAGGCTTAAAAAGGCCCTTGTGGTTGTTAGCCTAGTAAACACCTATGAAGCAGAACCACTCCTGTGGGGTATGACATCACCTTAACCAAACCCAGTTAACTAGCAGGAACATTAGACCAGGTATTGATATTATTTACAAGTTTGGTTTAACCAAAAATGCTTTGTCCCATACATTTGTTTTCTTATTGGAACCGGTCACATTTCATTTACATGCTAGATAAAAAAAATGAAATATATTGAGTATTGTTAAGCATGTGATTTACAATTGTTACTGATGCTGGTCATTGCTTAAGGTACATTTTTAGAGTATTACACCGTAATGCCAATTATACATCTCCTGTAATACAGCAGCATGGGGAGAGAATAAACATTACTATATATGTTATGCACAAGTTTTAGGAACTTATGAATTGCATGAGGTGCTAAGGTGTGACAGATGATGTTACGTAGGCAGGGATTAAATGTCATATTGGTGCAAATTGTCAATCAGATGATTTTTTTCTATATTCTAATTTAGGTTAGTCTAGGGTCATTTGCGGATTACTGTGGCAAGCTTGGGATAGCTGACGAGTGCTGCAGCCTGTGGAGCTGTCCACAGCATGTTCATGTCAGTCTGGACACATATTCATGATCATCCTAGACTGATGTACTCCCATACATTGCTGTGCATGTTTGCATATTACTATGATTCATAGAGATAAATGAAAAAAGGCCGCATTTGCACAAAACACATGTAAAAGGTTCTAAATTTATTCTGAAAATTTGAACATTACATTAATTTGCTGATAATCAAGGTAGGCAGCAATGTTTTAGGATACATCAGACTTCTTAAAGTAAGGAAATACTTATAATTCAATAAAAAAAACTCAAAAATGTGTGGAATTAGTGACAAATTTAAGAAATGTTGCTTTTACATATATGATGTGCATATTATGATGGCAATGAATGATTGCTGCAATTATAGTCATTTAGAAATTGGATTTCAGTCTAGAAGTTGTGGAAATGATTAGTGATCAATGAAAATAATCATACCTGTCAACCTGGAAACACCAAAACTCTGGATAAAGGCCCAAGAAAAGGAGGTACAACTGGCCAAAAATCTGGATGCTGATTAACGTCAAATTTGCTTACAAAATTATGTAACCCCACCCACTACAATGGAATTGTGTGATACCAACAATTAAATTGAAGAACAGACAAAATATTAAACAACACAAAATATAACCAGAGTAATAGTGATTTATTTATATTAGCATTTGAACTTGTATCAAACTTTGAACTTTTATAAAACTAAAAGTTCTGGCAAAAGAAACAAAGCCAAACCTTTTTGAGTTATTTCCATTTATAAGGCACTAAAGTTATTATGCATAAGCTCAATCTTTACTAGCAAAGCCAATATGTGGCCAAAACACAAAAGAACCACACACGTCTGCTTTCAAAACAGATTGCAACAACACAGCTGCTGGTATAGCAGAAACAATTGTTAATCATAACTCTTAACTGTACAGATTTTTGCAGAATGTCCAGATTTTCATATTTTTTGGTCTGTTCATCATACAATTTTGGTTTTCTGGCAAACCATTGGCAAACCATTGAGAACTGAAGTAAAAAATTGAGAGGCATGCATTCTGGTTTCAGACTTTATATCTTTTAGAAAATGCATGCTAATGCAAAACCTGTTATTCTGTCAACTTTCTATGTTTGTAAGAGCAATATTTAAAAACTATCACTATTTTGGGGCCTTTGCCCCCGCCCCCTTATTTATGGCTTTGTCCAGATTTCTTGTTCTAAGAGGTTAAGAGGTATGTTTTAGTACTAGTCAATCACCCCAGAGTATTGAAGGACATAAATACTAATAGAAAGTAGAAAGCCTACCACATTCTCTACTAGAATTTTACTGTAGAATTAACTTGCCTAAATAAGAAGCATTCCTAATTTATCTTCTATTCTCATATTCTTTTTCAGTGATTGTCAAGGGTTATATTGGATATGTGAAAAATGGGACTGTGGAGATTGGACAGAGCAAATGTAATATTACTCAAAGAACGTATAGTGAAAGTGCAGTAAAAGGTATGGTCATGCTGAAAGACTTGTTTTATTTGTGGCAGTCTAGCATATCACTGCCTGCCGGCAAACTGGTTGGAGTATTATGTCAGGAGAGTTCTTTCAGCCATTCGACATGTAGATCCCCTACCCAGTCACAAAATTCATAATATACAAGATAGACTGTAAAAAATCTGATCAGTGGCTTTGTGGATTTATGATTTAGAACAAGCAGCTTTGAAAGGACTTTCAAATATGGAACTTGGTGATGTTATTTCTGGGGCTGGTTTACTACCTGCTTATAGGACTGTAAAATGTACTCCTCCCTTATCAGATCCATTATCGAGTACAATGCCCCTTTGGCATGTACCACGCCAAGCGCATGCAGCAGCTTGAGGGACAGCAGAGGTTCCTGACCAGGAAAATCCAGGGTCTCAGACACCTATCCTATTCAGATAGGCTAAAACTCCTGTCCCTCTACTCAGTCTCATACAGACTGCTCAGAGGTGACCTGTGTCTGGCATACAAGGCCATTTCAGAGCCAGCCAGGATCCTTTTTATAGTGTAGTTGTGAAGCAGACTTCTGGACCAGGAGAGTAGCGCGTACACATGTCAACGGTAGTAGATAAAGAAAATATAATTAAAAAAAGATGGTTTGAGAGCCACACATCTTTAGCAGAAGACAATCTATATTGCCAGGCTTATTATTTTACCTGAAAATGTACTAATCAGCTCTGTTTTGCTATCAGATTTACATTCCTCCATTTATGAGAGTGCACTCAGGCCAAAGTGAAGTATCTTGTCCCAGAGAAGGACTTTCTGATCCTAGACTATAACCTTCTGGACTTTGTGCCTTGATTACTGTTAGGCTGTTTGCCTGAGGATTCCTTATGGTAGCATTACCCAACAACAATTAGCAAAGAACATGGTAGCATACATTAGAACTGCTGCAATTACTCATGCAACACTGCTGCAATGTATACTAGACTAGCTGCATCTCTTCTGTCAAATTGCTCCTTCCTCTCACATGTCCATCCTTTAACACTCTAGCTGCAGGAATCACAGTATGTGACAGACCTTCTCTACGTCTGCACCACCATCTTCTTAAACCCCCTTTCCTCCCCTTATGAGATGCCACTAAACTTCTGCTTCAATGTCTTTGACTGCAGGATTTTGATTGTTAATGGTTATGACCACACTGTGTTCAACACATGCCTGCATATATAAGTGCTATCTATTGGTAATTACAAACGTGTTTATAAAACATCTCTTTTCAGTCACTTAGTCATTATAAAGTGGTATAGGTTTATAGAGTTCACTAAATGACGTTAGTGCAGTGGTGGTGCTGCTGTAGCGCTGTCGCCTCACAGATGTTGCCCGTTCGATTCTCAGTTAGAGTGTCTTCTGTGTGTTGGCATGCGTGAATGGGCGTTCCTTCGTTGAAGGTTGTGCATTAGGCCCGGCAAGCCAGCACGTAAAAATCTACTGCCAATCATTAGTGGACCGGAGTTCCGCTGTGGCGACCCCTAACTGGGAAAAGCCGAAAAACACAAACAAAAACTAAATGACATTAGTAACATGCTACTTTCTTGTACATCACCTGCTTTAATATTTAATAGTTTCTAGTCACATGTCTAAATTGTTTGTAATTACAGAATTTTGAAACTTTGTGTGTGTGTGTGTGTATATATATATATATATATGCTAACTTGGACTTTATAGGTTTATAGGGGAGTACTATGCCAACTAACCTGAAAGGACAGTTTAAGCTAAGCTAATAACTTGAGGTCAGAGTCAAACCCATACTTTTTGTTTTTAAGGTGAAAACCTTAGCCATTATGCCAAGCCCACCCCTTTAGGTAGGCAAAGTAGTATGTTTGAGATCTTTCTTTATGAATAAATTATGCATTCTTTGTACACCCTCCTTCCATTAAAGCAAGAAGGAGAGAGAAAGAAATGGTAAAACTGATGATCTACTTGCACTCTGCCAAACTGATCAAAGTTCCTTCTGTAAAACAAGGTACGTTGACTTTTCTAAGGGTTTAAGTGAAATCACTTACAGAGATGCCAGCTGGGAGCAGGACACTGAACTACCCAGTGTTGACAGTGTGCTTTTTGGCAGTGAATGCCCTTCTGGTGTTGTTGGACATCATAGTTTGGGCCTCTAAGGCAATAGGAAAGAAACTTAACTGAAGGAAGTCCCCTGTGCACATCAGATAGATGTATTTCCCTTGGCAGCCACTGAGGTCAATGGGCACTGGTGTGTCAGCGGACTTTTTAGGTTTCCAGAGCACATGGCCAGATGTTGCCATGAGCACCGTGAACAAAGCAGACTTAATCAAATTACTATGCGATTGTTTCCTAGACAACAATCTGTGAAGGGACGATGTCATGCATTGCTTTTGAGATTAATTCACGGAGTAGAAACTAAACCTGGTTATAATAATAATAATAATAATAATTGTGTGCTGCTCTTATTTTGTGGATGCATTGTCCTGCCTCAGATGTTTTACAAAAATGTGGACTAGTATCTTCTGTAGTCTGTGCAGCTGCCACACTTTCCTGTGTTTATTTGGATGATCTATGTTTTAGGTCAAACTAGTTGAAGTCTTGGTGCCTTTATGGGAAGGAGGCAGATCCATAGTGGACTTAAATGCCAATGTATTTTATTTGAGAAACAGTATAGTTTTACCTGACTTAAACTATCTGCCTGGTGTTACTGTGGCATTACCAAATGACAAAGGTTTACATGCACTGACTGCTTGCATTTATGTAAACACCAAGGTGCTCTTCAAAGAAAAAATATACATACTAAATGAACTACAGTTAATGACTATTCTCATTCATATTACATTGGTATAGTACCTTTTAGGTTGATTTTTATTTATTTACTTATCTTCATACTTACTTTGTGGGTCTGGGTTATGAAAAAGTGGTGTGGATTGATGTTAAAGAGGCACAACACAATAGGTACTGTAACAAATGTGTATTTGTGTGTTTGTGTGTTCATAGCCTGCAATGCTGGCTTATCAGGTGTTGAAACCCAAAGAATGTTAATCATTTTAGCCACTATTAACAGCAAGTTCCGATGTATTGTGCATCTGGCAGCAGTGCCAGTAAAATTTGAACTTACAGGAAATCAGGAGTGATGTATTAGCACAATGTGCATCGAGGAGGAGTTATTTGTCATCTGGGGAAACCTTTTATAATTAGGTTATTCATATTTTCTATTGAGGTTCAAATTAGGAAGGTCTAGTATTAACAAAATATATAACTCATCGTACCCCTACCATGATGTTTTGCGAACTTGGAGTAGCACTGCATTAAGTTTGCACCATCTAAACAGAGGTTGGTAAGAGCAGTTAATTCCAGAACAGTAGTCCATGTCATTGTGTTGACGCAACGTCCTCTTTGGTTAGCTGCCACCACAAGTTGTAGGTGGGCTGCAGCTGTAAACAACTTTTCTCTTTTTTTAAAGCTCTCCCAGTCTCCAACAAGCAGCGGTAACTGCAAATTGTTAAAAAAAAAATCTGAATTTGAAGGGGCCATTTGGGAATTTGTGGCACCCCACTATTTTGCCCTCGAAACCAGGAAATATTGAGGAATTCTGTATGGTTGAGAGGTATGAAAATAATTATTACTTTGGCATCATTTAATGACTCTGCACACATGGCAGAAAAGCAGCCATTTTACTGTGAAGTTCTGCAGTGGTAAGGATATCAACATGCATGTGTATTTACTGGGAGATTTCTAAGCAACAGTGATGAATAACAAATGGCAGTATTATGAATACATAACAATGGCAGAGTATAGGGGAAAGATTCATTTTGTCATAAAACTGATTGCATTAATGACGTAAATGCACTTCATGTAATATATTACAATTTTTCTTGGACAGAGTGAGATGCCTGTTTACAATTATGTGGTTTGTGTAAGCTGACATTTTTTTATGAGGGTGGTAGGCACACTTGACCAGTGTTTTGTAGTTTAAAAGCTGTTTACATGAAAGACTGTGGCCTTTTTTTAGCATGCAGCAGTGCTGTAAAATCAGGGATAATAAGGGATCAAGCAGATAAGCTCCTGCCATAAGGAAAATTGAGTCCTAATGGCAGCCCTTAGGACATATGGGAAGCTTCTATTTGGTACAGGGGGCCCAAACAGGCCAAGAGCACCAAGGCCTAGAATGAAGTACTTCTCAAAAATAAAGCAATGGGTGACAAAAACCAAGCATTAGCAAGAAGAGGACAAATGATATATATGGTAGAAGGTACTAGAAGCAAGGCCAAGAAAAATGCAATTTTCCATACCCCTACAGGGAGGGGGCTCTGACAATTATTTAATTAACACCAGATGAGGAATGCCTTTTATCTATTCATGGAAATGACTGTGACACAGACGACTGTGGATCAGAAATAATCAGAGGAGGTGTGAACACTGGTGGATATTACTAATGTCTACAACAACGCTCATCTGCTCATGAAGGTTGGTTTAAAAACAGTAACATATTTATATGGAGAATCGAAGGAAGACAATGAATGTTCACATTGAACTCATGACAATTAATTATTAATTGATGAACCTTGTACATCAGCACAGCATGGCAATAAAGGCAGTGTACATCTTAAGTGTCCCACTCACTCCTTTATAAGCATATAATACTGTATGATATTTCATTATTAGTAATGCTTTCAAATTATTTCATTACAGGGTCAGCAACAGAAACAAACACTTCCACTATACAGATAAATTTGGATGGTATCAGCAGCAGAATGGGTGCTAGTTATAATGATGATGATGATGATGACATTGTTACATTTATGAGGAAGCCTGAGGAAAGTGGCAGGTAGTCCCTGAGTTTAATGGCAAGATCTCAGAGAACACAACATGTTAATAACTCAACAGGAAGTGAAAGTACATTACAAAGTCACACACATGATGATATTACACTCAGCCTTATACAGGAGGTGTGATATAGGGAAATATTGCCAGCCCAGCTATCTGGAATTTTGTAAATAATTCTGTCATTTGTGAATAATGATATGATTTATGCAGAACTGTATGTTATGTAAAAACTGTCTTTCGCCTTTTCCCGGTTAGGGGTCGCGAACTGTATGTTATGTACTGAGCTAAAATGTAACCACAGCATGCCCAGCTGACTTAGAACAGAAATGCATATAAACTATATACCTATGCAAATGTATGTTTTAACAGTAAAAACTAGAACATAAAAGGGTTAACTAGCAAAATTTAAGAATAGTTGATGTCAAGTTACTTTATAGCTGGGCCATAAATAAGAGAAGCTATCTCTCAGTTTCAGTGTAGCAGACACAATGTCTAGAGCTTGAAGTTTTTTGTATTGTCTCAGAGAGAAGTAATTACTAGGTTTAAAATGTAAAATTGTTTTATTGTTTTATGACTTCCAAGATCTGAGCAAATATCTGGGAGATATGTATTTTTAACACAGAGATGTTAAATTCTGTTAGTTTCTGTTTTAGCCTGGGAACGAAAGTCAGGTGACAAAACATGATATCATCCAAGCTAACCCTGTAGTAATATTTGATATTAATTTAAGAACTCTCTCAGAGAGAGAGACTGTGCATTTTATATTTTGTCTTTGAACTGGAAACATCCACTCATCATTGCATCTGCACCTGCCTTGCTGTAAGTAAGATTTAGGTCATAGTATTTCTTTTAGATATAGCTAGGAATAGAGTAAAGATTAGTTCAGATGTTTCTATATTTATTTGAGACTGCCCTGCAATATTGTTTTAAAATATTCCTGTGATTTTGAACTCTGAAGTTACTGTGTTGATCTACTGAATATTGTCTTGTTCTTTTTTTTATTTATTATTAAATATATTTAAACCTGTCTTTGTGGCTGATATTTCTGAGACATATTTAAGCTCTTAGAGTACTTGCATATGTATTTGGTGACACTGTACAGACCACTCCTAAATAGCTTTGCAAGTCTTGGTCAGACTACCAATTGGATAATAGTAACATTACACAGTAGGACTGGACACCCTTTGTAAGGGCCTTATAGTAACTGATAAGTAGGGGTTGGTGGCAGTGCAAACTACCTTATAGTCTGGGCAGAAGGGGGCATAGCTAGTAAACCTGTGCCAGCCTTCCCCAGGTGTGTGTATGTTTGTATAAAAAACAAATCTCAAAGTGTGTGTGTGTGTCAGCTACTTGGGCAGGGACACGAAGCACTGGCTGGACAGATAGGGTACTGTAGGTCTTGGCTTGGCCCCTCAGCTGAACTTTTAACCCTATAGTTCTACCAGTGGGGAGTCTTATTGAGGATCTGGAGAAATAGGGAGAAACCAGCCACAGACTGACTGTGATCTCTGTGTGCTCTTAAGAGAAATTGCACTTTGCTCTGTGTGTACTTGACATCCTCCCAGTGTGTATGTCCCCTAGCTATTGCCAGTGGTGAGGATTGAGACTCCTTGATTACTAGGCCAGCACAGGGGCATCACAGGAGGAACAACCATGCATATGAATACCAGTATCTCCAAACCCAGAGGAAAACTTTCAGGATGCTGGCAGACATTCAGAGGTAACAATTTCCACAAAGAGAAGATTTACAAAGGGAAGCCAGGCACAGGAATTTGTTACAGCTACTCCAGGAAACATGTAAAACATTGACTGCCCAACACGAGATATGCTGTGTTATTGTTAGGGCTCAGATCACTGCCACAGAGAGTCAGCTGGAAATAATCAGTCCTCCAGAGTATGCATGATGATTTCCAGCACTACTTCAAAATGGCAGAGAGTAGGGATAATGCCATGGTGACACTGATTTGTAGTATGTTGACACACCAAGCATTAGTGGCTGCTTTCATTTGTGCTCTAGTTAGCACATACCAGAGTCAAGCTGGAGTTAGGCTTGCAATGAGAAGAGGACAGGTATACTGTCCAGACATGTAAGGGAAGATCACATGGTAATACCATTGCTTCTCAGAAAAGTAATGTAAGTAATCAAGGTGAACAAGCACAACATGTTTCATAAAGGCCATATCAGCATTCATGTACACCTAGCAGAATCTCCCATTTGAGGTCATGATCACAGTCACACAGCACTGTCAGATCAGTGCCTGCAGGATCACCTGCATCAAGTAGGTCACGACATTGGACCAACTCACCTTATGTTCTCATGGTAGCCCCCCATTCAAAACCTTTTGCAACATCACCTAGTCTATCTTTACAAGATGTATATGACTCAATTGATCTTGAACTAATGTGAATTACGTCTGACGATTCTGTAACTTTGCACTTTTACCTTCAAAGATGCAGCCAAATGTTTAACTTGAGTGGAAATATGGGAATTAAAAAAAAAAAGAAAATAAATAAATATTTTGTGGGAGTGGGGACCAACATTGCAAATGTATGTATTTCATCACTGTAAACCTACAACTTAAAACACCAAGGAAAGGTGAAAAAATAATGCTATATACATTGTTACATGTGGCAGTTACATACAACATACACAAAAATTTTCAGGAGAAATATAATAACAGAAGTACAGACCAAAGTGAGCATCCTGCCATATAAACTTACACTGCTGCTACTTCACCCTCACCACTGCACAAATGATGATATTTTGTATGAATCTGAAGTCACAAATTAATGTATATGACAACATAAAAAATAATCTGATGTGCAGTACTGCAACAAAAAGAGTTTAAGAAGAAATGGAATAATATAAAAAACAGTATGATACATTTTCATTCAGTTGCAATGCCTTACTCATGAACTATTGAAATGCTGAGAACATTCAGTCCTTTCATACTTAAGTAAAGCACTATAGCAGAGAGAAATAATATTGCTGTTTATATGAAGTCTTATGACATCACTGAACAGGAAGCAGTTAAAACTCAGGCATAACTTTAACTAACAAGATAAGTAATTTTTGTAAAAGAAAAAAATAATTTAAGATGAGAGACTGTGAGATGAACTGTGACAGCAGACTACGCACCACACAGCATAGCCCACTTTTTATGTTTTTCATATGAAAGAAAACAGTAACCTGAATGTCATGGTTCATAACTCTGGACTAGATGCCACCTGCTATATTGGGGTCCCTTACTACTGCTGCTGGATGATCGTCATTAATCATAGTGGGACTGTAATTGGAAACTGCAGTGACAGCATGAGTCACTTCATCACCAGATTAGGGCATGATTATATTATGCAGAATGCAACAAGCACTAAACATCCTGCATGCAGAAGCTGGGTCATATTAAACAGTACCCCCAGATTCATCCAGTCACATGAAATGGCTCTACAAGTGGAAGAAGGGTTCATATTAGCTTGTCAAACACTCAAAAGAGCGAATGCTCTTTGATCGACAGCTAATAGATGAAACCACAATAAATTGAATGGCCGGAACAATGATTTTTTTTTCCCAGGGGAAAAAAATCGCTGTTCCCAAAAAAAAAAAAAAAAAAAAAATATTCCAAAAACAAATAATTAAATATACCAACTCTGAGATTGCACCACAGTGGAGGAAACTGCAAAGTCCCGACAATGGCCCAGTGATTTTTTTTCTTGGAAAAAAATCACCATTCCGGCCATTCAGTTTTTTTGTGGTTTCATCTATTAGCTGTCAATCAAAGAGCATTCACTCTTTTGAGTCTTCCACAAGCTAATAGGAACCTAAGGAAGAAGACCCCCTTGAGGACAATACGGGTCTGGAGTAGGGATGTGTTATTCATTTTCCCTGCAGCTCCTCTTGGATTTCTCACTGGTGTCATGAGCCATAGCTCCAGTGGATATACAGCATCACCTGAAAAACAAGAAAAAAAATAGAGAGAAGGGGAGGGAGACAATAAAAAGAAAAAGTAGTTTAGCATCCAGCAATACATTTTAACAAGAATAACTACTTAAATAACAGTATACAAAATGATTTTTCCATTTACCAGCAAGATTAGCACTGGGCATCCTACCATGCAAGAAGAGATGGTAGAGTGAGCTAGTGTGCCAGATATGAGAATCGTGTGCTCAGCCAGGATGCTGGGTATAGACATCGGTGATGCACCCCAATACATCACACACTACATGGCAAATGATTATGTGGCAGTCCTTCCTATTGTGATAACTCTTATCCTGTGGACAAGAAGAGGCCCTAAATGCAACATGGGTGCAATCTATTGCACTGAGTGCCTCAAGGAAATGTGCCATCTCATAAAAGGCATGCATAGTTCTGGCTTGGTCCTAAGATGAGACCTGGAAGTAGATTTACTGACCCACATGTTCCATGAATACATTCAGAAGCTGTTGCAGTGTCCTCAAAGCAGTAGCTTCTGAAATCCACAATGTGTCCTCAGTCAGTCTCTTGAAGGTCTCCATGGCAAATATAATGAAGTTATAAATACCTTAGTGTCCACAGGGATAGAAAGTCCACACATTCCTCCAGTACCCCTATGGGGGTCAAACATACCTACTAAGATCTTTATAATGTCCCTTTTCATTCTGAACCTATCAAGGATTTCCTGATTGTCAAAGTTATAAAGCGTTACCTTTGTTTATATTTTTGCCATCTTGGCAGTGAGCACCACTGGTTGCAAGCAACAAGACAAGCAACTCTCACCTGGAAATAGCAAAACTAGCAAGTGAGAGCATTATCATGCATAACTCAGTTAGATTTGGTGGTACTTCCCTTTATATAGCGTATTTGCAGACAATGTGAAACAAGCACAAAAATTTCACTATGAATCGCTAATGGTCTAGAAAATACTTCATTAGCATACATTAAGTTACATCATTCCTCATTTACATTCCATTATTAGTATATTTGTATAGGCCCATTTGAGGTCATTCTGCATTTGCATAAATGGTCTCCGTGAATCTCAGCTCAGCTGCTCTTATTTGCAGACATCACAGATAGCCTAAAATCATATGTCCAAATGACTATCAATACCTCCCTAAATTTTGACACACATATAACAGTTAATATGTAAAATGAACTCACCTACAGGTATAACAATCTGTGAATAGTACTCTCTAACAATCTGTGAACAGTAACCCCTTCAGCATTGTTAGTGTTTTCTGCTGGGTCCAATTTATTTCTCTGAGACTTTTGGTCTTTTTTTCTTTACTGTCACTATCCTCTAGTGGATACAAAATGGTACAATTGCATAATGGGAACAAAAGAAAGGAACATTTGTCACTGCTTAATTTTGAAAGCACTGCTTACAGACTGCAGCGATATGGTAGTACTAGAAGGAGAGATAATTATGAAATAACATATATAACACAGTTGGAGAAGGTAGGATAAAGTAATGGAGAATTTTGGACTGTAAGAGAAAAGGGCTAAAATAAAGAGAAGCAGATACCATACTTCCAATGTACAGAGTGTTAAGTCAAACACAAAATACTGCATCTAGTTTTACAAGACTTGTAGAGAAGGGCACATCAAACTACTGAAGACAGTACAGAGCAAGGCTACTAAGATGGTCACATGATTTGGCCACTTCATGTCACTGGAGACAGATGGGTAGGTAGATTTAACATAAAAGCGTATTGGACATTGATGACATCTTGATTATGAAAAGCGTGATTCTCACTAATTTTTTTTTTTTCAGGAGTGTAGCTCAAGCGATGAAATCAAGCAAATTTGTGAAAAATGAGTTGGTAAGGAAAATGGAGGTAGCTGGAAAAATCACACTGCCCTGATGGATTGCAATAAATTAATCACATTATACCTTGCAATTGTACTTTGTTATGAGGAATGTTCCTCATTTTGAGTGTTAAATCCATCTTTCCCACTGTCACATAATGAAGGAGTCTACAAAGATGGACATGTAAGATATGGACATTTCGGACTATGAGAAAAATGAAAAAAAGAAGTGCTTGTTGGAGCTAATTTGTCTTGTGAAATACAATCTAAAAATTTATAACTGGAAGGTTAATACCAACAAATCAGTAATAAGTTCTAATGTCTGAGTTAAAACATGCCCTAAATGTATGGCTAGAACCTTGGAGCTGAAGAAGATAGGAAAAGTAAAATAATAGATGTATAAGAAGTTGACAAATTTAAGAAGTAATTCATGTAAATTGGCTTTTCAGAGTAACCCTAAGAGTGCTGACAAGCTAGATGTGAAAACATGAAGCCTTGTTTAGAAATGAGCATTTACTTGCAAACACCAAAAATGTCAGTAAGTGAAATAATATATTTTAAAAATGGGAAGAATGGACACTTTGCTAAACATTGTTTGACTAATAATGCCATCATACGTTGTTTGTAACCAAGTCAATAATGTTCCTTTCATGTCATGCCTTTCACAAATGTGATTTTAGAGCACCATGTTAATGAAGATCTACTGATGCAATGTGGTTAAACTACTGTTAGATCTGTAGAGTCAGTATAGTGCATATGTGCTATTTACTATAATTAAATCAGCTAAATATTCAGTTCTGGTGAAGGGGAATAACTGAAGAGATTACTAGATTCAAGGAGCATGATCGCACTTGTTAAGAAACCTTACATATGCAAGAATAAAACATATAGTTAGAGAAAAGTGGAAGTGATATGTGTTCAAGGAGACAAAAAGTGCACCCTGTAACACATGCAAAACTTTTGACACTGTTAGATAAAGTACTGCATTTTGTAGCTTTAGCTGATAATCTAACACATGACGAGCTAATAAGTGAAGGATTCTCCTAGCTCAATGAACTGTGGAAATTGTAAGGAGAGAGAGCACAGTTGGATACTCTGTGGCCTGAGTATACCACAAGTAAAATGCAAGGACACCTATAGCAGCTTGACACACTAATAAGAACATAAAGTTCTGAGTATACACCAAGTAAGAATAGGGGATGGCAACAGCAACTTGACAACAAATACAAAGCTGTAATATAAAGAAAAATGGATAGTTGCAGAAACATCAAAATAAACTAAAACAACTCTGTCTAAAAGGCATAGGGACTACCAGAAAAGTAAACACAGATAAGTTAGTGAAATAGATCAGTGCTGGAACTAAGAGATGAACCTGTGTGTTACCATGAAAATTCAATTGCTAAGTTACTGAAAGAAGTATTTCACAGCCAGACAGGGAAAAACTCTTAGTGCATAATATGGAACCTTAAAAATTTCCAGGTATTGACGTGTGGAAACATAAAGGGAAATACGAATAGGGATACACTCACAAAGAAAATAAAGGGAACCTGAATAGTGTTCTTGGTTTCCCCTCTGCAAGACTTCCAATATCAGGTACTCAAATAAAGAAAAGTTACATAGGAACAAATTAAGGAATTACAAAAACCAAACAAAAAAAGTAATTCACTGGCATGAGCTGTCTTTTTTAGATGAAGAAACATGAGAAGAAGAAAAAGCAATACCTGTATTCATAGATAAAGAAGCTATCTCATCTATTTCATGTTAGTGTACTGTTGAAAGTATTCTTAGTTTCATAATCATGCCGGTAAGTGTTAAACTAAAGCATAGTGGGAGGACAATGATTGGTGTCAGAACCATGGCCTCAAACTAAGTGCAGAGAAGTGCATAATAATAATACCCTTTGTGAAATTAAATACCCATGCAAATTACAACATTGATAGCATCCCCCTAAGAGTGGACTCAGTGATGAGACATCTGGATATTCATATAGATAGTAATCTGAACTATGACCACCATGTGTCTATGTTGGTAAGGCAATCCTTCTATGTGGCTCAGCTTATAAGTAAGAGTATGGCATTTAGCTCTAAGAATGTCATAGTACCACTGTACTCAGTCCTCATCAGACCAATGATTGAGTAGAATGCATCCTTTGGCATATGCCAAGCACCTGCAACAGTTGGAGTATCCTCAGACATTTCTCACAAAAAATACAAAGTATAGCCAACATGTTATATGCTGACCGATTAAAAGACCTTTCACTGTATTCAGTTTCCTACTGATTACTGAGGGGTGATCTGTGCCTGACCTACAAGGCAGTCTCTGACCCAGCTCTGATGGAAATGTTGCATATTCACAAAACTAACTGCAAGAGGATTACGTGCTCCAAAGATCTAAACCTGATTTCTGACATGAATACATCATGCTGCAGAGACAGATATGTGCCCCAGAGACTGCTCCTCCTCTGGAATAGGCTTCCTATTCACATGAAACAGAGCCCTTCCCTGACCATCTTCAACTGCAATCTGGACCATTGGATGGGAAATCATAAATTCACTCCTGAGGTAGCTTTCATGTCCCTTGTGGACAGAGGCAGTCTGTAAAAATTGTCAAAACCCCACTTGCTGACCCTTATTATCTTTGCTCTAGGGATAGAAAATTGGGTAAAATCTGGGTAAAAATGGCTAGGCTTGTAAGGACTCGAGTCATTAGCCTATTAATCTCTTATGAACCTCTGAACTTATGACAGTACATTAAACAGGGCCAGAGAAAATATTACCAGGGGAGAAGAGAAATATGAGCAAACTGGCCTCATACCATAGCTGCATTTTGAGTAAAAGAATGAGTTATTCTGCAGTGTAAATAAATACAGAGGAGAAATACTATACCAGATTTTATAGTCAAAACATTTTAAATCTGACTACCACAGATATGAACAAGGGAGTACCCTGAAGCCAAAGAAAAGACAGCATTCCCAACCCTTGAGGTCTCTTTCATTATATTATATTACTGTTTGGATTTCATGAGCTCCTGCTACTTTTTAGAGTGTCACGGAGTGAATTCTGAAGTCTCAAGCCAGGTACACAGATTTACACCTTGAAGATCTAGTACTTTATTCCGAAGACTGAGTCACATTTAGCCAAAGTACTTGCTGTACTAGAATATTTAAGACGGGCAGAACTTGTTAATGCTGCAAGAATATGTTTTGCATGACAGAAGTCAGACATCTGGAGTATGTGAGTGGGAAAGGGGCACTTAAATCCAAAAAAGGCAAGGTAGAAACTGACAAAGTGACTGACATCCATTACTAAGTGCAAGGTAAAGGCATTCCTACGGCTAGTAGGTGATAATGGAAAGTTGGTGGACAACTAGCCCACTAGTAGATTTTATGAAAGGTAAGGCCCATGTAAATCAGGTGGATGGTGGCAGCAGAAAACATCTTTAATCATCTAAAAAATATACTGTGCTCAGAGCCAGTATTAGCTGCCCCTGACTTACATGTGAAGTGAGGGTAGGGTATGTACTTTTCCAGGAAATAGGTGGTGAAGAACATGCACTCTGCTAGCTTAGCAGAAGTTTGAGCAGGGCAAATGAAAGATAGCCTGCCAGTGAGCAAGAATGCCTCACTATTAAATGGGTATTCACTTTACTATAGTACAATTTACTAGGGAAAATTTTTATATTAGCCACTGATTACATGCCTTTGCCATATACAAAAAGATGTCATCAATAAATTGGAAAGGTGGGCTTTTTCTTTGCAATCTTTTAATTTCACAGTCAAGCACAGAACTGGAACAGAGAATGTCAATTTGCATGTGTTACCCAGGTCGTTTAATACCCATCTTTAGTATAGAAATGAGAGTTCTCTGCTGGGGGGATGTCATTGTGGCACAGTAGATGTCAAAAAATAAGAAATACACTGTTTTACTAAGCAGCTAAGAAATTTGCAATCTTTTTCTTGTAAAAACACCATGTTGGTGTACTGTTCTGTGTTACATTCTACTAAACAAGTATTTATAGTAGAAGAAATATGACTTAAAGCACATGATGTAAATGTAGTGTTCCTCCATTGATACATGTTAATAATACTTAGACCACTTTCATATAAACCTTTTGAGGAGATAAATGGAAATAATAGGTTGAACTACAATTTCAAATCAATACATCCCAAGGTAGCGAATGTAAAGCCCCTTAAAATATTAACATAGCTAGATCATGTTGGAGAATAAATGTTGTATTTAATATAATTACATAGACATAGTCACATTTGATTGTTTATAATTTCTAGACATGAACTAGTAATTTTCATCCTTTTGAGGTTTAAACTTCTCAAGTGTGTTGTTCCACTTGGCTGTAAAATTATTATCTAGCCAATAAATTATGACTTTGAAAGAGGCTGTCTTTGCATAACTTTCAAGGGCAGGAAATTTTATTCCTCCCTCATTCCATGGTCTAATGTGGTGGTTAAAAGCAGTTCTAGACTTGTCAGGAAAACAAAGGAAATGTATAGGTTTCATGGGTTAGTACTAGGCTAACTGCCCTTGTAGGCCATTTTAAGCCTAGTCATTTATCCAGTTTGGTGTTTAAAATTAACTTATCCCATTGGAGTTTAGATACACCTAACCAATTCCAAGATTTATATTTATATATTACTCTAGCGATAATTACTAAATTAAAACATAGATATTTGGAGGGGACCCATACATTAGGATAAAGGATTTAGGATCTGTCCACTAGTATTAAAGGAGGGAGTCCTGGGTTAAATTTCCTATTTCCCAACCATTGGTTCAAGTTATGCTTGAATGTGGTCAGGGATGAGATTTGTTTTACATGGACAGGGAGCCTGCTCCAGAGAAGTTGTATGGTCTGTCCCTCTAAACTGTTCTGCTAATGTTCCAGAAGAGGTTTAGAATCCCTGGATCAAGTACTTCTGATACCATTTGTCTTGTGGATGTGAAGTATGTCCATCAGTAATGGGATGGAGGATGGCTTTTGTGCTTGATACCGGTCACCTCTTAATATTCTGTCAGAGACTAACTGTAGTGACAGGACTTTGAGATTGTCCATATAGCACATATTATTTAGGCCTTGTATTCTTTTTGTAAGGTATCTCTATGGGCATTCCACTTGATGCATGTGCCTGGACAGATACATGTCAAAATGGGCATTATACTCAATGACTGGCCTAATGAGGGATGAGTAAAGGGGGACAATGACTTCCCTGGATCTAGAAACAATCCCCTCATTTATGAGCTGCACAGTGTGGAAGGACTTCTTTACCATAGTGAACACATATGGTCAAAAGTTACATCACTGTCCACATAAGTTCCATAATCCTGAACAACTGGTCAACTGTTATAGATGTGTTGTCATTTTGATAGTTCTATCAGTCTGGCACCAGTTATTTGTTTAGGACAATCCTTCTGGCAGGATGGCAGACTCTTTTGGAGATTCAACCACTTTTCATAGATTGCAGCCATCTGCAAACTTAGTTACTCAGAGCCCTTTATTACTGACTTTTACTTCTGAGAAGTACATGCCAAATGGAAGAGGTCCCAGTACTGAACCACGGGGACCCCACTGAAGACTGACCTTTTTGTGGAGGTGTTTTCTTCACTTTGATCTCCTGCATCCTATCTGTGAGCCAGTTGGCAATCCAGCAGGTGATGAGGAGGTTTATTCCTAGTTTATTAAGCTTTTCTTCTATGCTTGAGTAGGGGATTGTATCAAAAGTCTTGGCAAGATTAAGGTAGATGGTGTATACCATTTTACCTTCGTCCATTGCTTTGGTGACCTTTTCAAAAAGTGATCTGCTTGTGATGAATCCAAAATGAGATTGGTTCAGTGTTTGTAGATTGTCTATGTCCTTATTAATTAATTCTATGATAATTCTTTCCATAGTTTTGCATATGAGGCTGGTCATATTTATGGGCCTGTAATTGTCAGGATCCATGGAAGGTCCTCCCTTATGCAGTAGATTAACTGTCTCGGTTCTTCATTCTCTTGGTACAAAAACCATATGGAGGCTAAGGCTGAAAAGTGTGTTGTTAGGGCTGTTGCTAAATCATGCTTCATGGTATATGCGTCTTGAGATATTGTCAGGACCGTATGAATCAGTATGTTTAGCCTTTGATAGTGCTTTCAGGACTTGGTCTGGTGTGATTGCTTGTGGTGAGTCAGTTTCACACATTCCATGTGAGAGAGATGGAGGTGAGGGGATAAAGTTTGAGCTGAATTTATTGGCCAGTAGGTTAGTTATATTTTCAGCTTCCATGTAGGTAACATCATTTACAATCAGGTCAGCACACTGTTGCATTGTGCTCCTGAGATTCAAAATATGAATAAAAAAATGCCTAGTGATCGTCCGTTACTAGGGTGGCTATACTCATTTCAAACTTGGTTTTGGTAGATTTAATTAAGCACCTGATTTGTTTGTTTAATTTAATGATGAAGGCTCAATCATTCTGTTTGGGTCTATAGCATATCATCAAAGGTTTAACTCAGCAAACCTCTGTTCGATGAACCCAAATCAGCAAACATTCATTTAAGCAAATGTTCAGATCAGCAAATGGTTTACACAGGAAATAGAATTAGTTGACCAACATTGTGACCATCACACACACTGCACTATGCCAATCCCATCCAGGTGGGGGGCTGTGCCCCCTCATTCCCCACCCAATACCTATGTATGCCAACTTCAAGATCGTACTACAGTGGGGAAAAGGACAAGTTTCCTGATGCTGGCCAACTAATTCCATTCCCTGTGTAAAACATTCATTGATGTGAATGTTCAGTGTTTTAGATTCGATGAATGGAGATTCGCTGAGTTGAACCTTCAATTATATGATATAGACCCATTCTGTTTATTACTCTTCTTAATTTTAGCCAATAATCTCTTCCCTCTATTGTAAAGCTTGTTGATATTAAAGTTCCACTAGGTAGTTGTTTTTCTAGTACTTTGTAGTACACCCTTTGTTTGTTTAGGGTCTATATTAGATAATCGAAATGGCAGAATTTCGAATGATTTAATATCAAACCCAATATCACGAATGCTGAAAACAGCGAAGCTGCACAAAACCAAATTCTTTCCTAGGGAAAGAATTCGGTTGGCCGTTGTTGTGGTTTCACTGTTTTCAGCGATGTGGTAGAAAGTTACGGGTTGGGTTAAGGTAAGTGTGTGATTGTGCAGATGTTCATGTTAGGGCGCAGGTTGGGTGAGTGTGCGATAGTGAGAATTTGGGGTTAGGTGCGGGTTAAGTGAGTTAGGGTTAGGGCGCAGGTGAGTGTGTGATAGTGAGCATTTGGGGTTAGGGGCGGGTTAAGTGAGTTAGGGTTAGGGCGTGGGTGAGGTGAGTGTGCGATAGTGACGGACCTTAGGGTTAGGGTCTGGGTTAAGGTAAGTGGATAGATAGTAGTGTATGTGCACTGTAGTGTAGGGTTAGATGTAACTTTTAAATGTATGTGTGTGGATTGCTGCTTTTTAGTGTGCTTGTGGTGTGTGTGTGTTTCTCAGAACAGCAAATTTTTTTTCCCTGGGAAAAAATTTGCTGTTTTGATGTTTCGATATTGTTAGGGTTCGGGTTTTGCAGTTTGACGTTACGGTATTCGATAATGAGCCATTTCGGTGATCTGATATAGACCCATTTGTTTCTACTGGTTTGTATGGTTTAGTTCTGTATGTTTCAACATATTCAGTAGAGATAACTGGGTTTTGTGGGGATTTGAAATTTGCCAGTGTATCACTTGGAGTGGGTAGTATGTTTTGTCGAAATTTGTAAAGGTACCAGGGGTGGAAGTTGTCCCTGGATTCAGTTTTTATTTAGAAGGAGGTGGATTTATGGTCAGACCTAACAAGTGACTAATATACATAAGATGCCCCCATATTCGTAAGGACAAAGTTGAAGGCATTATTTCCCCTAGTAGGTACTCAGATTAATTGTTCCAGGCTGTTGATACTAACAAAGTCCAACCAAAACCAAGTTTGAGATGAGTATAGCCAACCAAGCAAAGGACAATCACTTGTGGTGTTATAGGTTTCTGACTTCATAGTTAGATAGTTTAGACCAGCCATGAAATGGTGTTGGATTTAATATTGAATGAGTAGTTGTAGTAGGTAGGCATTGTGGTGTTCTTGGGTCATAGAGGATGTTCTATGGATAACCTGTATTTGGGAAGTAATCTTTCTGATGGTGATTTGGACATGAAGAAGCTCTATTGCATCATGATGTTTAACCAGCCTTGATGTGAGTCTCTTCTGAATGAAGACTGAAACACCTCCACCTGTTTTCCTCCTGCACAGTGGCTGGTTTAAAACTGAGGAAGGCACTATACTTATGCACAGATGGAGTACTCTCCACCATTTTAACCTATATCTCAGTCACTACACAGATGTCTACTTCCTCAAGGGTGTGGTCGGCTTGTAGGATGTGGAGGTTCTTGTTTAGTCTCCTAGCACTGATCAATGACAACTTCATATTTTCTTTTGCTTGTTTCATTATATTGGTAGATATATCTGGTTGGCATTGTGTAAAAAGGCAATA
Source organism: Protopterus annectens (assembly GCF_019279795.1). Lineage (NCBI taxonomy): Eukaryota > Metazoa > Chordata > Ceratodontiformes > Protopteridae > Protopterus > Protopterus annectens. The sequence goes on along the minus strand of NC_056732.1, from coordinate 695,916,080 downwards.
TAGGGGTGGATAATATATTTTCCAATGTTCAAAAGCCCAGAGGGTACATGTGCAGGCCATCCTGCAGCAGTGTGGTTTGTTGACCAAGTCCTCCCAGGAAGACAAATATTGGACCCCTTTCGGTTGATACCAAAAACTAAGCCAATTATTGAAGTCAATTGCTTTTTGCTCATATTGCAGCATCATTCTCTGAGAATGTAAAATGCTTCTCAATGCTGGGCTCATACCTGCCTTGGACACATAGTGTGAGACCTCCATCATGTCTCTCTTTGTGTAGTGCAAGGAGGTATTCCTGAAGTCATTGACACCCATATGTACTATGACTTGTTGCTCAAGGACTTGAGTATGTGTGTGATCTGACAGTTCCTGAAACCAGACAGAGAATTAACCATCAGCCTTTCCTTGCTCAGCTTGGTAAAAGGTACATCTGTCTGTCTTACAATGGATATAACTTATAACTAGAATGTTTGGCTTAGTGGATGCCTGCCTAATGGACTTAGCATCCCTGACTTTGGGACTGGTTGAGCTATGTGAGAAGTCTTAATGGGCAGACAGTGTTGCTGAGAGTGCTTTGTGCCTGTGTTGCATTTAGGCAATTTAATCTTTAGACCCTCAGCATATAAAGGATTACATATCACATGATGGTCATGGTGAGGTGCAGTGTGTGATGTACTGCTGGTGATCCTGATGTCTGAATTATCTCTGTGTGAAATTTTAGCATCCAATGTCATTATATGTATATATATCTCTCTCTTACATTAAGTTATGCTGTTTGAATAATAGATGATCATCAGAAAGCATGACACAGTTCTTGCATGTCTTAAGATATTCACCTCAATCAGGCTGGCTACAGAAGTTGTGATATAAGTGCTGGTCCATGGTTTAGACAAGAATGATGTAGGGAGCTGGGGGGACTATAATTACTTTTGAGTTGGGTTAGTATTGGGATGCATAGTTTGTTTAAGCAGACTTATTAATGCGCAGTGAGGGGTGCATTATTTCTTAGGCTGGAATGTACAGATATCCTGGGCAGGCTTTACTGCAGTTCAGGGTGTGATTTATTTTGCTAGGTGTGGGTTACTGAAGTCTCAAGTTTAAATTGTTAATGTTGTATGGATTTAGGAAGGGTTCCTTTAGAGAAAAAGACTTTAGCATAGCCAACTCAGTATAGCGAGAGTCCAACAGTGGTGGTGCATTGAACACAGCTCAGCACTGTGTTCCCCTTTTTGATCAGTGCAGCCTTTGTTTTATCATTTTTTGGTGAAAATACTGTTTATAATGTCTTTAAGATGTAGAGTTCAGTAAAGCTTGTGTCTCACAGATCAAGGATTTCCATACTTTTCAAAGTCTTGAGTAAAAGACCCTGGGCAAGCTCAGTTAAACTCAGGTTATTGCAGACAAGCTAGAGAGGAATGACTCCAAAAAAGCCAAAAATGTTCTTACTCAATAACTTTAAAGTGTGATTTGTTTGGAGTAAGAGCAACAGATTGAACAATGTATAAAACTTTGGGGAAGTGGACCATTTTTGTAAGCTGGGGTCTATCTTCAAATTAGATAATATGTTTGTTCTAGTTAAATATTAATTGATAAATGCCATTAATATTTTTTTTCAAAATGAGTATATCCAGTTTCTTCATACAATTTTTTTTTAATTATTACTTGTAGGTAGTATAATTCATGGGTTTCTTGTCCAACACTATTGTCTAGAGGAATTATGGAATCATCATGTTTGCTTAAAATGAAAACCTAGGATTTATGATTATTACATTTCAAGCCCAATATTTATTCAAAGCTTTTTAATGTTACAATAGTTTCAGACAGTTATTTAAATTGTAAAGGTCAACACAATATCACCAACAAGGAGCATAACCTGTGAATCATAATAACATTGGATCTCATAATAGTCAAGGAGCAAATGTTCCGTGTTTGCACTTTTGGTTTTATTCGTGGTTTACAGGCTTTTTTGGGCATCTCATAAAAGTGGGCAGGAGTTCAATAGGTAATGCAAATAGAAGAGGAGACATATGGTGGTATTTACGGGCATTATATAAATGCATAAAGGCTATCCATGATGTCTGCGCATTTCCACAGCAAAGGCACAATTCACAGAGGCTATTAACACCAAAGCAAGATGGCTGTGAATAGGCGTAAGCATATTAAGTTATGAGATGCAAATGAGAAATGATGCAAAATCGCATATGCTAATGAGAACTTCTCCTGTCTATTTGTGATTTATAGTCAGAATTTCATGCATTTCCATGACATTTGCACATTCATTATAAAAGGCATAATTGTCCCTTTCTATCTAATTTGCGGTCTGCCAGAATGCTGTTACTTGTTGCTAGCCTTGTTATTTACCAGTGTGAGCTGCTAGTATAGGCCAAGTCAAATGCTCACTATAATTTTGACAATCAGGAGATACTTGATAGGTTCAGAGTGGAATGGGATATTGTAAAAGTCTTGGTAAGTGTGTATGGCCCCACGGGGACACTGGGGGGATGCATGGTCATCTTGTCCCTGTGTATACAAAGATATGCATAGTCCTCACTGTACTTGCCACAGGGACCTTCCAGAGATAGACTGGGGACATGTTGGGTATTTCACAGGCTTCTACCTTGAAGATGTTTCAGCAGTTCTTGGATGTATGCTTGGCATATGTGGACCATTACATCTATTTCCCAGTGTCATCTCTGGACTGAGCTCAGACTTTGCATGCCTTTTATGGGGTAGAACATTTTACTGAGGTACTCAGTGTGATATATTGCACTCCTGTTGCAATTAGGGCCTCATCTGGCCTAAGGGGTGAGCAGTACCACAATAGGGAGAGTTACTGTTCCATCAATTGATGGGTAGTGTGTGGTGCATTGTGGGTGGATCACCAACGTTATCTGTGCAGCATCCTGGCAGTGAACATCATTCCCATGTCTGGCACACAAGCTCACTCTACTGCTTCTTCTTGCATGTAGGATATCCAGTGATCATCTTGTTTGTAAGTGGAAAAATATTTTTGTTTCTTTTATTACTTTATTTACATAGTTTTTGTGGTAAAACGTATTGCTGAATACTGAACAACTTTTTCTTTTGGTCTTTTTTTTTTGTTTCAGGTGATGCTGGATATCCATTGGAGCCATGGCTTATGGCACCAGTGAGAAATCCAAGTGGAATTGCTGAAGACAGTTACAACAAGGCTTTGTCCTAAACCTGTACTGTTATTGAGATGATCTTTGGCCTCTTGAAGAGTCTATTTAGGTGCCTGGATGAGTTGGGGGTTCCCTTTAGTATGACTCAGCTACTGCACACAGGATGTTTACTGCATGTTACATTCTGCACAGCATGATCAAGTCCAGTCTGTGGTGAAGTGACCCATGCTGTCACTGCAGCTCCGAGTTCCACTCTAAATATGAGTAATGATGAGCAGCCAGCATCAGTAGTAAGGCACCCATTGCAGCAGGTTTGTGCCTGGCATATGTATGTGCAGGTAAAGAATTGGCATCTATTTCAGAACTACTGACAATGACATTCAGGTTAGTGTTTCCTTTCTTGTAAAAAACACATACCTGAGGATTTAATAAAATCTATGTAAGCATAGTGTAAAACCTACACGGAAGGTACCGTGGCCTTGTTTGTGGAACCCCCTCGGTAGCATGGCATGCATATTAATGAAGGCACATTACTGAGGTTGAGCCATGTAACATGGTTATTGAATCCATGTAGGGAGTGTGTCACTGTGTCTAGGGATGTGTGACACACTCCCTGCACTGTCAATGTGCTGGATATCAATGTAGGCATATATATGAAAAAGTTTAAATATTTGAATCAATCAATTAATTAATTAATTAATTTTATATTTATGCAGTGTGGTGCGCAGCAATGGACATATGCCAGACATCTAAAAATAGAAACTGGATACATTTAATTATTAATGCAAAAGTCAAGTTTAAGCATAGCTGAGTGGGTTTGCATGGTATGGCATGGTGCTTAGCAGTGCTTAAACATTGCAGAGAGGTATATGTAAAACTATAGCAGCATTCTACTCATCCATGTATCTAAATGTTTAGAGTGACAGCCCTGTGTGCAGTAGGTGCAGGGATCAAATGCACAGACAGATTATGAAGCATTTATTTTGCAAATATAAATTCTCACAATAAATTTGAAATTCTGTGTTTCTGCGCTCAGCTGTCCTGTGCTAAGCAGATCTAAGTCTTGACAAGCACTGTTTAAACAAGAAATGTTTTAGCAGTTTTTGGCTGGTTTGCACACCACTAAGCATTGCCAAACATTGCCAGTTTAAGCACTGCTCAGTGGGTTTGTGCAGTGCTAAGCGAAGCGTCAGATTTTTAAAAATTGCCCAATGGCAGTAATGGGTGGGAAAACAAGCTTATTTAAGTGCAACAGGTGGGAATACAGCCATAAAATTTTGGAGTTTAATCTTGGCAGAGACTATGGCAGGAGTTGGAGAGGGTGCATGCTTCTGGGCACAGAGTTGGGGCATTCTGGAGTCCAGGGTTATGGTTGGACTCAGAAAAAACACCTTCATGAAAAAAATCTCAATAAACATAAGATGCCACCATCAAAAACAGGAACAGGAGCAACACTCTAAGGACAAGTCTTTTATTCATACAAAACATTCTGGTACCTCAGCTTCTTGCCATCTAATGGAACACTTCTAAACACCACTCTCATCCTTAAATACATGCACCACAATCATAATTTTAATATATCAATGTTCCAATTAATTAGTTAGTCAGCCAATTAGACAGAAAATTATCATTTTTAAATGTGTTCTAAATATTTCTTAAAAGGGACATATATCCACCATATATAATGCAAATCACACTTCATTATTTTTCATGTGAAAACATATACACAGGCTGTAATTTCAAGAGCACCAAATTCTAATTTATCACATAAGGCAACCTTACATAAATATAAACATATATATATATATATATATATATATATATATATATATATATATATATATATATTATTATATGCAAAGTTCACATTTCACTCTTTTAAATAGCGATAAATATATCAAATATAATTTCATAGGCATCAAATTCTAATTAATAAATCAGGCAACCTTACATGTTGTATATAAAATATAAAATAGTTCTGATGCAAAATTAATTTTCCAATGAGCATATATACACACAAATAAAGGAAAACTCATATCTAAATTACATATAAATATATGTGTATATGTGTACACATATGCATACATCCTTTCTAAATTTCAGAATGGAAAATAGTAATAACCCATATTCTATAGAATTGCATAAATTCATAAGCATCAAATTTTAATTATTAGATCAAGCAACCTTACACATTATATAGAAAATAATTCTGATGCAATATCCCTTTTCCCATGCACATATATACACAGAAATAAAAAAAGAACTCAAACCTAAAATACATATAAATATGTGTATATATGTACACATGTGCATACATCTTTTCTAAATTTCAAAGCAGGAAATAATGATATCCCATATTCTATAGATTTAAATTATTTTCCGTATTCATTCCCTTTGGATGAAAAGTGTGAAAATTTCTACTCTCAAGTCTAGATAACTCTGTTCTAAAATGACATCTCATGCCATTAGGTCATGCCAAAACACTGAAAAATAAACTATCATCCATACCCTGGTGCTTGGACAAAAAATGCATGGCCACTGGGCTTTCAACTTTCTTTCTCCTAACATCCCCCAAGTGCTCTAAGATCCGAACCCTAACCCTCCTAGTAGTTTGACCAATGTACCATTGAACTGGGTGACATTTCCTGTTTTTGATGGTGGCATCTTATGTTCATGGTTGGACTCCTTGTTAAAGGCAATGAAGTCTCACTGCTGCAGGGCCAGTTCCAGGGATCGGAGTACAAGGTGGATGCCTGGGTCCAACTGACATGCAATCACACCAGTGCAACTGGTATCCCCTGCACAGGTGAGCAGGTACATCATCATTATGATGACTCGAAGCATCATAAGGGGGATCTCCCTTATCTCTGGGTCCAACATGCTCGAGACAGGAATGCCCCATGAGTTTGTAAGTATTGTTATCATTGTTTTACTAAAACCTACTCTGAATGCGTGACAGACAGGCATGCATAATGGTGTGTTTCTCTACCCACAGCTGATGAGGAGAGAGCTCGCAACCTAGAGGGCCATGCAGGGTGTTGGCCAGGTTGCACCATAAGAGTGGTGAGTACAGATGTAGCTTGCAATCTATAGTCATATAAACAAGAAGGATTAAATTAATAACTGCCACTAGGTATATTCAGTTTTGATTGTACTGCAATGAATGTGATCATAGACCTGGACTGAAATAAGTGAGTAATCCCAGGTACAGTTCAATAAAGATGAAAGGATGAAACCTGATAATGTTATGGAAATAAAACATTTCTAGTGCAGTCATGATGTTAAGGAAATAAAGCCTCTACTGCATTACTAAAGGTAAGGGATAAAGTTTCAACTGCATTAATAATGTTAAGGGAATAAAGCCTCTACTGCATTACTAAAGGTAAGGGATAAAGTTTCAACTGCATTAATAATGTGAAGGAAATAAAGTTTCTACTGCATTAATAATGTTAAGGAAATAAAGCTTCTACTGCATTATTAAAGGTAAGGGATAAAGTTTCAACTGCATTAATAATGTGAAGGAAATAAATGGTTCTACTGCATTAAGTGTGGAATTAGAGCTGTATTGCAATACCTGCATTATATGAATTGTTCTTGAATAAAGACTGGAAATATACAGGAATCACTGCCATGAAGTCACACCTAATAAAGCTGTGTTGTGCAATATGTGTGTATTTTGGGTTGCTGGTCATGAAATTGAGTAGTGCAACTGCTGTGATGCACAAACACAAACAATACCAGTAAGTGACTGAAGGTTAGCTAATAAAAAGTGTTCTGCTAAACTGTAGATGTGGAGCTGTACTACAAAACATAATGCATTATGATATTTGTTCTACACTATGATCTGATGAAATAATATGAATGCCCAGGGTATATTGTGTATGTCAGGATTGTCTTGTGTTAACCATTGCATTTCAGCTATATGCATTCCTGCTCTTAGGTGTGCTACTGCAGGCAATTATGAAACTGTAACAGCTGTAGACTGAAGATATACCATCTGCATCCGTATATGGGTCAGGTAGCCAACCCAGCACTCTGATATGGTTTGAACACATCACAGATATTCCCACCCACTAGGGGTTTATTGTCTACAGCTGCATTCCATGTATTAATCCACAGTTCACCTACAACCTCTGTCATACAGGGATCTCACGTCTGTGTGTTCAAGTTTCACTGCAGTCTTGTATAACACTCTACGTGTATTACCAGGTCATATTTAGTTACCAGGTGAGCTCTAGGCACATATCAGTCAATCAATATGCAACAATGGCTCAGTAGCTCAGTTTGTTAATGATAGGTGTGATGTACATTTTGTCACACACAGACCAGGGTTCAAATCCAGTACTACTAAATATTATTGAAGAAATTATGTGTTGCTAACAGATGTTCTCCCCACAGGAATTACAGGTAAATAAATGGCTGTACTAGCCATTAGAATGGGTTAATAATTTCCGTGATCAGATGTACCAGAGTATTAACAGGATTGCTCAGCAATGTGATAAGATGTCAGAAAATAAAGGGAACAAGTACAATACTAATAAAAGTTAATACAATAAATAAAATGTATAATCTTGGTATGGCTGTATGCCTGTTGTGTCTGTGAATGTCTGCTGATAGTCTAACCCCATGCCTGCCAAGGAGGGCAAGATGGTTGTAAACTGTCTGTACTGTGCACAATACATGTCTCTCAAGTGTCACTCTGTCACGGACTGTGATCACTGGTGCCTAATCCCTCAGTCACAGATCTAGCATGGACATGAGTTATGTGAATGGTACATTCACACTACATCAGTCCATAGTACACCTTGGTAGTCATATATGTCCCCACTGACATGTAATAGTCCCCTGTAGTTGTATACCTTTATGTGTTACAACTTTCCCCATACTGTCCCATGTGGATAGCTTGAGAGGTATGTACATGCAATAGAAGCTATAGTGCAGTCATATATATAAAGTAAGGGTAAACCTGTAGAGTATATAAGAGTACTGTTGCAAATATAGCCTATACCATTATTAATGGACTGTATTTCTTTCTACCCCATCACTTATCTGCATCATTCTTTATTATTGTTATACATCAGTTATGGTTTACTATTAACATCTGTTGTTTCAAAACATTATGCTGGGCCTTGTGTTTATTATTGTTATGTATTGCAATGGTTGCATACTAACATACCTTGTTGAATTACCTATGTTGTTGGCCTTATGCCATAACTGTTACTGGCATGCTGTTACTATACTGATGGTTATCTCAAGTATTGTTGTGTTCCACATGCTATGCAATGTGATGTTACTGGATTATTTGCAACTTTCTGGCATGCTGTTATAACTAACAAAATATTAATTCATTACTAACATATACACTTTGAAATACCTCAACACCATAGCTCGACTGGGTAAGCAGGTTCCTGGCAATCCACCTACTCCACCTAAGCCGGCTGTGGCACCAGGTGCCAGCACATCTGGGACCCAACCTGGTGTTGTCCCCTCTGCTGGCCCTGCAACATGTACGGATGGAACCGCCTTATTGGATGGGACCCATCTACCCCACTAGGAGCAGATGTGGAGGGGGGTTGTCACCCAACAACTGCTACCAGGGATGGTGTGCAGGATCATGCACTGTAGCTACGAGGATCATCTATACCAGATTGAGGGCAGACTGGCCCACCTTTGGGGCAGTGAAGGTGCAGTGTTGATTGCCCATGGGTGGGGAGCTCAGTTTCACTGCTGCCATCCTGGGGCACATGGCTCTCTGATTCCACAATACCCTCCCCAGCCAACGTGTTTACCCCCATGTGTCATACTGCCCCGTATTCTGACTTATCTGTCTTGTCTGTTTGCAAATGCTACCTCTCCTACCCAACTTACCTCCCCACGTGTACCTATACCCCTTTCCCAACATCCCACTCTCTCCTTAAAAAAAATGGGCATCTGTCCCACAAAAAATATCTCCCCATTGATAGCTCCCCATTTCACATCCGTGTGCATTGGACACACACTTTAATCATTACATCAATCAATCAACACATTTATCTTGCCCTCAGAGGCTCCAAATTCCAAATTGTCTACAACCTGCACAGCTGTTGCTGTAGAAGAAATGGATAGCTATGGTCCTTTCCTACACCTGTCCTGCCCATCCCTACTTGCCTTTCAGTATGTTTTTCCTCCTGCTTGCCCCCATTTCACCTCTATCCTATTACCCCTTTTTCCTTTTCTTTTCTTTTTTTTTTTAATTAGCGTGGGTTTAAGAGGAGCTAAGTGTCACGGTCTACCAGGCAACCCACATAAACCCACTTAAAATTGCTTAAAACTGCCTTAATCACCTTCAGGTTTCTGACAGGCACATCTGCAAAATAATTACCCCCACCAAGTCTTTAACCCTGGACCCTGTCAACTACAGCATAGTGCATTATCACACTAGGCCACTCATCTCTGAAGTAAAACAGGTGTTTCCATAAACATATCCTGATTGCCAATGACATACTGCTTGTACATATAATGGGAAACTCGGCAGTGTACTTGGGATTGTGATGCAGACACCAAACCAGTACATAGCCAAATAAATAATGATGCATGTATGTGAGGCCTGGGATAGCATGTATAGCTGTCAATTGCACAGACTGTTGCACAATTGCCACAGTTGTGCCGCCTACTTTTGGGACAGTTGTCACAAAACCTTTTCTGTGCACTAAAGTACTGACAAGTCAGTGCAGAGTGAGGTTAGAAAATCATGACAGATAATTCAGTGTTACACATCATACCTGTCCAAACACACATGCTAATGCAATTCCTTTGTAACAGACTGTATGCATTCACCTTCTACAGTATCAACTCAGTAGCTCAGTCTGTTAAATCCTTTACATGCTGTACATTTTGCTACCCACAGTCCTGGGTTCAAATAGGTTGCTGCTACTGAATTCACTGCTACCCATCTTAGCATATCAAAGGCTTGTAGGTAGGGATACACTGCACAAATATGTGTAGGCTACCTATATGTCACCCAACACGCTCTGGCACTGTTACATAACATATGTACCTTAAGCACATGCCTCACCTGGAATATTATGGGTACCCTCACCCTGGCTTTGCTGTAACAACAGAACTGACACTGCTCCCTCACTGACTCATACAGCTCGCTGTCCTCCAATGTGTTCATACTCCCCAGTATGAGTCCTGGGCAAAAAGCAGCAGCTGTATCCTGCAACATATCCTGCAGTATGTTCAGCTACCTGCTACAGACCTACCTTACCTCATGACCCCCTAGAACAAATTATCCACACTACACCCACACATGAAGGGGTGGGGGGCAGAGGTCAAGTGAGAGGGACATATGTCACAGTCTACCCCTACAAACATACACAACTGATAGACCAGCATCTACTGCAGCAGCATGCTTATTCTGATGAGTTTGACATATGACAGTCATGTCTGTCTTTCCCCTTACTGACCTCAACCCACATTGTTTAACACTGAACTCCCACATAATTAGAAAATCATTTGACAATGCCCAAACATGACATGCAAAGCTGTGGACATACCACATAAATCTCAACAGTGGACAGTATTTGTACCTACCCTCTGTGATGCTGTAGTCTCCACATTTCAGTATTGTCCTTGTCAAAGCCTAGGAAAGGGGCCAAGCCCTACACGAAGGCCTCAAGTATTGCACTGTTGTGCCATGTCATTGGCTAATGAAATTGCAACCCAGCTGATCTGGATGCAGCTAGCAAGTCTGAGCCACTGATTGTTGCACAGGAAATCACCTGTTATTGAGTATTACCTACAAAAGGCAAGCAGTTAACTATGCTAAACAGGTCTGTACTTTGCTTTACCAAGCCAGACTGCATTTTCAGAATTAGTTTTCTTCAGGATTTCTGCACACAATGAGTACAACACTCTATCAGGTATGTAATACAAGTCCCCATCTAATGGGACGCAGATGGGAGGATGCAGTTATGGGGAATAAGGATTACAACAGTAGGCCTGTAGTATATCTCTGGGAATGACATGTTGCTGATAGCCTGCTGTCCAAAAGTTACAGGCATGCCTAGCAACTCTGACTGGTGTGACTTAGATCACAGCTGTGGCCCTCTCACTCCCTCCCACAATGGTCAGCTCCTGTACAAATGCCACTGGATTGTGTGTTAGACATAGTGACAGTGAGTAATGGTGGACACAGATGGCATATGACATGATGTACTGTCATTTAGTTCCTGTCAGTCTGTGAATGTCACACAGGAATAGCCCTGAGTATCCCTGATGTACTCTGGCTGGGTCACTGTGTTGTTGACATTCGTATTTCATCGCTTGACAGTTACGGCTTCCATATCTGGCAACCCCATACAGCAAGACTGCAGGTCATAGCTATTAGTAGTGGGGAACACAGGCTTAACCTCAGCGACAGAGTGTACATAATGATCATACAACATACAGGTATGAATACAGCAACAGATATTAATGTCGCATAAATTGTTTCTTGAGGGTTCTGGCATGTGACAGCCAGATTCTCCACAGTCTAAGAACAACCAACAATTATTGTCCAACTGTTTGTAAGACATCCACATGTTTCTGGCAAAATGACAACATATATCAGACACACATACATGTTCCGCATACATCTGTGTACTGAAGAAGTAGGACACCTACAGGGAAGATACCCTACAGCACATTTGCATTGGTGTCTGTCATTGTGGCACACAGCTGTTGCTGTACTATCCTCAAATACTTGTAATAACACACACCTATTTGTTAAACAGTGGCTGTCTGACATGGTACTGGGATATCAGTCCTAGGGGACACAACACAGTAGATGGCATTGATGGGAGTGCAAACATTCAGCACACTCCATCATGGCACACAGGGACATAACTAGTATTGCTACTATGTTGCTGATAGCCACATACAGACTGTGTTGATAGATGGCAGGGTATGATGTGGGAGGTAGCAGTGCATGGTGCAGGCCAATGTGGATGTGCATGGTGTGTGCATAGTGGAGAGCAATGTATGTGGGTCTGTGATGTGTTCCCCTATACTTGTCTTTCAGAAAGGATGTATAGATAGAGGTACCCACTGTTTACAGCTGTGGAAAACAAAGTGATCGTGCATGGCCTAAGACTGCATCATGCAATTCTGCTCTCCAGGACTCACCATAATCGTGAACAATGTACTGCATTGTGGGCTGACCTTGTCACGGCAGTGAACCGTGTAGGGCTACAGGACTGAAGCTATGAGCAGGTCCATCGCACAGCAAAGGGCCACTGCTGTGGGCAGGGACTGCGCTGCCACTGGTGGAGGGCCTGCAGCAGTAGAACCACTACCGGCCACAGAGGAATTCCTGGTGAACCTGGGATCAGCCACCAGCTCCCAAGCATCCATCACCACATACATCGTGGAGGTGGGTGCCACAGCCTCCACAGCAAAAAAGTGTCCAGGTAAGCCTCCCGTGTGCATCACTGTAATACTGTATCAGTCATTGTGGCAGCCTCTGCATACTAGTACACGGATGTCAGGTCAATATGCATTGGGCGGGGGAGGTTGTTTGTAATGCACGCCTGTGCACACATACTCAGAATGTCAGCAATGTAGTCAATATCACAATACCTACTTAACATGTACCTATAAGCACATATTATCCTGTAACAATGCTACATTTGTTATTGCTGACAATACCTCTCCCTCATCTTTCAATAGGTCCATCGTGTGTGGCTAGAATCCAATGTCCTATACACAGTGAGTGTGATAATAATTTTGTAAGGCTCATATATACCCAAACAATGTCAAGGGCTGCCATTTTACTGTATAAACAACTAATATGCTTAGCCAGAGTACACTACTTGTATGCTCAGTCTCGGAGGGGTTAACTGCAGTGCATTGTATCGGTAATCACAGTAGTGTATAGTAGGATCTGTCACATATTTGCACTTATTTTTGTAAAGGTCCATGCAGTCTGCTATGCAGGGGGGCAATAGTATGCTGAAGATAGGTGCACTGTGTTTTAGGTGTAGGTCTATCACATACACTGACATATCGCTAATCTCACAGGTGTATAGTAGTGGCAACATTAACCGGACATAGCTGCAGTGCATGTGGTTTACTTGGCCTGTCTTGTGTGTGTATGTTGTAATCTGCATGTGTGTTGTGCATGGGATCAGAAATAAGATGTGGTATGTGTACTGCAGTTGTGGCACCTCACATGAGTGTGTGTGTGTGTGTGTGTGTGTGTGTGTGTGTGTGTGTGTGTGTGTGTATCACCATACATAATAGTGCAGGTAGTAATGTACTTATTTTGTCTTCCTACTCACAGGTGACCGTGGGGTTGAGGTTTGTCCCCCTCACAACCTGATGTCATTGTCTCATCAGACTCTGATGATGATGGTGGCCATAGTGAGCCATAGGTGGGGTTGTTGGGTGCTGAATCTGTCCCATGGGTTGACATCCCACTTCCTCCTCCTTTGTCCCCACACACAGTTAGTATGACCATACATACCCAGTCCCCTGCGGCCACAGATATCGGACAGTCAGACTTTGGCGGCATCGAACAGGAGAGTGTGGCAACAATGGCATCAGTGAGTGTAGACACTGGCCATAGCCAGAGAGCTGGCAAAGTCCCATACAGGCAGATCAACAGGGGTGCTTAAAGGAGGACTGCAGCCCATCCACCACCTGTCACAGGTGTCACATCATGAGTCACCTGACACATGTTTCGGTCCATCATGGAAACACAGGCATGTTCTGAATGCAACATTAGATTGAAGCTCAGGATCATGGCTGCATCACTGACATCCATGACTCCCTCCACCACATTGGTGATGCCATGTATCATTTCACTGATGTAGTGGACAGACTGTGTGGTGAGACACTGTCAATCCTTGACCGCACAATGTCTTTGCTAGAACATGTGGTGGGAGTAGGACATTGGACATGTGACCGTAGGTCAGCAACAACATCCTCTGAGAGTCCTCGTAGCTGTGCAGACTCATGCTCCCATAGTGGCAGTACCTCCAGCACTACAGAAGGGAGGGTGCTGTCCACACCATCATGTGGCAGGCCATGGGAACATAGTCCTGGGTAATCCAGTGAGGGACATGGGCCAAGCAGATACCAGTCACCATCAGTGACTAATACCAGATCTGACTCTGGGCATGGTGGTGCCACTGTCCCTCCTGGCAGATCCAGTTCCCGTGTTAGTGGCTGGAGATGGTAAATTGTCCATTCTGCCATGTATGGTCCACAGCTGTCCGACAAACCTATGTGTAGGGCTAGCACATGGCTTGACTGTGTACATGCACACACTCATACATCTCTGTCACCTGCAGGACACCAATAGACACACACGGCACCTCTCCATGGCCCAGCTGACCAGCACCCCTTCCTGATTCACACACATGATGTCAACTGCTTGGCAAAGCCTACGGTAATGGCACCCTCACAACACACCCTGTGCATTGATGATACCTGTGCCACATCTCTGCCATCCATACCATCATGCATGGGCATGCAAATATGTGTCTGATGCAAAGGGTGTCTATAGTACAGTACATGACATGTTGTAGTACGGTTGTGTTATGCCATGACAGGTGCTGTATGTTGGGATGCATCATGAGTACATGTCAAATTGTTTGTACCATTGTTGCATGACATTAGGTTGGCGGTGTTGTGGCAGACTGACAGGTATATCTTAGAATTTTGTATCTTTCTGTCACAGAGGTTTGAGTGGCTATGCTGTGGAGACTTGCTGGCAGTACAGCAGCTCAGGATGGCATGGTTGTAAAGCAGAAATATGACATCAGCAAGGAACCGCTGTATATGTGCATGGTTACCTATGTCCGTATGTGTAGAACAGTGTGTCAGGGGAAATGGGGGGCAGACAGCATAATCCTGCATGGATACCCTATGACAATGCATCCTACCTTTGCTACGTGTCACCTGAATGTCTCATACCTACAGATATGGGTGGTGGTAGATAGCATTTATACATACTTAGATGTGGGTTACTTAGGACCAGCAGCTGCTCACAGGGCCTTACAATTTATAACCAATGCACACACACACATAGGCAAGACAGATAAACTGCTGCACAGGGTATATTTACACACACACACAGTTGCCTTTTATAGGATTAGAGCTCCTCCCTATCTAGTAGTTTATACTACTGTACTACGTACTTATTGCATGTGCTACAGAGCTTATGTGTTCTGAGAGTTTCTGCCAGTGCTGTTAAGGTGGATGACATCAGCAGGCCCTGTAAAGGAGGACAATGAGGAGGTTGACATGGCCTGAAAATGTATTACCATTGCAAACAGACACACTGCTGCAAGGGGGTATATTTACATACACACAGTTGCCCTTTATGAGATTAAAACCCCTCCCTATCTATTAGTTTACACTATTGTACTATGTACTTATCGCATGCACCACAGAGCTTATGTGTTATGACAGTGTCTGCCACTGCTGTTAAGGTGGATGATATCAGCAGCTGTTGACAGAAAGGCCACTGTTGTGGAGATCGCTAGTCAGAGGGCCATAAAATGATTATATATATATACATACATACACACGCATACACACACATACACACACACACACACACACACACACACACACACACACACACACACACACTGGGTAATATGAGATCAGAACCCCTGCCTACCTGCATACTAGCACACACTACAGCTCCCAGTACTACTTGCACACACCACTGGTTGCATTTGGTGTACCAGTGGCTGCAGCACTACATCACTGTACACCTTTATGTGTGTTTGTGTCTCTTTCTCTCTCTTTATATATATATATATATATATATATATATATATATATATATATATATATGGATTCCAATTACAAGAACGAAAGTTCACTACTTTGAACTTGTAATAGGAAGCCTCACTTCTGTGAAAGTTCTCTTTAATGAAAGTGAACTTTTGCGTAAGTGCACTTCACCGAAAACACCAGAGCACAATGGAGGACATAAAAAACAAGCTATGTCCTCCACTATGGTGCGATAGTCACAGACCTTAGGGTTAGGGCATGGGTTAGGGTAAGGGGATAGTTAGTAAAGCTATCCCCTTACCCTAACCCATGCCCTAACCCTAAGGTTCATGACTATCGCACCATATTGGAGGACATTTCTATGTCCATGACTGCGCTGCAGTCATCATGGACCTTAGGGTTAGGGCACGGGTCATGGTAAGGGGATAGCACATAGGGCTATCCCCTTACTATGACCCATGCCCTAACCTTAAGGTCCGTGAGTACTGCACGGAAGTTCAGTACAACACCCGGTCGATTAAGTGCACTTTTGCTGCAGTGAGCATTCCATGCACTATTTCAACTTAGTGAAAATTTGATCTAGTGTATGGAACCTATATATATATATATATATATATATATATATATATATATATATATATGCGTGTGTGTGTTACCGCTATTTTATATATATATATATATATATATATATATATATATATATATATATATAAATATATTGATGCATATACACACTCACATATGTATATATATCTGTATGTATGTGCCACATACTGATAAATAAGGGTAATCATGTCTGAGGGGGATAGGGTGAGACATATACATATATGTCTGTATGCACAGTCATATATTCACATCTCAGTTCTTTAGGCATATGAACCATCAGACATGGGCAAAATAGGCTAAGCGTAGGAGCATGGTTAGTAATTACAAGGTGACTTCAGGCCAGACCTATCTGTACTCCAGTCCAGGATTTTGTGTGCTACAGCCAATTGGCTGCTGCACCAGATTCAACAGTCCAGCACCTCTCTGATAATATGTCCAGGGGATTCTCCAGCTGTGTGCTGCACATAATATCTGAGTCATAGCTAGGGTGTGTACAGACTGTAATCAACTATACAGGGTTTGGCATCATATGTCTGGTATGTTTTACATAGCATTGTGATTTTCTGGTATATCAGTGGCAAATCATTATAGAATAATGTTAGGAACTGATGACAGACAGTTAATTTACTGACTCCATCCACAGCAGGGAAACCATGCTACTGCTTGACCTGTTATTCTGTGCACTGTCTACATTTGTGTGGCCACTAGTTGAGCCTTCTCCTTATATGTGGACCTTTGTCCCACTCCTGTTCATGGCTTTATCCATATTTCCTGCTCTAAGTAGTTGTAGGTATGCTGTGACTGGGGTACATGGTGTAGCACCTCACACAGGGTTACAGACTTCTCACCACTGACTGTACATGTTTCACATGATGTCCAGCATTCTGCCCTATATGTCTGCTCTGCTCTTCAGACATGTGTTGTTTTGGTAATATACAACTGTATGGTGCCCACTGACTTGCTGTAGGAACTTACAAAGTTACATGATGGCCTGCACATCCTGCTGCTACTCTGACTTGTCACAAACTGCTGTTAAACTAGCCACCTTCTAGGTTACTCAGTGCATGTGCAATTTCCATAGCTATGGCCCTGTCACTCCATTCTCTCTGGCGTTGTCCAGCTTTCTTGCAGTAACAAATAGTGACATATTTTATAAGTCTGTGGGACTCCTACCATAGGAATACCTCACATGCAAAACTGTAGGTACAGGCAGCTTCAAACTATGCTAATGTACTTAACCCAACTAAGCCACACCAGCCACCAGAAAGTGAAGTTTAATCAAAAGCAGACAGACATAACTTTGACCCCTGCATATTGAGGAAATAGGATGTGTTGCCAGGATGTTTGGGACAGCCCTGGGACTGTGTGGTCTGCTGCTATGACCTTGCTAACATACTGTTACTGCAGTTGTACGGAACATGGCTGTGCTAGGGGTAGGGGACTCTAGCATTGACTGTCATGCATCAATCCTATGACAACACTGTCATTTCCCTCAGATAGTGCAGTGGTTTTTGCTGTCTTGTGGCCTACTGTATATTATGGAGCAGCTAGTACTGGACAGACAGTACATGTTGTCTCACATAGCTGCTAGTTCTCTGCAGGTGGCCACAGTAGCCCACTCTATTCCCTTGCATACATGCAGCAGATCAATACATATGCTATCAAAGTCTAGTATCCCATACATTTGTTGTAAAGAAGATGATTTGCCTTGTGACTGCATCAGCTGAGATAACAGTGCTTCAGGACTTACTCTAATGCACACAGTACACAGCCAATACATGGCAAGGTGCAGGTTGTGTGGTGTGGCTGGCATTCTTTTTACTATGTATGTGAGTCAGAGTGAGGTGTCAGTCCCTAGGACCCTATGTTGTCAGTGCATGTGGTATGTGTTGCCTCTTTGCCAAGGGCAGGGCATACTGGGCACACCTACATTTGCCTACAGGGACAGGCTCAGGGGGTTCCTCTTCCAAGTCCCCCTGTGGCTGTGGCTGTGGGGACCTTGCCACTGGTGGGAGGCTGTGTGTCCCTTCCCTGTGATGATCCTGCCACATCTGTTTCCACAGGATCATATTGTGTAGCATGGCTCATACTGTGAACATCTGTGAACATGTGGCTGGAGAGTACTGCAGAGCTCTACCAGATAGATCGAGGCAGCAGAACCGTGACTTGAGCAGCCCAAACACATGCTCTATGATGTTTCTAGTTTGTGCATATGCCTCATTATTGTATTCTTTGGTAGGTGTGTGTGCATTTCTGATGGGTGTCATCCTCCAAGGTTCCAGTGCGTAGCCAGCATCCCCCAGTAGATGTCTATATGGGATGTCCCCCCTGGCAAACATCTGGTACAGCTGTGATGCATGCCAGATATGGGAGTTGTGATAACTGCCAGGGCTGTCAACAGACACACTCATGATAATTCCCTGGGCATTGCACATGACCTGGAAGTTGATGGAGTGATACCCCTTGCAGTTGATGTAGACTTTACCCTCCTCACCGAGAGGTGCTTTCATGTGCACATGAGTGCAGTCTATGGCACCCAGTACCTCAGGGTAGTGTGATACATGGTGGAAGAGATGCATACTGCTGGCCCTCTCATCAGGGGTATGGGGTAAATAAATGTGCTCACGGGCATGTGTTTGCATGGCAGCCAGGAACTGGTAGAGTACCCTGGATGCAGATGCTTGTGAGACCCCATCATGTCCCCAGTTGGTCTTTGAAGAGTACCTGTAGCTAGTATTCAAAGGGCTACACATACCTTTGTTTCCACTGGGATGGCTTCCCCTCTGTTGGTTCTGGGTCTGAGATGAGGGTGGGAGAGCTCAGTGAGCTCTTGTAGTATGTCCTTGTCCACCCTGTAGCGCTCTACAATCTCCAGCTCATGTAGCTCCTGGAAGGTTACCCTGGGCATAAACACTCTTTTCCTTCTCAGTCTAGGCCTATTGTCAGCAGCATCAGCAATGGTCTCAGCCTCTAGCACATACAGATGTAGCAGAGCAGCAGCAGCCCCTAGCATTCTGTCAGATAAAATTCCCAAGTTGTGCAGATTATGGGTGAGAAATCAGATTGTATGGTGTATGCATTCTTTATAGTTGTGTGCTGCAGATACAACCTGTGAGATTGGCTGACTATGATGCATTCCACCTGCCAGGTATGTCTTTGAAGGGTTTGAATAACCCAGTGTTAGTGGAACAAGGCTTATCAGTCATTTAGACATAATTGACTTTCTCAGGCTATTTCCCTTCCTGCTAAGCACTGTGGCATGGCGCACAAACCCACGGTGCTGGTGTAAACACTGCTCAGCGGTCTGGGCACATCCTCATGCACAGGCAGACTCAGCATAGCTTAAACCAATCTAAAACACATGCCCCACAGCTAAACAGAGCTTAGCAGTACTAGACACCTCTCCCGCAAACAGGCACCGCTGAGCTCCAATCCGCTTACATTTATAGTGACACCCCCCCCTTTTTTGTCAGCTACCTGTTCTACTGACACCAACACAGTTATGGGGCTACATGGGTTTTATCTGTGGACACAGTGGCTCATTTTTGCTATTCAGTAACCCCAGCTCATTTGCATACAGATCTTTGCACATAACCTGGATACTTCATTATTTCAGGGTCTGCCTCCTTAGCAACAACTCACATCTACCATTGTACATACTGCATGCAGGGCAGTGTAATGCTTTACTCTCACATATGTCTTATTTTCAGTTTTTAAACATTTTAATATTTTTTTTTGCATAACGGCATGTTTGCACGTTGCTGCGTGCTGTGCAAGTGTAATATGGGTATTAAAAAATATATTATTTTATATTATTTTGCATTCGTTTTTGGACTCACAGGGCATTGGGTTGCACATATCTGTGCCTACCATGACATTTCTGACCTTCTACTCGGGCTTTTACAGCCCGTGTTCCATTTTTACATTTCTGTACACGGTTATTTTCTGTATACACTTCTGACACCAACACAGGTACTGCATGGATACCTAGTGTCTTCCTGGATTGCAAGACACCCTCATTTGCATAGATTTCACATGCTTATGAGGCGATTTGCATACCACAGACACTTCCGTGTCCGCATGCTTGTACACGTCCCTCTGCTCTATTTACTGGATTGCACAGCTGCCAGTATCCATGTTAGATCCACAACACTATGCCCACAAGGAAAATCTATCCATGAAGGCTTTAATGAATTCCCCCACTAGAGTATAATCCATGCATACCAAGTTGTGCAGTGCATATTCTACTGTCACTGTTCATCAGAATTTCCTCTCATCTTTTAAGAATTTTTTTTTTTTTCGGA
The DNA here is from genome assembly GCF_019279795.1 of Protopterus annectens. Lineage (NCBI taxonomy): Eukaryota > Metazoa > Chordata > Ceratodontiformes > Protopteridae > Protopterus > Protopterus annectens. Next base: position 695,895,259 of record NC_056732.1, on the reverse strand, counting down.
ACAGGTACTCATGCCTAAGTGCTCACTGACTCCTGTTCAGTAATGCTGTAAGGCATCATATAAGGAATGATCAGATTTCTACCTGTTTTGCACAGTAGATTCTGCTGAGCAGAGACATAGCTGGCTCAACCAGCACCCTGTATTGATCTGATGAACTAGCATCATAGCCCCTCAGCTGTGCAAGTGAAAAGATGTCTAAAAAGCTGAAAGCTGCAGGAATGCCAATATTTTAAATATCTCAGCAATTGTTTTATTCATAGATTTCTCTGACGCTGAACCATTTTCAATTTTCCCATGTGTTTAGCATTAGTTCTGTATTTATGTCTGTGATTCAACCGTTTCCTTTTATTGGCCATATACATTGACATTTGATCTGAGAGTATTTCAGTGAGTACTGAATGTGGTTTATGATGGAGTCTAGTATTATAAATGAACCCAGAAGGACAATTAGAAGTGCTAGAATAAACTCGGGCTGTATCTGGAGAAGTGGTAGTTGTTTCTGCAAAATTTACCTCTATCTGCCCTCTCCAGGAGGGAGAGCTGTCAGCTTCATGAACCATGGGTGAGTCATAAGGTTTAGGGGGTGCAGAGAAAGTAACAGACACCAGTCATCATTGGATGATTCTGGCTGTGTGATGGATAACTTTTCTGTCTTAATGAATATTTACCCCAGGAATGGTGCTCATCTGCACATTTTTGGAATGTTTTCTGTCTTAATGAATATTTACCCCAGGAAGGGTGCTCATTTGCACATTTTTGGAATGTTTTCTGTCTTAATGAATATTTACCCTAGGAATGGTGCTCATCTGCACATTTTTGAAATGTTTTCTGTCTTAATGAATATTTACCCCAGGAAGGGTGCTCATCTGCACATTTTTGGAATGTTTTCTGTCTTAATGAATATTTACCCCAGGAAGGGTGCTCATCTGCACATTTTTGGAATGTTTTCTGTCTTAATGAATATTTACCCCAGGAAGGGTGCTCATCTGCACATTTTTGGAATGTTTTCTGTCTTAATGAATATTTACCGCAAGAAGGGTGCTCATCTGCACATTTTTGGAATGTTTTCTGTCTTAATGAATATTTACCCCAGGAATGGTGCTCATTTGCACAATTTTGGACTGTATTTTCTGTTCTATCAGCTGCCTGCAGTGTTGATTATAATCTTGTGGAGTTATATTTTAAGCTTCTAACTACAGATTCCTTTTCTTTATTTTTAGATTATTCTTGTCAGTCATTAAATTCTGACCAAGAGGCTGGTATCTTGTTACACTTTTCTTTCAATTCATTTTTGATTTTCTAAAATGTTATCAAAAGTACCTTTTTCTGGAAACAAAAGTGCTTTCATTTTTAGTTAGTTCAGACCCTTTTACCAAATAACTACAGCTGTCTCTTTAATACTTATTAAACATATACCTACCCGGACTCCCATACTCCTGCTCATTTAAACCACTTGTACTGGCACCCATTATAAAAACCCATTCTCATACCAAAGTGATAGTTTTGTGACTAAAATTAGTCACTCACATACCCAATGAAGGCATCCTTGCAGTTCCTTTTCTTTATATTTGATTTGAAGATGGTCTTCAGGAATGGCTTGAGGGCGTGGTGGAGCAGGTAGTGGACGGACACCTTCAGCTAGTCTAGGATTCTCTGCAGTGGGTAGAAGACTCACAGTCCTTGTTGATGATGGTCAGTGTGGCACCTCAGGCCCCTATCCCTTCAACATCAGGGTCCTCCACTGCAACATCAGGGTGAAGAAATGTTGGAGGTCCTGTGGACTGGGAATTCTTGTATTGCTGAACTCTTCTTCTCCCCCTCCTTCTGTTATCCTATCTCCTATACTCTCTTATCAGCTTCCCACCCAAACTACCCACTTAAAAATTTGAAAAAAACAATAGGGGGTCTATCCCTGACAAAAGCACAGCATCCCTTCTCTCCCACCTACTCCAGTACAACCCTTTTTATGTTTTCATTCTGTGTTCCCCTCTTTATGTCTTCCCTTTTTCAGTCTTTCCTATCACCCCATTTCCATTCTTTAAACAATCATCAATCAGGGTGTCCATATAAGGTTGCCCTTATACAAAACATATTAAAACCCCTTTATTTTTTTTAAATACTAATAATAAAAGTTACACTGTCCACCACTTGCCTTAAGTCTTTCAAGCATGACTGTGCATAGCCTCAATGTGATAATATCTATGAAATGCTACAAAACCTAAGATTTTCATGTTATCCTTTACACATATATTCAGGGATTAACTTTAAATACTTTGCACTTTTGACATAAGTGGGAGTGAGTCTTAACACCCCTTTGCATTTACTTAGTCAGCACAAATAACCAGTGCTTACTTTATAGCAGCACTCTACACAGAAAACTACTACGCAAGTGTGAAACTCCGTTCTATGAATACCACCCATTGTATGAACTTATACAACAGATGAGAAAAATAATGGGAGATAGTGATGTGAAACCTGTTTATGAGAAACAAAAACATTACATCTGATAATAGATAAAGGTATGGGATCAGATTTGCTGGGGAGAGAGACAACAACCTTCATTCTCACAAATGCTGGCTAAGTTACAGAACTTGGAGACTAAACTTGACGAATATATTACTAAATCAGTAGAAAGACTGAAGGAAGTAGAATTGATGTTGGCAGCCCACTCAGATGCAATAAACAGTCTTCAGTGTGACTTCATGGAGATTTGTACATGTCTAGTACAGGTATGCATGAGTTGAAATACAGAAAACAAAACTAGTAAGTACTAATGATCTCAACAGGCCCCAAAAGATAAGGCTAACTGGGATCCCTGAGAGCTGGAAAAAAGGGATCCCAATCCTATTAGCCAAGTGCACAGGTATTCTGGAGGTAGAAACTGACATTGAAAGAGATCATGTTTTTACTATAGGAACTGTGGAAACTAGGAAAATGTTTTATATGTATATGTATATATATATTTTTTTCCTTTCTTTCTTTGAAGGAAAATATTTTCTCACACAGAAGACTGATGCCAGGTGTGAATGGAGATCAGCATGTCTTCATTGGGCTTGACTTCTTTTCAGACACCAGAAAGAACTTTGAATTTGCAGTTTTGCAAGGCTAAACTAAATTAACTTAAAACAGTTTTAACCTGCTTACTACAAGGTGGTGTTTCCTACAAAGATCTGCACTTTTTAAGACTCCCACAAAGTCTGTGTGACTATAGAGAGGAATAACTTTTCAAAATGTGGTGGAAATCATAATGCAGATATCCTAACAAGAGACTGAGATAGCAAGTAATTGGAAAGAAAGAGGTACTAGAGTATCATTTTCTCTATTCAATTCAAGACTGGCTATTAAGTCCAGAGTTGGGCTGCAAGACTGAATTGTGTTATGATAACCTATAATACTGGCAGTTGTGAATTTGGTAGTACCTTGCCTGTTTTCCTATGAGACTTTTGAGTATATATATATATATATATATATATATATATATATATATATATATATATTATATGTTTTTCTCTACCCTTCCCCTTTTGATGTCAAGGCTGTTCATTTGTGAGGGAGAATGATCTAGCATGAAAGAGTTTTGGGGAATAAAATATAAGCAGCAACACATACTACAAATGACTCTTGGTGACTAGTCATTTGTGTTCTTGATAAGGAGAATGTGATCATGAGGGTGAGAGCAGACTACTTAGTGCTTGTGGCTTTTGTTTCTCTTCAGTTATCTGGTAAGCAACTGATAGGGTACACTGACTATAATTGTGTCTAATAACTTTTATAGTGGTACAGTATGTTTGGAGGATTTGAAGGGATGGGTGAAGATAGTCTAAATATAACCATTTTTTTCAGTCTAAACATAACCAATTTTTTAGACAAATGCATGTCAAGACGTTTGCCAACAGTGATCTTGACATATACTTTGAGAATATAAAACAGCTTGGCTATGACTACAGACATCAAATCATTATTTGCAGTACATGGAATGCTACCTACTCCATTTACTACTGGTTACAAGGAGAGAGGAATGTAGATCTAAATGTTTCATGGATTTGAAAGCTTAAAAAACATACGCACCCAATAATGTCACATCTGCCTTACAGGTAAATAGAACATAGCTACTCCAATTTACTACAAAAAAAGAGGAGAGAAAAACTGTAGGAGCAAGTTGCCTCACTGACAGTAATCAGAAAAGAACCTTATATTTGATACTATGATAGCTTGAAAATCTGCACTGTACCTTGAATCGTCACATGCAAAAGTGGGACCGCCTGTTTTACACCTTTCAAAGCTGTTTTAGTATCTCTCAAGTGCTGTTCTGTGGTGTGGTGGCCATTGTATATGCTACAACATGAGACTAGAGTTCAACAATACTGAAATGCGTTTAATAAACTTTTGTTAAAATGCTGTCTTTCAAATAAACTTGAAGTAGTCATGGGACTCCATATACACATCATTACCTTTAATGAAATAAAACCTGTTCACACAGCTAATAACCAGTTTCACCAATTACAATTAGGGAGACTTCCTCAAAATAACATTTTGAATATCTCAGCAATTGTTTTATTCATAGATTTCCCTGACACTGAACCATTTTCAATTTTCCCATGTGTTTAGCATTAGTTCTGTATTTATGTCTGTGATTCAACCGTTTCCCTTTATTGGCCATATACATTAACATTTGATCTGAGGATATTTCAGTGAGTACTGAATGTGGTTTATGATGGAGTCTAGTATTATAAATGAACCCAGAAGGACATTAGAAGTGCTAGAAGAATCTTGGGCTGTATCTGGAGAAGTGGTAGCTGTTTCTGCAAAATTCACCTCTATCTGCCCTCTCCAGGAAGGAGAACTGTCAGCTTCATAAACCATGGGTGAGTCATAAGGTTTAGGGGGTGCAGAGAAAGTAACCGACGCCAGTCATCATTGGATGATTCTGGCTGTGTGATGGATAACTTTTCTGTCTTAATGAATATTTACCCCAGGAATGGTGCTCATCTGCACATTTTTGGAATGTTTTCTGTCTTAATGAATATTTACCCCAGGAAGGGTGCTCATTTGCACATTTTTGGAATGTTTTCTGTCTTAATGAATATTTACCCCAGGAAGGGTGCTCATCGGCACATTTTTGGAATGTTTTCTGTCTTAATGAATATTTACCCCAGGAAGGGTGCTCATTTGCACATTTTTGAAATGTTTTCTGTCTTAATGAATATTTACCCCAGGAAGGGTGCTCATTTGCACATTTTTGGAATGTTTTCCGTCATGAATATTTACCCCAGGAATGGTGCTCATCTGCACATTTTTGGAATGCATTTTCTGTTCTATCAGCTGCCTGTAGCTTTGATTATAATCTTATGGAGTTATATTTAAAGCTTCTAACCACATATTCCTTTTCTTTATTTTTAGATTATTCTTGTCAGTCATTAAATTCTGACCAAGAGGCTGGTATCTTGTTACACTTTTCTTTCAATTAATTTTTGATTTTCTAAAATGTTATCAAAAGTACCTTTTTCTGGAAACAAAAGTGCTTTCATTTTTAGTTAGTTCAGACCCTTTTACCAAATAACTACAGCTGTCTCTTCAATACTTATTAAACATATACCTACCCGGACTCCCATACTCCTGCTCATTTAAACCACTTGTACTGGCACCCATTATAAAAACCCATTCTCATACCAAAGAGATAGTTTTGTGACTATAATTAGTCACTCACATACCCAATGAAGGCATCCTTGCAGTCCTTTTCTTTATATTTGATTTGAACCAGCTTTCACTGTTCAAAAGGATAATCTGTCCTTCTGACAAAGATAGTCAGCCCTTGTATATATTGATTAGACCACACTAGCATACAACTAAATTACTTAACACTGTCAGTATGGGGATTGCACATGCTTCCAATTTCACCAGATGCATACAAGTTACCTGATCAGATACAATAAAATCTAATGAAGAAAATTATAATAAAGGTTACTTGTAGAAACTTTAGACTCTGTTGAGATTTGTACAATTTGTGTACTGATACGCCAAAACTTGCCTAACAGAAAACTTGTCACTTTTGGGCCCAGTGGCAACTTGTAATGCAGCAGCACATAAATGGCTTGGAAATCAGAGTAAACACAGCACCAAACTGTTAACATACCCAATAACTTTCATATGACACAGTTCAGCAGAGAATAATAATCTCCTTTACTGCAAAGAGAAACATGTACGTGGAAGACTAGGAAATAAGGTCCTGCCTCCTCAAACAGCTTCATGGAATTTTTATACTCTTCTATTAAAAACAAAATTATTGTTAACAGTCACAGAACAACCACTGACCAGTTAGAAATGAATATTGCATTAATTTTTTCCTTTTTTATGACTTTCCATATTAGGCATAAGTTCTGAATTCCAAAACTTTCTACAGAGAACACCACATTTTACATTTCTACCCTGTCAGCAATTACTAATATTAGGCAGGAAGTAAATCAGAAACATGCTGAAAAACACCTAGGAATCCATCTTGTTATGAAAGCATGTTAGAAATGAGACACATACTAACATATTGCCTTCTCTGTAAGCCTCACCCTTCACAATAGTGAGAGCAGTTTTAATTCATTTAAAAGCAACTGCTTGGCTCAGTACAATGACTTGTAATGAACTGGCCTTCTTGGCATACACGAGTATGTTAACCAGATTTTAACCATTAAAACTCCTTGTCAGGGGCACCATTTTGAGTAGCATTCCATCACTTATTTGACTGAAAACGTAAGGAGATGCTGTCCACTTCTATTGTTGTGGAGTAGCATGCATTTAGGTCCCTCCCCCAATTTAGAAACAGGATGTAGTCTACATGTGGGAGACAAAGCTGTTAAATTTGTTGCTAGGACTTTTGACACTGTAGAGAGATGACCATATACTGTACTAGTTTTAAGTTTTTGTAGTATATAAATAGTAGCGAGTGATGGGCCTAATACTTCTAGTCAGATGATAGCAGCTCCACCCACTGGACAGGTGCAGTCCTTACCCAGATCTAGCTGTCAGATCATATGGCACTGGGGAAAGGGCCAGCTGGGATATTTGACAGCTTCTGTATAACCCACTTAAGTGAACATTGATAATCTCTCCCAAGGTTGACTAACTACAGAGATGGGAGTTGTAAAAGGTTAAAAATGAAAGTGCACGTGTTCTAAAAGGTTAGTGTATGTGTTGCAACAGCATAAGTGGAAACATGGAAAAGTACAGAATGTTACGTTTCCTTTCCCAAGCCTGAGGCAGCATTCTTTCTAAATCGCATGGTAAAAAGAAACATATTCCATACTAAGCTAGAAATGTAGATAAGAAGTTGCAAATCTATTTTTACTAAACTTGACATATTTCTATTAGATATTTAGTAATGGTTTGAAGAATAAATTGCATTACAAACTGTATTAGCTATCATTTTTCTACTGGATGCTAGCACTGGTATAATATATAAAGTTAACTACTTTACCATTTTTCTATAAAGGATTATGAATTCTTAGAGAGACATGGCTTTCTGAGTACTGTCACCCACACGTGTGTGTTATTTCTTTTAATAAATTATATTTTAATCTGCCACTGACTTAAATTTATTTTATTATGGTTTAACCTAACAGATGGTGCTTTAAAAACTCAGATTTTTTTTCGAACTGCCTGCAGCTGCTTCTATAGAAAGTCATTTTACTGGACCGTTTGAGTTTTCTGTCTAGTGTATTTTCTGTAGCATCAGTTCACAACTGCACTTCTCTTTGAAACTTTCAGTCTTGCAAGCTTTCAGGTTTCTACAGGTAAGTATAGCTTTTGTATGCATGTGGTTAGTATGAGAGTAGGATATCTTTAATTTTTTTTGTGCATCAACATTGTAAGTTTTCTTTACAATGGGAGCAAATGTGGTTACTTTAAAAGAACCAGAGTATGGTACTCCCACATGACATATGTTTCAGAATTGTAACAAAGATAGCTATCTTTACTTAGAAAAATGGCATGAGCTCCCTGTAAATGATGTCCAATCAACTTTTTCACCTGCAAGTACTTTTGATAAAAATATTCTGTTAAACTTACAAGAAAGACAGAGAAAAAGGTAAAGCCCCTGCCGGCTGCTGGTCAGCCTTTAATGCATGCCATGTAGAATCTAAAGATAGAAAAAAGAATCTATAGTTCATAGTTTTAAACATAACACAGTTACAAGTGACTAATAAGATGGTTAATCATCTACAGCATTTTCATTATCAAGATCATGGTGGTTATGAGCTCTATCCCCTTAGAAAACTATAGAAATTACAACTTGGCCATGGTGACTCATCTGATAACTGCTTAGTTTTACCCACCGCACCACTGCCACCTTATAATGCTCCACCATCTCCCCCTGACCAACAAGATTCTGTTTTCTTCCACTGCCCTCCTACCTCAATGGAAAGGCCCATTCCTGGTACTCATCATAGCTACAGCCATTAGACTCAAAGGTTGTCCAACATGGATTGATATTTCCTATGTCTGAAAAGCAGTGCCAAATGAGGAAAGCCAACCAATTCCCTTTGACCTACCCTCTGCAGCCTTGTCTGATGACAAACCAGTTTCCTCTTATACTGAAGAAAAAAAAAGTGTGTGGGAACAGAACCAGTGATTGATACTATCAGGACATCTGAGTCAGGTAACCAAGAGCCACTCATGGGAGCTAAACTACAATAACCACTTGTATGGAATGTGTTTGGAGTGCAGCAGCAAGCTATTTATTGCAAAATAAATTTGTGCCTGGACATTTTTGAAAATCCACTCTAACCCCAACCAGCTCACCATTCATGTCTAATTGTTGCAGTGATGACTGCAATTGCTATTTTTGTTCTACCACTACATTTCCTGATCCGTGCTGAAACTAAGTACTGTTCAATTTAACAGAAAAATAAAAATTGATAAAATCTAGAAAGAAATCAGTAGATTGGCATCCAAATATACATTTCATGCCACTTTGAATACATATGCTAAGACTCGAAATGTTAGTAACCATTGGGCATGTGCCCAAATACCTACTGCTTATGATGGAGGTATCCCATTTTTTCCAGTACCTGTAAATTAAGTTGATATGGGGACAGCCTTTTCATCAGTGGTACTAGATAATGATTTATGGCATAATTTCACATTAATAAAATTCCTGCACTTAAACTTTCAGTGATTGTCAAGGGTTATATCGGATATGTGAAAAATGGGACTGTGGAGGTTGGACAGAGCAAATGTAATATTACTCAAAGAACGTATAGTAAAAGGTATGGTCATGCTGAAAGACTTGTTTTCTTTATGGCAGTCTAATATATCCCTGGCTGCCAGCAAACTGGTCGGAGTATTATGTCAGGAGAGTTCTTTCAGCCATTCAACATGTAAATGCCCTACCCAGTCACAAAATTCCTAATATAAAAGATAGTCAGACTGTAAAAAATTTGATCAGTGGCTTTGTGGATTTATAACAAGCAGCTTTCAAATATGGAACTTGGTGATGTTATTTCTGGGGCTGGTATACTACCTGCTTATAGGACTGTAAAATGTACTCCTCCATTATCAGACCCATTACAGAGTACAATGCCCCTTTGGCATGTACCACACCAAGCACATGCAGCAGCTTGAGAGACCACAGAGGTTCCTGACCAGGAAAATCCAGGGTCTCAAACACCTATCCTCTACAGATAGGCTAAAAACCCTGCCCCTCTGCTCAGAGGTGACCTGTGTCTGGCATACAAGGCTATCTCGGACCCAGCCTTGATGGAGTTGTTGCATATCCGCAAGTGAAATTCCACTTGCGCAACCCACACTCAAGGCCTCAGCCTGGTCATTAACATTAATAGAACTTATTGGTGGGATAGACTCGTGTCCTAAAGACTCCCCCCATCTGTGGAACAGACCTCCCTTCTCCATGTCAAGCAGAGTACCTCACTAGCCCTCTTTAAGAGGAACCTGGATGACTGGATGGTAAAGAGAAAATACACCCCTTGGATCCCACCAGTGTCCCTGCTGGACAGGAGAAACAGGTGCTGACTTTGTGGTAACATGGGTGAAATTCTTGGTTAGGCTCATAAGGGCCTCCAGGCCAATAGCTTAGTATCATCCTATGAACCTATGGGAACTGAAAAAGCTATTAAACAATGCAACATTTGAAACTGTCAATTTGATTATTTTAGAGCAGAGTGCCATACTGCGTTAGTACTCCAAAATCTGACACTTGATTTTGTACTTGCGTTAAAGGGAGATACATGTGTTCTTGTGCACAAGAAATGCTGTTAGTTTATTCCTTATAATGCACATGCAATATGTAGTCATTTCAAAGTCAAAGTGGACTTTGTCATTCAGACTGCACAACAGTGCAACTGAATGAAATTGCATTACTTCAAACTCAATGTGCAGACAACATATACTGATATTAATACAACACATATATATAATCCAACAATAAGACATTTATGCAGTGCATTAACAAGTACAATGACATGCACAACTACTCCACTTACACACCTTTGTCAGTACCCAAAATATTGCAGATAATATATTGCACAGATCAGAACCAGACAGACTTCAAATTGCATGGAATGCTAATTTGGTATAATTAATATTGCACTTAAGGTATAAGATTGTACTTTCATAGAGTTATTGCATATGTCTGAATTACTTCAGCATTGTAACTCCAGACCTCGATGACCAGCATGGTGCAGGTTATTACTGGAGTTCCAAAGTCTGATGGCTTGTGGAAAAAAAAAACTTTTATTAAATCTGGTGGTTTTGCAACACAAGCTACAGTATCTACTGCCTGAAGACAAAACACAAGAACAGACCATAGGCAGGGTGAGTCCAGTTTGACTATTTTCATGGCTCTGCTGATACACTGAGCAGAATACAAGTCCTGGATAGATGGGAGCATGGACCTGATAATTCTCTTCACCACCCTCTGGAGAGACTTGCAATCTGAAACCGTACAGTTTCCATGCCACACCGATACTAGTCATTTAGAAATCATTCAAAAAGTGGATGAACTGTCTGATACCAAAGAAGTGGATAGTTCACAATGGGCTTGGCTAACCAATTTGTTTTCAGGAAGGGGAGGCAGTTTGTTAAAATTTATTACTGCTATTATGACTGTCATTTTGTTTTTATTTTTATGCAAAGCTTTAATAACCAAACTCATTGCATCTCAAACGCATGGTCACAGAATTCATGTTAGTTTATAGATTGAGTCAATGAAAGTGAAATAGTAAGTAAAAATGAAAGATTTTGAAGGTTATGGAAAAATGTATGACAATATATTTAAAATGTAAAATGTTTTATAAGGATGGATGCTTTCTCGGGATTAAATGAGGGATTGCAAAGGGTTAAAATGAAATTGCATGTGTTCTAGGTGGTTAGTGTAGGTGTCTTCTAAAAGGCTAGTGTATGTGTTGCAACAGCATAAGTGGAAATATGGAAAAGTACAGAATGTTTTTCATTTCCAGAGCTTGGGGCAGCATTCTTTCTAAATCGCATGGTAAAAAGAAATGTAGATAAAGTGCAAATCTATTTTTACTAAACTTGACATATTTCTATTCGATATTTAGTAATGGTCCGAAGAATAGAATGTATTAGCATTTTTTTATTGGATTCTAATAGTGATATGATTGAAAGTTTACTACTTTGTTAAAGTTTTCCTATAAAAGATTATAACAAGTTTGTTCAGGGAGACATGATAGTACGGTCTCCCACATGTGTAATATTTTAATCTGCCAGTGACTGAAGTTTATTTTATTATGGTTTAACCTTAGGGTGGAAGTGACAAAGCCCCCTATGCACAGGGATATGCAGTTTTACCATCAACTTCTATTTTTAGTCTGTTATTCAACTGAATGTCATTTGAATGGGTTTTTACTTTGTGGATTCTAAGATTATCCAAGAGGAGCATTTAGACTCTGGTAACAAATGAGCCATGTAAATACCATATCATAACAAGGCTACAAATCATGTCAGCAAAGTAGGACAGTGCTGTGCTTCCAAGTACATTAACAGATGCTTGTGTAATCCCACCATACATTAATGGGAGGGGAAGAAAGGGGCAGCAGTTAGTGGCCATACCATTGTGCACGCACTTAATATAGGACTTGCTCTCATGACAAGTCTGTTGAAATGTTTACAATGGGTAGCATCAGTACTAGTGACAAAGATTTAAAAATACTGTATCTATAGAAGGTACAGTGAAATGTATAGCTGGAAAGTGGTTAAAAGCATGAAAAACAGGTCACAGTTTAAGATTTTTGAAAGTAGGTCCAGTCAGCAGTCATCTCCACAGCTGCATTTGGAAATAGTGATGGTTACAATCCTGTCAATGTGTAGCAACTGGTGCAGTAGTTTTTCTTTATGCCCTTTATTTTGTTTTAGTGCAGATGTGGTATTCAGTATAATGTGCCTTCCATGTAGGGACCTTAAACAATATGGCTCACTAGCTCTAGACTCAAACATCTATATTCCATCCTTTTGCTTTTAGAAGTCATTTAATCAATTTAGCAGCAAGCCATCAAGTCAGTATACCACCACATAAATAGTGGTAGCATTTTCAGATTTCATTTAGCATCTGCATATATCTGAATATGGCACTTTTAAATGGCTGTCTAATTTCAGAAATTAGCACGTTCATATTAAAAATGATGGGGAATACCAGAGTAGGAAAAATTATGGAAAACATAACTGAACACAAGTAGAAAAAAAAAACCCTCTCCCCATTAAGAAATGGGTCACTCAGAAGAATGTTAAGGAGAGTACATTTCCAACTATCAAGAGAATTGCTCAAATCTGGAAAAAAAAGTATCATTTGCAACAACTATCAGCATGTGCTCAGTCTCCCCAGTGCAGCATTTATCTAGTGCAACACGATGTCAAAACATTTCCAGGCTCATTGAGTTCCTAGTATAGTTCACAGTATATTTGAGTTTTGCGATACCAAGACCAGTAGCCAAATTTGTGTCTGGGTAGATTTTTATCTATACAGGTCTTTAGCACTGCTGGAGGATGTAGTGAAAGGGGATCCGCACAGAAACCATACCTCATAAATGAAATAGGCTGTGCAATAGCTACAACTAGCCTATGCAGCTTTTTTTTTTTTCCAGACAAGTCTCGCTCTCCTAGGTAGAGGAGTGTAGTAAGTGCTGTGCTTGACAAGACAAAGCTTTTTACCCCATCCTTATTACCAGTACCTACAGCCGATTCCGAACTCTCGTTCACAGGCATTGAATATTCCCCGATACTCTTTGGGCATACTTTTATTACATACCCCCAACTGCACCCAAGAAATCTTTGCAGTATTGGCAATCATACCACTGTCAAATTGCAAGTAATATAAAGGTCAATAGGTTCATAGGTTGGTACTGGGCTATCTGCCCGAAGGCATATATTAGCCCAGCCATGTTGTGCAGTATTGCCCAGCCATGTTGTGCAGTATTCACCACCCCTTTAGTAGAGACCCTTGTACAAGCAGCTAGTACCCTTGGCCCCTATCTAGTAGTGCTGTTGGTGTGATCCCTGGTGTGAACTTTGTTACTCAAGGTTCCTCTTGAAGAGGAATAGTGAGGGGCTTGGTCTTATGTAGATCGGGACCCTGTTCCATAGTAAGGGAAGTCTCTGCAAAGGGAATCTATCCCTCCAGCATGCTCTATTCATTGTGTTGAGGTTTATATCCCTAGAGCGTGTAGCTCGAGTAGATTTGGTTTTGCTAAGATGGAGCATGTTCAACAATTCTGGGTTGGACATGGCTCTGTACGTTAGACAGAGATCACCTCTGAGAAAGCGGTATGCAACAGAGAACAGTCTTAGCTTTTTCAATCGTGCTGCATAGGGCAACTGTTTGAGGCCAGTAATCCTCTTGGTTAGGTACATTTGTAGTCTCTCCAGCTGCTGGAGATGTCTAGCCATGTACATTCCAATTGGTGCATTGTACTCAATAATGGGTCTGATGAGGGAAGAGTAGAGGGGCACCATTACATTCTTAGATCTTGATGCGAACCCTTTTGTGATCAGATGGGTCACATAGAAGGATTTTCTAACCACTTTGGCAACATGGTTATCAAAGAAAAGCTGACCATCTACTTGGGTCCCTAGATCCCTTATTTCTTCTTCAGATTTCAGGGGATTACCTCCTATGTTGTAGTTTGCGGGTACTCTGTTTTTTCCAAAGGGGATTACTACGCATTTTTTTTTGCATTTAGCTTGAGACCATGGCTTTGACACCATGCATCAGTCTTCATTTAGGCTCTTCTGGAGGATCGCCATGTCGGCCGGAGACTCTATTATAGTACCCAGTTTGCAGTCGTCTGCAAACTTAGTCAGCCACAGCACTTCCGTGCTTGCCTGTACTTCTAAGTATATGCCAAACAGGAGGGGCACCAGGACAGAGCCCTGAGGCACACCACTCATTACTGGTCTGGATTCGGACATAGATCCCACTACTCTTACTTTATGGGATCTGTCTGAGAGCCAGTTCGCGATCCATCTTGTGACATAAGGGTTTATGCCCAGGCTGGTGAGCTTATCAATAATACCTGAATGAGGAATGGTGTCAAATGCTTTAGCAAGGTCAAGGTAAGCCGTGTGTACCTCCTTTCCCTTATCTATAGCCTGAGTAACTGTTTCAAAGAAATCCACCAGGTTCAGGAGGCATGATCTGCCCTTGACGAATCCGAACTGTGTGGGGTCCAGTGACTGGAGGTTCCCAATCTCTCCATTTATGAGATCCATAATGATTCACTCCATAGCCTTACAGATCAGACTGGTCAGGCTTATTGGTCGGTAGTTCCCAGGGTCAGTTGTGGCCTCACCCCTGTGTAGCGGGACCACCATTGCCGTGCACCATTCTATGGGCACATACCCTTTGGAGAGGCTGAGACTGAAATGGGTATTAAGATGTGGGGTTAATTCCTTTTGGAGCTCGCGTATGAGACAGCCTGGGACACCATCTGGTCCCATGGAAGCAGTGTTTTTAGCTTTAGATAGAGCCTTGTTAACCAACGTATTGGTAATAATTGGACTTGCACAATCCCCTAGAATGGTAATAGGCCCTGTAGGTGGTGAGGTGGGGGAGAAATTTGCACTGAACCTGTCAGCCAAGATGTTGGCAATGTCAGAAGGGTCAGTGTATTTTGTTCCATTTTGTACCAACTCAGAACAGACCTGAGTGTTGCCATTTAGGTTTTTGATGTAGCCATAGAAGGCCTTATGGTTATCCTTGGCAACTTCCTTTTCAAAATTAGCTTGGGCCCTCAATTTCTTACTAATGCTGATCAGGGATGATTTTTCTACTTGAGATTTGGCGTTTTTTTGTACAAGTCTCCTCCTTTTATTGTAAAGTTTGCTTATGGCCGGGGTTCACCAGACTGGTTTCTTCTTGCTTGAGGAAGGAGTTTTGGTTTTATTTGGGATAGCATGGTCCATGCAATCCTGAAGATGCATATAGAGTGCGCCTTGGTGTAGGATTCCGCATCCTGGATATCATTATCCTTCTGCAAGGGAATAGTGAAGCTTTCCACTTCGGATGCAAGTAGTTTGAAGTTTGCTTTGGAAAGGTTTTTGACTATGGTTTCTTTGATTGGGGGGAGGTGGAGGAGCAGGGATGTCCAGGGTTATCAGTTGTTTATGGTCATCTTATCTAATCATCTAGGATCTTAGCATCATCCTCTTTCTCTCTTTATAATCA
This sequence comes from Protopterus annectens, assembly GCF_019279795.1. NCBI lineage: Eukaryota > Metazoa > Chordata > Ceratodontiformes > Protopteridae > Protopterus > Protopterus annectens. Next base: position 695,879,577 of record NC_056732.1, on the reverse strand, counting down.
CATGAAAGGTGTTACGGCTTTACAATAGGGGAACTTGTACATTACATTCCTACTGGGGATCTGCTGGTACAACTGTTTCAATTCATATGCAGATACTATAGAGACAGAAGAGGTTCAGCCATCTGTAGTTCTCTTCCTTTACCATTTTACATGTTTTTTTCTAGTCAAAATGACATTGCTCAAGTGCCATTTCTATTATAGTCATTCCAGTACGGGCAACATCGAGCACTGAAACATACAATAAAATTAACAGAACCATATAAAGGCCACTGAATGCCCCCGTATGGTGGCCTGTCCTACTACTGCCTATTCCCAGCTCTGTCCATCTATGTTCTTATGGTGATTACACTTTACTACACTCTACCACTGCCTAAGTTTAGCACAACCCTCACTGTAAGCACTTCAAATCTGATTTGATCTGGGCACCTACAGTGCATTGTTACATATTCAGTTATCTCCACCACTGCAACTTGCAAAGAATTGCATATCCAAAATTATGACCACAACTTGCCAGTGTATAAATGACATCATTTTTAAGCTTCTTTATTCTTAGTTCCCATTTTTAAGGTATTTTACTCCCAACATGTTAAGTGGTGCAGTCTTATGGACAGTGCAGGACCTTTTGTAGTACGGTAACCTCAATTGGAAGCCGCAAACCTTTGTCTTGGTAATTTGCTGCTACACCTGGTCTGTGTAGCACAGATGCATTTATTCTTAGGTCAGATGCTAACCACCAGTGTAATTTACTGCATGTCCTATATTTGAAAGGCTGCACTGCTTTAGATCAAAATTAGTTGCTGAATGTATGCTTTGCTAACATAAAGCCTGCTGCTTTGGATGCTAGATGTAATCTGTTCTGCACCCAGCAGTCATTTCTATGTACAGAACCAGGATTGCTCACAAATCCCTCATCCAACATGCAGAAGATAGAACCCAAAGAAAGTCCAACTCAAAGACTTGGGGGGGGGGGGGGGGATGTGCAAACTCTCCATACTGAGCAGAAATCAGGAATAAATCTGAAACCATGGAACTGAGATTGGCACCTTAATCACAAGGCCACAAATACACATTAGCTAGTTCAGTAATAGTGCTGAGTATCCATTATTGGGTTTATAAAATGAGTGATACCCTCGCATAACCAACAATGCTTTTATAGATACTGGGTTTTGCAGGCAAAATTGCTGTTAAAATTCAGTTGTCAGTGTCCAAAACAAACAGTTGAAAGACTTTCAGATACAGACTGAAAGTTATGATACCGGCCTGAGCCCCCCCCCCCCCAAAGCAGAACATGAAAGGCCAGTATTACAGCCTTTGGTCTGTTTTGTCATTTATCCACAGCAGATCTACATTCTGATATTTTGCATAACTGCAAGATTTGCTGGACATCACAGATAGACCGCGCAAGACAATTGGTCTGGGAAAATGGCTTGTGCTCGGACTTGTTAGGATTTCTCACTAGTTATACATTTTTTTTCCAGTGTCACTTTAGTACAAATTTATACTCAAAGGAAAAACAGATCAAAATTCTGGGGTACTTTGCATCTCATCACACTGCAACTCACTGGAGAAAGTACAGTTGTGTAAAATCTAGAACAGTGCTTTACTTTCTCTTCACTGTTGCAGTATTCCTTGAGTGACTTTCTGCCAATAACAGCCCAACATCTGGCCAGTATAACAAAGCCTTTGGAGTTTATAGGCATAATACATCTTATGTATGCTCCCCATATAAGGCATAAAAGTGACAAAGATGTACATACCCCAGAAATGAAAAATCCCAGGAAGAACAAGGAGGAAAGAAAAGAATCCCTGGCCAGAAAGACAAGAGGAAAATGGCAGAGTAGAAGGGAGGAAGACAATACTGCAACTACTGCAACAGTGAAGAGAACATCTATTATAACATTTTACACAACTCTACTGCCCTTCCACATCATTGTTGCAGTATTCTGTGTGTAAGAGTAGAAAAGTTCAAGAGGAAACTTGGGAGGAGGAAGGCACTAAACAGCTCTCTAGAAACCCATGCAGCTTGCTCTGGAAAGATCCAAGTTGTAATTTTTAGTGACGCTATGGACAGAAGTCCAAGTAGTAGTCAAGGATAGAATTGGAATGCAGTCTTTAAAAAGAAGGGCACTAGAGGAAGCAGCAGCTCTGGTAGGATGAGCTTTTATAGAGGCAGAAAGACATTTACCATGAAAGGAATAAAAAGAAATGGCCTTGGAGATCCATGAAGATAAAATTTGAGCTGCCAAAGATGTGGGATGAAAATAAATGGACTTCAGTGCCTATGCAGATCCAAGGTGTGAAGAACCTTCTCACTAGCAAACCGCAGAGAATGAAAAAAGGACAGCAAATAGACTGATTAAGAGACAACTCATTAACCACCTTGGGCATAAAAGGATTAGCACAAATTGACACCCTGTCCCAGTGAAAAGCAAAGACCCTGAAGTTCAGATACTCAACTTAAGGGGGTCTAATTTTATCCGATTAGAAAACTAAAATTTGCTAAACTGCCTCGACACTGGAAGTGCAGTTCAGCAAATTTGCTCTTGGGGAGCTGCACCCCCCACACTAATTATATATACCAACGCCGAGATCACACTATAGTGAGAAAAGGGCAAATTCTCCAATCCTCACTGTGCCGCAATTTCAGTCTCAGTTCACTGAACTGCATTTCTAATGTAGATGCAGTTCAGCAAATTCAGTCTGGGGATATAATATAGACCTGAAGTAAGGACCAAAAGAACAGTTTTCCCCAAGTACGATGTTGCAAGAAAGCTAAAGCTGCAGGTTCAAAAGGAGACCCAAGTCAATTTTTCAAGAACAAAATTATTGAGGTCCCAGAAGGTAGAACAGGCTTCCTGGGAGGCCTGATATGGAGGACAGCTTCAAGAAATTCTTTTACCTCAGAACCTAGAGTCTACATGAGGAGTTAATCATAGTCAAGCAGAAATAGCTGAGAAGTGAGCTTTAACTGAAAAAGTTGCTAACCCAGCATGGAGCAATTCACATCAAATGAGAGAACCAGAGGGATCCCCACTGAAAAGGGATCCTGTTTACAAGAGAGGCACCACACAGAAAAATCTCTATTTGGACAAATAATTTCCTGACCACCTGCAAAACTAAGCATGTCCTCAGAAAAATAGGTGCCTAAAAGGGTCAAAACCCCATCACTGTCAGTTGAAAAGTGGACAAGTGAAGATGGATAAAAGACCTCTGGTCTTGTGTGAGAAGGTCCACCTGGTGAGGTAACTTGAGATTTCCACTGACAGTGAAAAAGGGGACATAAACGTTGTTTGGGCGGAAAGGGAGTTAGTGAAATTTTGGTGGCGTCTTGATTTCATGTTACTCTTGGAAGCAGGGGAAGGTAAAGAAAAAAAATACTCTTCCAAAGAGATATGGCATCCACCTTCAAAGCCAGAGGGCTTGGGACTCTGGAATAGAGAAGTTGTCTGTTCAGAGGGGAGGCAAAGATCAACCTGAGGAATACCCCACCGATAGACAATGTCCAGAAACGCATCTCTGTGAAATGTCCATTTGTGAGCCTGTGTGCTTGACCTGCTCAGAGTCTGCCAGTATATTTTGCTTTGAAGGAATATAGACCACCTGTACTGAACAGTTGGAGCCTAGACCTGAAGAGAGCACCTGTAAAGGAGGTAGGACCATGTCCCCCCCTTGCTTTTTTACATACCACATCAGTGTGGTATTGTCTGAAATTTGAGGGCCCCTGGGAGAAAGAGGGAATGAAAAGCCTAAACAGGTAAAAGGAGAGCTCTCTTCTCCTTGATTTGAGGTGATCTGACCTCTTATGGGGAGAGGAGACCCTGAACCTTGAGAGAACCAAAGGAAGCTCCCCAACCAATCTGAAGAGAGCTCTGAGATGGGACTGAAAGTTTGAAAGGAAGCCCCAGGTTGCTACAGAAGGATCACCAGAGGAACCATCCTCATTGGTCCTTTTGAATCTTTTTAGCTTCTGATATTCAGGCCCTGCATTTAAGCAGGTTTCTGCTTGTGTGTCATGCAGGGCCACACACTGTTGCATAACTATGTGCCAAACCTGGGCAGAAATATCCATCCACTGAGCTACTCAGAGATCCAGCCCTAGCGGCAGTCTTCAACCTAGCATTATGGACAGGTGGACTACCCTTGTTTTTCCTGCCAATCTTGACTTGGGTCTCAAGGCAGTGAAGCAATTGCCTCATGTACACACAGACAACCCTCTAATAACAAGCACTCTAGTTGAGCGAGAGATGCATTTATACCAGGAATCTACAATCCACGCTCTGTCCTACTCAAAACAGTAACACTGTGAAGGTTGTCAACTCACCACTACATATGCTCATAGCACCACTACTCCAACACATAGTATGCAAACATGTATAACATACATAGCCAGTCTTAGGCATAGGCCAACTAGGTGGCTGCTTAGGGCACCGCTCCAACAGGGGCACTTTCCCAGTATTTATTTGGTGTAGGTAGACCAGGATGGGGACACTGGGTATTGTGGAGGGGGTGCTGTGGAGCCCTTTTGCCTAGGGCACCAGTTGACCTAAGGCCGCTGCTGTCCACATACATGGAGGTTCTCTTGAAAAACTTAGCAAAACACATGACTTCTACAACTAAATCTACAACACATAGCAACACCAGTGTCACACCAAGCCAGTATCATTAGGACTCTGTCATAGTTCATGTTGGTGTGAATGCCAGAGATGTACCTCATTGGACTATATGAAGAGAGACATGGTTGAGCTCTGAGTACATGTCCCAGGCAGGTATGTCCCTAGCCTTGAGCAGCATACTACCCTCATCTAGAATGATGCCACAGTATAAACAAAAAGGGATTGGATTTCAGTAAAATCAGCTTAGTTTTTGGCATTATTCAAAGGGGGGGATCTAGTTCCAGTCAGCCTGAAAGCCATGGTTGAGGAGTCTTGCTGCTTTGCCAGAGATGGTTTGCACCTGGCACCTCTGGCTTTCAGCTTCTGGCAAAGGCCCTTGCCTCCCCATAGTACCTTTTTAAGCAAGGTCTCAAACATTACAGATGTGAAATTAATCAGAACAAAATGGTAATGTTGCTAAATGCTAGAACTTAAAACCAAATATTGCACTCCTTTGAAGCACTTCAATAGAAGATGTAGAGGTCCGTGCAGTCACAGAAACCTGGTTCAAGTCAGAGAGTACCCTGGCCTTGCAAGGCTACAGTGCCTTCATAGGTTGGTACTAGGCTATTGGCCCTAGGGCCTATACAAGCCTAGCCATAATTCCCTGGCTATTTCTTCCCACAGTATTTACTTCCCTGGACCCCTGTCTAGCAGGGTGACAAGACACGATCCCAGAGGTGAATTTCCTATTTCCAATCAAGGTTACTTTTGAAAACAGCCAAAGAGCTTCTTTGCTCGACATGTATAGGCAGTCTATTCGAGTCTGGGGAGTCTCTGGATCAGGAACCTATTCCTCCAGCATGTTTTGTTCATTATAAGGTTTAGATCCCTGGAATACGAGTCTGAGGGATTGGGGTGTAGCATGTCCAACAGCTCTGGCTTTGACATGGCCTTGTATGTTAAGCAAAGATCACCTTGGAGTAGTTATGAGACAGTATAAATGGAGTTTTTTTTTTTTTTAAAACACGGTCAGCATAGGGCATCTGCTTTAGGCATGCGATTCTTTTACCGAGATATTTCTGCGGACTTTCCAGTCATTGCAGATGTCTTGAGAGGTACAAACCAAATGGGGCATTGTATTCTATAATGGGTCTAATGAGAGACGAGTACAGTGGGACAATGACCTTTTTTTTCTGGATGAAAAGCCCTTCGTGACAAGGTGTGCCACACAGGATTTCCTGACTGTTGTGGTGATGTGGATATTGAAGGGGAGACCACTGTCCACCTGTGTTTCCAAGTCTAATCACACTTTTGGTGTTTAGTGTACTGCCACCTATGTGGTAATTCACGGGTGCATGTTTTTTCCCCCAAAGTGGAAAACTACACATTTCTTGACATGGACCTTGAGCCCATGGGTCTGGCACCAAGCATCTGTTTCTGTAAGGCCCTTTTGTAGAATATCCACATTTGGGGATTCAGTAATGGCTCCCAGTTTGCAGTCATCTGCAAACTTTGTTAGCCTAGTACCTACCTATGGCTATCTGCCCAAAGGCATTTATAAGCCTATCCAGAATGTGTTGGCTTTCGCCACCCCCTTAGATTAGTTCCCTGTGCCTCGGTCCAGCAGAGCCACTGAAGTGATCCCCGGGGTAAACTTCCCATTTCCCATCCACTCAAGGCTTCTCTTGGAGTGTTAGTGAGGAGCTCTGCCTAATGTAGATTGGAATCTGTGACGTCTCTGGGACAGTAATCTATCCCTCCAGCACATCCTATTTATTGTTGTGGTGAGGTTTAGATCCCTAGAGCATGTGACTAGAGGGGATACGGCTTTCATTAGGTGGAGCATGTCCATCAATTCTGGGTTGGACATGGCCTTGTATGTCAGGCAGAAATCACCTCTTGAGTAGGTGGTAGGATAGAGTAGGTGGTATGCAACAGAGAACAGCTGGAGTTTCTTCAGTCAAGCTGCGTAGGGCATCTGTTTGAGGCCAGTGATTTTTTCTGGTGAGTTACTTCTGTGGTCTTTCCAGCTGTTACAGGCATCTTGTAAGGTACATCCCAAATGGGGCATTGTACTCTATGATGGGTCTGATGAGTGATGCGTAGAGGGGTACAATGACCTCTTTTGATCTGGATGCAAACCCTTTTGTGATTAGGTGGGCCACATAGGATTTTCTAACCACTTTGGCAATGTGATCAAAGGAGACATCTACTTGGGTCCTCAGATCCCTTATTTCATCTTCTGTATTTAGGTGGCTACCACCTATGTGGTAATTTGTGGGTACTTTTTTTTCCAAAGGGGATGACTATGCACTTTATGGCATTTAGCTTGAGGCCCTTAGTGTTGGCCTGTACTTCAGAGAAGTAGATGCCAAACAAGAGCAGTCAGAGGACTGAACTCTGAGGTACTCACTTGTCTGGAGCTGGATTTGGAGTTGGCTACTTTTACACTGTGGGTTCCGTCAGTAAGCCAGTTGGCAACCCATCAAGTGATGTAGGGATTAATGCTCAGTTTAGCAAGTATCCAATATTCCAGAGTGGGGGATGGTGTCGAAGGCCTTGGCGAGGTCCAGATAAGGTGGTCCACACAGCCTACCTTTGTCCATGGCTCTGGAGACTTTATTCAAAGTAGTCAAATCAGGCTCAGGAGACAGGATCTGCCCTTCACAAACCTAAACTGTGTGGGGTCCAGTGTTTGAAGGTTGCCAATGTCTGCTTACAAGTTCCATGATAATACTATCCATGGCCTTGCAAGTCAGGCTTGTCAGACTGATGGGGCTTTAGTTCCTAGGATCCAAGGTGGATCTCCCCTTGTGGAGTGGGATAACTGTAGCTGTGCACCACTCAGTGGGCACGAAGCCCGAGGTGAGTCTATAATATGACACTTTGGTGGGGTGCCAGTTCATGTAGTACACAGCCTGGGATGCCATCTGGTCCCATGGATGCTGTATTCTTTTGGAGAGTGCATTTAACTGTGTGGCCATTATTACTGGAATTTGGCAATCTTATAGAGATGGGCCCTTTAGGGGGTGAAGTTTGCACTGAATTGATCTGCCAGGATACTGGCAATATCCTTGGGATCAGTATATTTAATGCCATTCTGTTGCTCAGAGCAAATCTGAGTATTGCCATTTAGATTCTTGACATAGCTATAGAATGCCTTGTGGCTGTCTTTGGAATCTTTGGCAATTTTATTTTCGTAACTAGCTTTGGAGGATTTTGAGAGATCTCCGCTTCTTACTGAGGTTGGTAAGGGAGGTTTTGGCATCCTGGGATTTTCCTCTTTTCTGCAACATTTTCTTCCATTTGTTGTAGTTTATGGCAAGGGACCACCAGATTGGCTTCCTTTTTTGGAGGAGTGTCTTTGTTCCATTGGGGATGGCACAATTCATGCAGGAGTGGATGTGCTCACAGTGCCTTATAGTGTAGGATCCAACAGTCGAATTTTCAGTTCCTGTCTGCATAGGTGTCATGACGTTTGTCATTTCTGACAACTAGCATGAAGCTGGCTTTGGAGAAGTTTTTTTTTTTTTTTTTTTTATACGGAGGTTTCCTTAAAGAGGGGTGGGATGTAAATTATGGTCTGACCTGACCAACAAGGGGGTAACCATAGGTGTGGAGCATCAATTTCCCATGTTTTGAATGACCAGGTCTAGGATATTGGAGTCCCTGGTGGGACTAAGGATCAGTTGTTACAGGGTGTTGGAATTTAAGAATTCCAAGAACCGTTGGGCAAAGGTGTTGGAACACTAGTTTCCCCATCACCCAGTATTAGGGCGTTTGTTGCATCTTAATATTTTCCAGTATGTTTAGAAATTATTAGGGAGAATCTTGGGGCATGGTGCAGGATCTGTAGCAAGCTACAGTTTGGATTGCAGTCTTACCTAGTGTTAAGTTTCACCTAGAGAAGTTCAGATTCATTGTTTGGCAACTAGCCTGGTGTCGTGAATATGGACACTCCTCCACCTTTAGTGTTTGCGGTCCTGGTTTGGTGGTCGAAAAGTGTGGTAAGAGTTGTAGCCTGGTATTGCAGGGGTGCTCTCTGGAGCCTTAAACCAGGTCTCCGTTACTGCACAGACAATGTTAGTGCCTCGAGAGAGTGCATTTTGTGGTTTAGACTTCTAGCATAGAGTAGCATTACCTTCAGATTTTGCATGCTTGTACCTGTTACAAGTGGCTAGAAAATCCTTCTATATGGCCCACCTTATCACAAAGGGGTTTGCATCTAGGAATAAGGAAGTTAGTCCCCCTTTACTCATCACCAATTAGACCCATTATTGAATATAATGCCCCATTCGGGATGCACCTAGCAAGACATCTGCAGCAGCTGTAGAGGCCTCAAAAGTACTTCACAGAGAAGATGAGCCTTAAACAGATGCCCTATGCCATGAGGCTAAAAAACTCAGATTGTACTCTGTCGCATACCGGCGACTCAGAGGTGATCTGTCTGACATACAAGGCTATGTCAAACTGCAAATTGCTAGAAATGCTCCACCCAAGGAAAACCCAATCCACCAGATCTGCACACTCAAGGGACATAAACCTAACGTAATCAATAAATAGGACACGTTGGATGGACAGAATTATGTCCCAGAGACTCCCCTTGCTCTGGAACAGAGTCCCCATATATGTACAGCATGGCTCCTCGTTGGCACTCAAGAAAAACCTTGAGTGGATGGGAAACAGGAAATTCACCCCAGGAATCACTTCTATGGCCCTGCTCAACAGGGGGGCAGGTAAATAAACAACCTGGGAGGGAGTGATATAGCACAAAATTTATGGCTAGGCTTAATTATGCCCTAGGACAAATAGCCTAGTAACTACCATATGAACCTATGTTACAGTAGTGGTTTTGTCCTTTGAACTTTGCCTAAAAGGAACACACCTTTAGACCACAAAATGAATGTGTGAAAACAAAAGGGAGGCAGTTTCAATCTATGTTAGAGATGAAATTCACCTCCTCCACCTCCCATCTAGTTAAGACTGGAAAACTCCATTGAGTTACTCCAGGTCATGGCGGGCAAGACCCCTATTCACGTCATAGTCCAACATAGATCTCCCTCCATGGGTCACAACACCCACAAAGTAGACAAACTGGAGACTATCCAAATTTTACCAAATAGACTGTCTAGGGGAGATTTCAATTACCATCAACTGGTAAACCTACACTAGCCCCAACTCCATAGCAAAGTTCCTTAAACTAATTCAAATGCCCCACAACAAATGGTCTATACTCAGAGGTTAACACACACTCTGGATCTGGTCCTCAACATGTCAAACTGCTGCAAAATGTCAGACTCTCATTGGCTAAAACTGACCACAAAAAAAAAAAATTGAGCTGGCACCAACACCAGATCTCAAATAGGGTAAAAAAAAAATCAGACTAAATCACCAAGGCAAATACCCTCCTAGGTAAAATGCATTCCAAGACCCACCCTAATCTGAAGTGGTAAGTATGCTGAAGCTTACACTAAAGCCCAGTACAAATCACTTGCACAAAAGTGTATAAACTCAACCATACCAGAAAGAATCAAAGCCAGAGCCTCAACTAAAAAACAAGCTGCCATGGTGGACATCCAGCATAAACAAACAAACTCAACACAAAAAGTTGCTGTCCAAGAAAAAATGGCAAGGCCCCAACACAGCCTCAACAGGCAAATAAGACAACTTTTAAAATTCTCCAAGGGATCCTTTGAGAGGCACTTAGTACAGCCAAGGATAATCTACAGCTATGTGCACAACCTAAAGGGAAAGATCAGACCCACTGACCACAAACAGATAGCAAATGGATAGGCTTGGGGAAAAATACTCATCTCCTCCTACCTTACAACAAACCTTCCCCAAAACTCCCCACCCTACATATCTGAACAGGTCCTCAAAGCAAAACAAAATGCCTCTGAGACCAGATGACATTACAGGCTGTCTTCTAAACAGGCTAAAACATGAATTAGCATCACCACAAAGTACCCTTTTCAATCATAGCCTAACCACAGGCTTTGTTCCTGCAGAATGGAAAACAGCAGTTATTCCCCTCCACAAATGTGGCCTAGCAACAGACCCAAGGAATTGCAGACCCATAAGCTTGACCAGGATGGGGCACCATAAATGCTTACAGGCGATGCAGCCCACAACCCCCCTGGACATGGGCAGTCATCACTAAATGCAGTCTTGGGAATTGACTAGCATTTGTATGGTATTACATTGGGATGAAATGGCTAGGTTTAAAATAACCTCTAGGTTGATTACTAGGTTATCTATGATCCTAGGACAAGTAATCTATGATCCTAGGACATTTATAAAGAAGTTTGCAATCGGGCACCTTGTAAAGTCTGTCAGGTTCCTTGGGAGTGGAGGCAGAGAATCAGGAGCAACAGAGGCTGCTGAAAAGGTGTCTAGGAGGGCAACCAAGACAACAGCAGGTTTGAGAGACACCATCTGAAAGAGTTTGTAATACCTCTGGAAATATCAGAAGCCAGAGAACAATCCCACTTTAAATATTCCATCACAAGAGAAACAGTGTCCCTAAGAGTGTTCTTCTAATGGATAATCTGGACTAGAATCCGGTTTCTCAACCCCATAATCCAAAGGAGAAGGGATCTGAGAAGAATATGCCAAAGACTCTTCCCCAGAATCCAAATTCTCTGGGGACTTCTGCACCCTGAGCCTCTTAAGGAAGGCGCAACCAAAGAGACTCCTTGAGGAGGCTTCAGGGCCATTATAGCATTAACCCCCCCCTCCCCCAAGAGTAAAATCCTGCCATTCTCATTGGGGATCTTTATCAGCAGTTGAAATTTGTTAATAGTTTGAGGGACATGCACAAAAACCCTAGGAGGTTTGGACCCCTGCAGATGCAAAAACTTGGAAGGAATCTTCTCCTGAACAAGAATCTGTAGTATCCCTAGATACCTCAAATAGAAGGGGATCCTTGGCCAACTAAGACTTTGTAAAGCCTGTGAGGACATGCAAGATAGATCCATGCTGGCTTCCAACAGGAGTATGGCAGAGGAATCTGAAGCAACTACTGGCTGATTCTCTGGGCTTTCACCAGCCTCGTGAGAGATCTCAGGGGGGAGGCTGGACAGCTGTCAAATCAGACCAGTGTTTTTTGTCTTGGCAGGTGGCCAATGGTAGGAGCAGGACGACTCATCATAGCACCTTGCACCAACAGTAGTATATGTTGGTTTTCTAGGTAAATAGAAAAGGTAGAGAAGGGACTACATAGGGTCTTGGAGACAAACGCTTGGCTGATAGAACACTGCATATGGTCATGGGAAGCACCCAAACACAAGAGATTGACCATCTTTATGGAGAATCTGCCTCTCACACTGACCCACTTTTTGGATAACATGGGAACTCAAAGAGAGTTAAGCAACCTCAATAGGGCACTTATCTGAAATGCAGCTTGGTAACTAGCACAGAAGAGCATTTATATAGATGTTCGATAATGGCATTTAGACTGATGGTAAAGTTGTTCTGGAAGCATTTAAGTCATCTTTATGCCCTCAGCCTTGTACAGGGAGCATACATGTGATTTACATCGATAAATTCCAAAGGCTTTCATGGACCATCTTTGGCAGAAGATACAGCAGTGATATGGAAGGGCATCCTTAGCGATTTTCTAGAAAGTACGGGAGAAAAACTAGAGGAAACCATGAATAAAATACTTTCCGGTGAGATTTATCCAAGCCTCTTGGGACCAACAGCTTCCAGAAGTATTCTAGCTTACAGTATAGTAACCACCAATCAGTTTTCACCATAAATGCATACCAACTCAGTATGCACAACTGAGGTTCTCATTTTGGTTGTAAGAGAATAATCAAGGACCCCCCACCCCTAGAGGAATAAAAGCAACATTGGCAAAACATTTCTGTTTGTATTTGTTCATTAAGCTGTACTGCAGGTTTTTTTTTTTGGTGGTGGGGGAAGATCACTAACTTGCTTAAAATCACCCTCTACAGCTTCATTTAAACACTGCACTCTGAGGCACCAACTAGGACAACAGCAGTTATATGCATTTGCACTTCTCATATAACAGTTTCCACTCGACAAACATTCTTGCTATTCAAGACTTCCATCAGGGCCTGGAAATCTTTGCATACATTTGTAACAATGCAAAATCTCTCATTCCATACTGTCCATGTTGTAGTTAATTTTGGATTGGGGGGGGGGGGTGCTTCCTTAGCAACTAAAAATTAACAGCTACAAATTTGGCACAAGTTCCATGGATGCCATAACCGTTCTAGCTTCCATCATGCATTCTTAGCAATTATGAAAAGCAGCATGTACTAGGCTCATCCAAAACCATTTTACAAATTCTTATGTGAACATCCACCCTAGTTCCACTGGGCAACTCTTCACTGCACTTTTCTAAGGGGGGAGGGGGTGATAAGTGTGAGGTTGTCAATTTTCAAAATATGGTGATATTTGCTTACTGCTTTCCTTAAGATGAAACAGGAATATAGCATTACACTTCAAAAACACAATGGATATTGAATAAATAACTACTCACTATCACCCAGAACCAGATTTATTGACGTTAACAAAAAAGAAAATCAAAACAAGCAGAGCTCTTCTGGAAACTGAAGACATGCATCATGCATCTGAGCACCATGAATAAGTTCACTAAAGCCACACAATGGGAAAAGGGCAGTCCCCAGTTCTGGAATTTCATTAATATTCCTGAGACAGAATATCATCTTTGCTTCCTTCACCAGATCCTTTGGAGACTTTCTTGGGTAGAAGCTTTGCATGAATATTAGGCAGAACCCCTCCTTCAGCAATAGTTACATCTCCAAGCAGTTTGTGGAATTCCTCATCATTTCTTACAGCCAACTGGATATGCCTTGGCAAGATTCTAGACTTTTTGTTGTCTCTTGCAGCATTCCCAGACAATTCCATCATTTCTGCGGTCAGATATTCCAGAACTGCTGCCAGATACACTGGGGCTCCAGTCCCAATTCTCTCTGCATATTTTCCCTTCCTCAGCAATCTGTGAATACGACCCACAGGAAAGCACAAACCTGCTTTTGCAGATCTGGTTTTGATCTTTCCTTTCTCTGGTTTCTTGCCACGTCCAGACATCTTGGTGTTTGATCTAGGAGCAAAATTTGAGAAAATTAGGGGCACAAAAAAACAACAAAAAATAATGCTTGCCATAACATGGAATTTGAATCTATGTAAAGTTTGGATATAAATGCCAGCCATAATTTGAAGACCCTCAGAAGTATACATCACAGTGTTACATAGTTTACTGCCAAGGGTAGGCAGTTCTGTTAACACTACCTTACAATTGTTAAGACAAAACTTCTCTCTCACTATAGCATATCTACTCTAACTCTTGTTGCTGGCTGTACAAGTTTTAGAGTTATCCTACTACCATTGTGCATGTGTAATACTCCTTTACCCCAAATACAGCAGTAAGCTTCTTTATTCCATGGAAGGTAGGCCCATTTCTGATCCATCAATGGAAACAGTATGAAAAGTGTAGCTGCAAGAATGAAAACCCTCTTATTTCAATGTAAGAACTACATTTTGTTTAGGGCTGCTATATCAATTCAATCCCTCCAATGGAGGGCTTGAATTTTGCACTGCAACTTCCAGTGGGCAGAGCCCATGCTTTTCATTAAAAACCAAATTATGTCCTCACATTTCAAACAAAAGTTCTCATCTCTGAAATTAAATGTCAAATTCTTTAGCACAGATCATAGTTAGTGGTAGTATTCTTTAAATTCTAGGTCTTAAAACTGGATTTTATTGCATATTCATGCTGCACACCATGTTGAAACATGAGGTTTTGTGGCTAGTAACAGTGTTGCCAGCCAGGAAACTGGGTAAACAAACACTAACAATCCTGTTTAAATCTGAGCACTGAAGGTCTGCAGCTTTGCTCGGATGCCACAGTGATCACCACGGTTTAACAGATAGTGCAAGACATCTGGACAAAAGGCCAACAGTGGGTGGGTGGGGGGGGGGCAATGACCTAGAAATAAGGACATACGACACATTTGCTCTCTAGAAATGTACTAGAACAAGTGGTGTGTTAAGATACATGTTCTGAAGGATTTGAAGTTCAAAACTCAATGCATATAATTGAGTCACATCAGTCCTGAGATAATCACAGTGATATAGCAGAAAACCACAAATTTGACAAGGAACACAGCAAGATATAAAGCCAAAAGTCTGGACAGTTGAGCGGTACGATTGTCAAGTCTAAGGTACAAACAATAATCAGTATCTACACAGTGCAGATACTTGTGAAATCTTATTTCTGGCATTTTGTAATGAAGTAGTGTAAATGATCTAAGGGTACATGGACAGCCATGTAAAATAAACACTCAGGGGAAGTGTGTGTATTGAATAGGGACACAGATGAATTGTAGGAATGAACACAGAAAAGGACATATGAAAAAGCCTAATGTACAGCAGATGAGGGCATGTCCATGAAAGACTGTTGTAGCAGCAACACCAATCAAATATCAGTCTGGTACAGTAGGGACTGCACAGTGAAAATGTTCATGCGACCATCACACAAGGTGACACAATAGGGAGGATTCTGTAGGAGGTAAGAATCCTGCATGAATAGGGCAGAGGGCATTTAATCAGGGATCTGACAACTATTATGGTACATCCACACTAGGAGTAATCACACACTGTCCTGGCACCGTAACATCTGTTGGAGGCATTAGGAGAAACACTGCTATACCTATATGTGATGCAATGAGCAATACGGGCTAGTTAACTGGTGTGCATGGCTTATACATATGGCACAATCCACAGTCACCAATGTTACCCAGGTCAAGTTAATCAAACACTTGTGTACTGTGTGCATCACAAGAGAGGTGGCACACATGCATCTGGTATAACAACTCTATGGGGGTTGCTCACCATCAAGGTAAAGGTTTATGCCACAATGAATACCTGGGTATGGCTAATAAGATGTGCAATAGCACACTGTGACAAAAGTGGTACACTTCAATTACACCACTAGAATGTGTACATAAAGGGTGTATTGTACTCTTATTGATGTAATGAAGGCAGTGAACTATGAAGCATTATGGCCTCTGATATAGATATCCTTTACATAGTAGTTGTGTTACATACACGGGAGTAGTCAGCACTGTGGAATGCCCACCAGCATGTTGTCACTTATCTAACCCAGGACACAGGTCCCATACCTATTGGTCAGATTACAGGGTGCAATGTCTACACTACTTGGGTTGTGCGCATTTTCCTGGCTACGTTTTGTCATTGCAGTTGTCATGGCTGTGCATCAATGCGGTCCATCACAGTTTGATAGAATGACTGCCCACAATCTGTAGTCCTTCAGGCAGCTGTTTGGACACAATGTGTACGCCATCTGTAATGTCCATCACTTAAATAATGGACAGGAAAGGGCCCAGACAGCCCTGATGTATTGACTAGAGATATAGGTCACCTCACACATCAACATTTAAATGCCATGTAGGAGATACACTGGTCTCCCCACTTGGGGATATAGGTGTATGTAGCCACATCGAGTGTTGAGTGAATACCTGTGTGGATTTGTGTCAAATGCCTTGGGCTTGTCAAGTTCAAAAGGCTGATCGTGTCATCATACATGATGTAGCATTACCAACTCACAGGTCTGCTTCACACAGCCAGGATATCACTAGTGGTGGCCATTTAGAAAAGGTCCATGACATGTTTTGTCTACCTCACAGATGAGGAGAGTCAGGATGCGTCTATACATTCATGCATCTGGTGCTGCCCCCCTCCCCCCAACTTGCACAGAATGCATGCTGAAAACACTTTTACAGCAACATAGTCTGTGTGGAGGGTGCATTGAGGTGTGTATTCAATGTCATGTGATAAGACTGAGGTCTTGTGGATAGGCCTGGATGAAGGTAAGGCAGTGCATACTGGCTATCCTCAACTGGCCTAGGATTTGAACACAATCCATGTTAGGATCATTGAGAAACACTCCCAGCTGGAGATTAAACCTAGTGTCACTAGATGGGTAATAAATTGGCTCACAGACAGAACATATACTATGAAAGTGGGCAATGACCTGTACCATTACAGCAATCACCACTAGTGTACCCCATGGAATCTGTGCTCATCCCTTTACTGTTTGAAATCTATTTCTCAACAGTTCCGTATACAGCCTTTAGCCTACCGTTTGCACCCAGAATGAAAGAATAGTCTATCAGAATCCACCTATGGATGATAGTATACTACAGGAAGTGCTAACAGACAAATGACTGGTGACAAACCACACTTGTCAATTTTGGCCTTCTGCAAAATGGAATTCCCTGCTAATTGCAGCAGGGACAGTTCTGCTATGCTGAAACCCACCAAAGTTTCCACACTGGTATTGAAAGCTTATGTTGCACAATCACAAGTTAATCATACTCACATCTCAGGATTATATTACAGCACTGTACTTGAACCTCATCAGAACACTAATATTTAGTATAATGCTCTCTTTTGCATGCATCTCAGACACATACAACAGCTGGAGACTCCACACGAACCATGCCATGATGTATGCAAATATCACTGCAATCTGTATCGTATAGGATGAGGTGATTTCTGCCTCGTCTCCAAGCCAGTCTCTGACCCTGCACTAATGGGAATAGTGCACATCCATAAATCAGATCTAGCTGACATCAGCAGTGTCTGGCAAGTAGAATGACAATAAGTGTCCTACATGCTGGTCTAAAAGACCCTCTGTCACACAGATACGACTGCAGTGAGAACAGCACCCTTACCCAAGTACACAGACTATTGCTCTTGGTACATTTAGTCAGCACAAGTTCGACTTTCACAAAAATGGAGGTCAACTTCTAGTGGATGAAGTCAGCAGGGAATATTGGAAGGCCTACATAGGTTCATGATGGGTTACTAGCCCAATGGCCTTAGGGCGTTTACAAGCATAGTTGTATAAAAACACAAGTACCCTTATTGAGGATGGTTGGATGGCCATTGTTAGCCATGGATTTTGTGATAAACACTGACTAGCCCCATCTATGGAGGGACACAAGTGCCAGCCCAGAGGTAAATTTACAATCTCCCCATCTAGTTGTCAAGGTTGTGCTGGAGTAGGATCTTTGAGGAGCACTGCTTCACATGCAGTGGGGCATATTACAGAGGAGTGGCAATTGCTGGGAGATGCATACATCTCCCCCGCATGTTTTGTTTATGTCACAGGCTAACTGGAGAATCCTGGAGCAAGTTATTCTTGTCCCACTTTATTTGCAGATGTCCAGAATTTCCAGTAGGGCAGGGTCTGGGACTGCCCTTAGGTCAGGCATAAGTCAACTCTCCGTCTACATGATACAGAGTAGAGTGACAGGTCTTTCTATCGTTCCATGTATGTCATGTCTTGGAGCCCCTAGATCCTCCTCCATGTTTTCCAGTTGCTGCAGGTGTCGAGTTAGACAGAAGGGAACATTGTACTCAGTGGTCTGATAAGTGTAGATTACAGCAGAGCTATGACCTCTCTGGTCTTGGATGAGATGGTCTTATTTATGAGGTGCACAATGTAGAATGTACACCTCACCACTATGGATACAGCACTTTAAGTGCAGATTGCTATCAGCATGTGTTTGCAAGTTTCAACACTGTTGAGCTTATAGGGATGCTATGTATAGCACAATTAGCAGGGGCACTTAATTGTTAAGAGGACAAGAGGCATGTTGTGCTTTAAGGTTCAATCCATGTGTTTGGCACCAATCATTTGTTTGTCAGTCATTTCTACAATATGTCAACATATTTGGGAGACTCTATAGGACTGCGTCCAGTTGGAGCTTGTGGAGCAGGGGCAGTCTGATCCACTGGTGCTGGCCTACCTTGCTGTGCAGCATTTAGTGATGTGGTACATATGGATGACATGGAGACATTTTGAAGACATAATAAAAAATAGACAAGGGTTGGAGTGAGCAGCAGGCCATCCATCTTTGCCTGTACTTCAGAGAAATAGTTTTCAGAGTAGGGGCCCAGCACAGATCCTTCTGAGGTTCCACTGGTAAGTGGTCTAGTGGTAGAGGTGCAGTCCCAAACTTTGATAGTGTGTTCTGTTGCCGAGCGGATGGCTATCCATCTAGTAATGTATGGGTTAATCCCCAGATAGGTTACCTGAATGGGGATAGTGTCAAAGGCAGTAGATAACTCAAAATAGGAAGTATATCCCATTATCCCTCATCCAGGTCTTTGGGGCCAGTGTCAAAGAAGTCCATTAGATCTAATGAGCAAGATCTACCCTTGACAAAGCCAAAATAGGTTGGGGGTATCAAAGGTCACTTATGTACCAAGTGACATGCCAATTCTTTCCCCAGTCTTGCAGACAAGGCATTTTAGGCTTATGGGTCAATAGTTCTAGTTCTGCATGTTAGCAAATTGATGTGCATTGCATATCACACAAGTATATTGCACATTTGAAGTTAAAGGTTTCTGTAGTATAGGCGATGTGTGCGAAAAAAGTACTGAGACACCAGGATTTCAGTGCTGGTGGGAGGCAACCCATGGCTGTATTGTGGACATGTGACAATAGGGCCTTCAATCTGTTATGTTTCCACATGTAATTTCATGTCAGACAGGAACTGGACAGTAAACAGCAGTAATAAATTAGAATTTTCACTTTTCCATAGTGCAGTGAACAGTGAGTTTGCAGGTCTGTTGGCCAAGTGTATGCACAGAGATACACAGTTCTAATAATTTCCCATGTTTGCGCATAGTTAAGCGGTGCACAAATGTGAGCCGCATTGTTAACTCAATAGTATTGAGTCTACCTGCTTAACTGACTCCAGAGTAAATGCATTGTCATTTCTTTTAGAGTCTGGATGATAGTGGGTTTGAATCCAGAGTTATCTAATACTTTAAACAGTGATAATGAAAGGACATTAATTCTTAGTACATGTGTTACTGCATGCTAGCATAGCACAGTGAAGACAACTGCAGCATTGTACCTCCGGCTCAGTCACTTGGCATTGCTGCATGATGTGAAACTCCATGCAAAGAGGCCAACGATTGAAGGGAGCCATTGCTTTTTCTGCTACTTGGTGTGCTGGGTGCAATTCTATTTCTTGAATAGATTATAGGTGTTAAAATGGGGTAGATAGGAAACTGATGAAATCGTGAGCAAGCAAAACAACAAAGGGAAAGCAATACAGAAATGGGCAGGAGGGAGGCAGGAAAGAACCACAGCTATCCATTTCAACAGTAAAAACTAATCATATATGCAGAATATTAGCTACATTTGGAGAGTCACCTCCAGAGATAGGGGTAATGTAGTCATGTTTTATAGCCAATTGGACCAAGTGTCAAGATGTGTGAAATGGAAAGCTATGTATTGGACAATTGTTTTTTTTCTGGGACTGGTGCTCTTTTTAATTCAGTAAGAGGACTGCTAGGTTAGGGATGAAGTATGTCTGGGTCAGGTAAGGTGGGTAGGAGAAGCTAATGTAAGCAAGAAGAGACATTGATGGCGACACCATGATTTGGGTGAGGGAGGGGACACAACCTAGGCTCATGCCAATCAAACTTGGAGACAGTGAGACTAGAATCCTCACCCACTGGACTCACTTATGCTTTACAATCTCCTATGGACCATGGAGAGCAGCCTCTCCATCTGGTGTAGATGTACACCAATGGTGCAGTGCATGACCCTATGCACCAACTCTGGAATCTCCAAGCAGGTGATGAATTTACCACCTCCACCACTTTTCCTGGAGGGTACCACTGCAACAGCTTCCAGGGCAGTACTAGCTGAGGGCACAGGTAGTGCAGGAGCAGCAGATACAGGGCTGTCAGTTTGGCAGCCAGATGTGCTAGGCATCAGTGCTGGAGGCAGAACAGAGGGGGCAGGCTGATCTTACTGTGCTGTGTAGCATTTGGGGATGTGGTACACACAGATGACATTTCAATGACACTAAAAGACAAGTGTTGGGGGGTGAGGGGGAAAGAAAACTGGTACCATAATATGTGACATACAATGCATTAGTACTATAATGTATGACATGCAATGAATAAAATTACACGTCTTATCTGAAGTATTACATTAAGTATATGCCCTAACAGATGCAAGTGCTACAGATTTCAAAGATTACTTCAGTGATGTACATATTGCACACAAGGGTGTTCCATTTATACAGACTAGTTTACTCCAGTGGATTTCTGCCACTTGTACAGAGTTAATTTAATGTAATTATTGAAGAAATACCAGTATTATATAGTTGTGAATTGTGGTATTTAAATCCACAACCTTGGACTACAGTCAAATATTGGACCCCTGCATTTGGTTTGTGCTACAGACTAATGCATGCATACTTGCTTTTACAGTTGGGATATGCATTCTCAGTTTGATACAACTCTATAAACTACCAGAAAAGCTAACTTCTAAAGCTACAACACTGCTGCATACATACCACTTGCTTTCTTCAGTCTCTCCAATCAAGCAACATGAGCCTGCTGACTGAAGTCCTGTTCGGTGGGAGCTGGGGAAAACAAAAGACCATTATGCACATCAGTCTTGCCTGTATCTTTTCAAGTCTTACAAGTACTCTTATTGTCATACTTGCACTGATGTGGGATGTCACCAACCTCATTCAACCAATGGTTGAGAGTAACATCTTTTGCCCATGTATGTTATTAAAATTATGCCTACACTACTCTTCAGTGTGTGGATCATCAGTGGCACTGGATACAGCCTGGGCCACTATTCCACTCCTCAGACTTTACTGGGTGCCAGAATAGTCCCCCTGCAGAAGCCTTTGGCTGTGGTGCTTTAGAGTCTAGACACCCCACCTCTGTGCCCTAAACATGGCACCTTCTTCTCCAATGCCAGCCATGTCTAACAAACTAGAGCAATGGAGACTGGAATTGGTGAAAAAGCATCAGTTATTGCATTTACTGGCAGTGGGCAAACCCAAGCAATGATGCCAATTGCATTTGCATGATGCCAAGTGGAGGGCAGCAGTGCAAAGCAGGAAGGAATTATATTGAAACTGGAACATTAATCTGACACTTGGCCTTGGTTTGAGGGGCATCTACTGATGTAGCCTGGAAATATACATTGGAAATTGGAAGCCAACTGTTAAGTGAGCAGACATGCACTGGGGGGCATAAATATAGTGACCAGACATTTGTTTTTGCCTTTATACACGGAGGAAAGGCAAGGCTATGGAACTTCCAAACAATGACATTGGTAATTTCAAAACTCTGGACCCTACCCAGATTGGATTTGTAAAAGCCAGATCATGTCTCCTAAACCAGACGGTCACCAAAGCTGTAGATGAGGGTAAGGTGGTTCACACCATCTATCTAGATCTTGCCAAGGCTTTCAACACCACCCCCCACTCTGAAATTATAGATAAATGCACTAAACTAGTTCTAAATCCCTATGTCACAAGATGGGTTATCAACTCCCACACTGTGAAAGTAGCAGACTCCCACACTGTGAAAGTAGCAGACTCCCACACTGTGAAAGTAGCAGACTCCCACACTGTGAAAGTAGCAGACTCCCACACTGTGAAAGTAGCAGACTCCCACACTGTGAAAGTAGCAGACTCCCACACTGTGAAAGTAGCAGACTCCCACACTGTGAAAGTCAATCCAACTTCAGACAAGTGGAGTACCATAGGGTTCAGTCCTGGGTCCTCTCCTGTTTGGAATCTACTTCTCTGAAGTACAGGCTAACACAGAATGTCTTTGGCTAGCAAAGTTCGCAGATGACTGCAAACTAGGAGCCATAAATCAAATCAAAACACCCAACAATGTGGACATCCTACAAAAGGGTCTCACTGAGAGATGCCTAGTGAGACAGCCATGGCCTCAAGCTCAATGCCAAAAAGTGCATGGTTATCCCTTCTGTACCCATGAACTACCACATAGGCAGTAGTCTACTTTACACCAAAAGTGTGACTAGACCTTTGACACCAGTGGACAGTAATCTCTCCTTTGATAATCACATCACCACAGTAGTCTGAAAATCCTTCTACGTGGCAAACCTCATCACAAAAGGTTCATCATCCAGGGGGGAGAAAAAAAGAGAAAGTGGTGATTGTTCCACTCTACTCATTAGACCCATAGACCCCATTAGAGAGTACAATGCTCCTTTTGGTATGTACCTCACAAGACACCTACAGCTGGAAAGGCCACAGAAATACATCAGAGGATTACTGGCTTCAGATTCCATACGCAGACTGTCTCAAAAAACTCCAGCTTTACTCCATCGCATTACTCAGAGGTGATCTCTACCCAACATTCAAAGCTATGTCAAACCCAGAGCTGTTGGACGTGCTCCACTTAAAGAAATCCCAATCCTTTGAGCTACATGCTCTAGGAACCTAAACCTGGTCACTACAATAAATAGAACATATTTACATGAGGGATAGATTCCTGTCCCATAGCCTTTCCATGTCCAGGAACAAACTACCTAAAGCTCCTCATTAGCACTCAAGAAAAAGCTTGATTGGATGGGAGATGGGAAATTCACCCTGGGGATCACTTCTGTGGCTCTGCTCAACAGGGGCACAGGAAAATAATTTTCTTGAAAGCCAGGGTACGGTTTGGCTCTGCTTATATTTTCTTTCACAGCACCAATTTTCTCTCTTTGCCACATAAGTGCTGCTCAGATAGTGTGGAATCGTACACAACAGTGAGCAGTTACATACACACAGAGGCAACCGTTTGAGCTGTTACATATGTTTGTGACCAAACAATCTTATTGGACAGAGCCAGTTGAGTATGTCTTGTGTAATTGTGAAGCCCATGCAAGTCCAGACAGCAGAATTATACTTACAGAAATATAGTAGACCGCATACCTTAAGTCAAACATCTGACAACACAAGAATGCCTGGTCATCCCTCATACACCAATTCATATAAACTCCACTATCTAAGGAGTTATAATTGAGAAGTGAACAGTAAGTGTATAGAATATCACGTATTGGAACCCAGGACTGTGTATGGCAGTCTTACACTTGCACAAGAATGTGGAAACATTTGTCACTTTCAGTCCATTGCTATAAACTGCACTGTCAGTTAAAGTAGGTTGCACACCCTGTACTAGAACCCAGGACGATTTGTACTCCAACACTACACTCACACCTGCTGTCAGGACTAGTGATATTTCCTGATCATTCGGCAGCTGCTGGGGAACCTTGCTAACCTCTGTGCAATGCAGCCAAGTGCAGTTGCACAATGGAACACAAATTGCTGTCCCCCTCAAAAAAGAGAAAAAAAGTATTAAAGTCAAAAGTAGTAAAAAATGAGGAAAAGCAATCTAGGACATCCACACTACAAAATGTTAGTGCACATGAGATATTTCTACATATGTCTGGATATGAATTATCACTCCAATCAACCTTCATAACACAGTAGGGTGCCTTATCCCAGTTTGCCATACAAACTGTTATAGTTGGCTGAATGCAGAATTATTTCAGTTCCTTGCTGCATATACAGTAATACGAATCCATACAAATGTTATTTTTGGATGCAATGCACTAAGTGATCATACAACCAGACTGTTGCTCATTTTTCTCATCTGACTAATTATCCAAGACATGCAGTGTTAAGTCATTCTATACATCATTGTCCTTAAAATGAAGAGGATATTAAATGGCAATATGCAGTTGCCAACAAATAAAGGGCAAGTTGGATGTTATGAACAGAATCTGATAATTCTGTGCTGCTTACATTTCCAACCTTGACAAAATTACATCCTTGTCTAACCTGACACCCACTTGATGCAGGACAGTATGCATTGCTGTTGTCCTTTTCTTCTTACTAGTAGTCCTCCACAGTTGCAAAGGACACACGGAGGCCGACACTCCTTGCATCTGCTACACGGAGTCAAGTATCTGGGATTCAGCAATTCAATGAGTTCATACCTCCTTTGCATCTTCACTGTGCCAATTACCTTTTTATGGTGTAGATTCAGGGCTACCAAGTAGCTATGGAAGCTGAAGGCAAGGAGACTTGTTTATGTGGAGAACACAGCTATTTCCTTGGGATATATCTGTACAGAGGATTTCTGAACTTATGGTATGCTTGCATTTTGTCAGCTATATACTGCATATGCTGGAATGCAATTAAGAAAAAATCTGTACAATATTTATTTTTTATAATTTTGATTAGCAAAAGCTTTTACACTTATCTGCATTAGTTACAAGTATACTGATAGCATGGGCAAGTTTGTCAGGGCATTTCACAGGTATACATAACTGGCAATACCTTAACATGGAATGAAGTGTTAAATCTGTACACATTTCAGGGGCAGTTCATTTGATAGCACTTCTAGCATGTCAAAGAAAATGAGTCATTTGCTGGTTCTTTTGGGGGTGGGAGAGCAAAGCTACATTTCTGTTGTGGCACAAATAAGGATATGGTGCCATTTTTGGATCCAGCCTGCTCATTTCAAATCTCTAGACCATTTTATGATTCTCCAGTGGCAATACTGAAATGCCACCTTTTCTGTTTTTTCTGGCAACAGAAATTTTGTAGTTGATACTTGTGCATTGTCCTTCTGTTGTATTGACACCTAGCACTATGGCACCCATGCATTTCAATCTTTGAAAACCTCCCTTCACCGACCAAGATTCAGGTCATTATTGAAACTTTTAGGTGACAAGTGATTTCTGCTTGAGAAGGGACATGGAGACTGGCAAGGCAGAATACAAATTTGGCAGCAGATAGCTACACATGTTAATGCAGTGGACAGCCACAGCAGAACATATGAACAGGTGTGCCATAGGGCCACTGAATCCCATTTGCATGGAGTAGAGCAGCTGCAGTGGCCAGTAATCTGAGAGAAGGGCCCACTACAGAGCCACCACAAACAGCAAAGGAAGAGTTATGGTTCACTGTCAGGGATCTAGATAGCCCCCAGAAAGGTGCAGAGCAGCATGTCCTGGGCATGTGCTACTCTATCCGAGACAGTCCCAAGAGGATCTTCCAGGTCAGCTTTTGTATCTTAATTGTTAAATACTGTTGTATAGTAAATCAAAATCAATACATTAGTTCTATTTCACAAGTTTTTTTGTTTGGGGGGGGGGGGGGTGTTAGAAAATTGATTACACATGGGCTTAGGTCATCCAAGTTCTTGTGATAGTTAATGGCTATATAAAAGTGGGAAAAACATTACCCAATGCTACTGTTAATTGTGAGTGTTTTCCTCTTTTGCTCAGCTTCTTCCAGGAAGATCTGGCATACAGAGCACATCATCTGCACTTGGCAAACCAAACATTTTTTGGTCAGTACTGATTAGCAATTCAAAGACCTATTTTAGTGTGTGATAGACAGCACAGCAATAAACACAACAGTCCTAATAGTTGCACCACTGTTATTTTGTTAGAATGTATTGAACTATAGTAGTGAAAGTATTAATTGTTCTTGAGGTTTGTTGCTTATTATCACAGGTGATCCTGCGAGTGGAAGTGCAATACTTCTACCACCTAATGTTATAGTATTAGCAGATTCTGATGGTGGCCAAACAGAGGCACAGTTGGAGGATGCAGAGGTCAAATCCAGCATGGAGGTGGAGATGCAGCTATCCCCTGAAACTACATAAGACAGCCTGTAGGCCTATGCCTACCCATTCTAGTGAGCCCTCCGATATTGGACAGGTGGAGGGCAAAACCAGGGAAGTGTGGTTACTGCGGCTACAGTGACTTAACTCTGGCTCTAGCCACTGAGGTGTCATGCAGGAGGCTTGTGTCATGCAGGAGACTTGCTGTCCATCCTCCACCTGAACCAGGTGCCTCTTCCCATGCCAATCTATATTTAGGACAGTCATGGAGGCACAGGCACATTCCCATAGGTCCTCCAGAGAAGTGTTAAGGGATGTAGATGTGGCACAGGCTGACGTGCGACTGCATCCACTGTGTTGCTGATTCAGTGGATCAGATGGACCACCCCACTGGAATGAGAAGGTGGTGTGATGCAAGGTCTGCTGGGAGGGGGGGGGGGACTACATCCTCATGAAAGCAGGTGGTTAGCCAACATGAACATGCCTGATCATGCTCCCATAGTGGCAGTATGTCCACCGCTCCATCAGTGGTTGAGCTGTCCACACCCAGATGTAGCAGTCATGGCCCTGGGTATCTTTGAGGGGAGCTTGTCCAGCAGATAAGTAGCAGCGGTGCATCTGACCATGGGAGTGGACATGCCAGTGCAACTTCTGGCAGTCAGTTCTCATGGACAATGCATGGTAAAGGTGGTAGTTCCATAGCTCACCTGTCCAACATACCAAGATGTAGAGCGTGCACAGAGCATGGCTATGTTCATGGAGACAGTTGCACACCCATTTTACCTGGAGGACCCAGACATGTTACATGGTTCAGCAGTGCAGCTTAAAACTCATTTTGTCTCACTGGCCATTTATTCCTTTATCCAAAAGGATGCCTCCTTCTCTCTTACACACACTCTACAATCTTTTGCGTCAGCCTAGATGCACAAGTGTTTTGCCGATGCTCAGGGTACATAGCTGACTTATTGCTTAGTACATCATTTCTGACGCTGGAACTGATAATTGTATCTTTGACTTCTATTGACTGAGGGTTGTGAAGTCTGAAACTGCAACATATATCATTACCTTCCAACGTCTCTCCAATTATTTTTCAGTACAAATGCATGATGCAGTGACCATCACTACTTGGTAGGACAGTGTGAATCTGATACCAGAGGACTACTAGTGACCATCACTACTAGAGAGGTAGGACAGTGTGAACTGATACCCAAGGCCTACTAAATAGTGGACACATCTAAGTCAAACAAGTCTCTGCTGTCACATGTCAAGGTAATTTCTGTACAGATTGTCTTACACTATCGTAGCAACATGCAAGGATATGCCATTCATATTACACAATACACTCCAGATTCAAACACTTGCCTTGCAAGTCCAGCAGTTGCAACACATTTCTGGGCTGATCGATGCATTGGCTGTGTACTGCTTGCATGGGTAGGTAAAGGTAGTCAGAGTTGCCTGGCAATGTGCATAAGACGAAGGTTTTAGGCCCTTAAGTGGTGAGCGAGTGTGCTATAGTCTCTTGGCCAATGTGAGGGCATATTTTGCAGGCAAACATCTGACTACACCCACAGCAGCTGCTCGATCCCCCTCCAACTCTTCATCTGTGTGGCTGTGCTGACCTTGCCATTGGTGGTGGGATGTGTGCCCTTTCCCCTTGTTGATTCTACCAAAGTGGTTCTCAGGATGAGGCTGTGTAGCATGGCATATACTGTGAATAGTTCAGGGAACCCCCAGTCACGGACTGCAACTTCAGCAGCCCAAACACACAGATTTCTGGTTTGAATGTGTGCCTTATGGCATTCTTCAGCAGGTGTATATTTCTGATGGGTGTCAGCCATGGTTCCAGTGCATAACCTGCATCTTCCACTAAATGACCCTGTGGGATATCCCTAGTGAACATGTGATACAGTCAAGAGGTGTGGCAGATGTGAGCCATGGTAACTACCTAGGTTGCCAGCACACACTCACCTTAGCATTATACAGGACTTGGCAGGTAATACAGTGGAAGCCTTTTCTATTAATGTAGAGCCTTCCCTGTTCCCCAGATACTGCCCTAATTTCTGCAAGTGTGCAATCTAAGGCACCCAGTACTTCAGGGTAGTGTGCTACAGGGTGGAACTCCTGCATATTTCTGGCCCTATCCTCAGGAGTACAGGGAAAATGTGGTCACTAGCATGTTGGAGCATGGCATTCAAGAACTGGAGGATCCTGAATGTTGATACCAGACACTCCCAGCATATCCTCTGTTGTAAGTGCTACACATACCTTTGTCTTCCCCTGCATTTGTCCTGGCTCCAAGTTGAGGATGACAAGAGGTTTCAGAGTTCCTGTAGTGTCTATCTACCTTGCAGCTCTTTATCACAATCTACACTATGTGGAAATTATAAAGTTACCCAGGGTCTGAAAACTCTTGGCCTTGGTCCATTAGCAGCAGCACAGACTTCAGTCTGTTGCACGTACACATGACAGAAAGCAACAGCAGCCCCTAACATTGTTTCCATGTAGATTCCTTTCTGCAGCTGTATTCTAGTTGGTTTTGGAATTCACAGGGAAAAACCAGCCCAGAGTCTACACAGTTGCTTTATAGCTCATTGAATAGCTCCTCCATCTTGGATTGGTTGATTAGCACACAATTTAGCTGCTTATGTAGTAAGTTGCATTTCATGGTGTTTACCTTGTTTGCTCAGAAGTACACCATGTAGAGCTGCCTATCGAATCCAGAACAATGCACTAGTGTGCACGTTGCTGTGGAAATGGACCACGTAAGCTTCAAATGTAT
This sequence comes from Protopterus annectens, assembly GCF_019279795.1. NCBI lineage: Eukaryota > Metazoa > Chordata > Ceratodontiformes > Protopteridae > Protopterus > Protopterus annectens. The sequence continues at coordinate 695,850,699 of NC_056732.1, read as the reverse complement.
AATATTTTGTAAATGACTTACAATATCTCAGCAACTGAAGTTACTCACTCAAATTTTATTCATCCAGCTGGGAGCTTTCTTATGGAGGTAAAGTTCTGTCTGTGCAACTTGTATTTTGATGAACATGAAATTCAGGACCATATAAATATTATTTGAATAGAGGTCAAATATCATTGCAGTTGTGTTTGCCATTGTACAAGTTTCAATATATGTGTGTAGCATTGTTTTGGAATTTATGCAATCAATATTTGATGCCTAGAGGTGGCAGTAGGATAGGAGATAATTTGCTGTCTGATGCAGTAGGACATAGTAGTGCTTTCTACTAAAAAACTTGGCTTTTGCCCAGTCCTCTTCCCCCACATTCTATTTCTAAAGGGATCTTTGTGGCCCCATAAGCAGACCACCGCTGTGTGATCCAACTTTTTATGACACTGCAGGAAACCCTATCAGGCAGGCCCTTTCCCCAAGGGAAACCGCAGTGTAGGTGATCAGAGAAGATGGTTTATGGCTGCATAGCTCAGAGACATTTGCAGCAAGCATCTCCATTTTTTGGAGGGGATGTACAGTGGAAACATTACATTTATAACAAAGTAGCATAGTATTATGGTGAAAGGGGATAATTTCAAAGTGTAGCATGCTCTAAAACTTCCTTTCCAGTCTTCACGACATTTAAATGAAAACCCCTCTATTGTCAGATTCCTAAAGCACAACTCTGGTCATTGCTGTTCAGATCACTTTAGAATTCCTGCTCCCATTCTCAGTGGTATGCTAGTAACACAAGCTTGTTCAATAAGAAATCATAACCAGAGTATTAGAATTTTCAGCTATAGTATATGCAATTTTTCTTCCTTGACCAAAGACCAAGAGAGAGTGGGTGATGGGATGCTGTTTAAAAGCACAGTATCAAATAAAAGGATTCCAAATGTCTGGTTACTCAGTTAATGTTGTTCTAATGTTGGGTGGTTAAGGACCAGATGCAAATTATCAAGGCTTTGCCAAGGATTAGGCAATTACCAGTGGTTTAACCTCAGATGCATTACTGGCTTACTATAAATTTATCATTGTAGGCAACAATGCCATAAGAGAACCCTTAAAGGTGAACTAGCAGTTTAGAAGATTGCAGGAAGTGGAATTTGGAAACTATGGACAGTTGGACAAATCATTTAGCTTGGGCTAGATTTATCGGAAGGGAAAGAAAGTAGAGAAATCAAACCCTGGACTAGATGTGCACCAACTATTAATTTGCAAAACTGTCAGGACTTTCTACAAATAAATGCATCTGTCCAAATGTGCGCTACCTTTAAAGGTCTTAAGTAAGGGGACTTGCTCCCTGGAAGCTTATACCACAAGGATCTCTCACTTTTTCCACTTTTAAAACAATATGCAGGAGGTGGCCCAACAGACTACAGATGCAGCACACTACACATGAAATTACGATATCAGCTAGTAACAGAGCCCACTACACATGAAATTACGATATCAGCTAGTAAGAGCGCCCAGAAGGCACAACCTTGTAGGTTTGGTCACAAGTGAGCAAGACAAAGCCCAGTCCCATTTCAGGTTAATACAAAAACACTATTCTTGTAAAAAGACCACAGAAGTAGTGACCTCGTTGCTTTGGTATTTTGCATTACTAGTGTTAAGAGTCCAGAGTAAACAAGTGTTAAAAGTGGAACAAGCTCCTCTTGAAATGAGGACAATGGAGACAACCTCAGGACAGTACAATGCAACTCATTGCCTCTTCAAGTTAAGAGGCTACAAATTGGGATAAAACCTCCTTGGGATAAATAGCCAATACAGATTACGGTTGTTAATAATGGGACTATGCAGTTAAAGGCAATTTTGAAGGGAAGTTGAGGAGCTAGTCATCCAGGTTGTGGATGTTTGTGGTTATATGCCTTTCACAAAGTGGTTTTAACTATAGACTGTCACAAGACTGTTGAGCCTTGCCTAGATATTATTGGCCAGATTTAAGTATGTGGTTGCATCACTCCCAGCGGAACTGCTTAGGGAAACTAGATTTTTTAGTCTCTGCACTGACATACATTGTTAACCTTCCCATTACTTGGGGACTATTCTACTACTTATGCAGCCATCTCCCTACCTAAGCAGACAAATTTAGAAGACATTGGGGTTCATTCTGCAAGCAGTTGAATGATTACAGAAATAATTTTACAGCTCTTTCAGCAGGTCAGCAAATACAACTAGGTGAATTACAATATTCTGATGAAAGGGTATAGTAACCTGGTAGCCTAGAGTGAAACTGAGTTGCTGCTCAAACGTGGGAAAACATGGTTTTGGTGAATCATTAAAGTTCCAAGTTATCCAAACTGATTAAACTTCAGCTTTATTTGGAAGTAAGCGGACAACGTAATTATGCATTTTGTGTAATTATCTTCTTTAAAAGGTAATAATATATGAAGTCCCGTCTCGGATACATTGTTGATGCAAGTCTAAAGCTACAAGTTCACTAGTTATTGGCACTGTGGACTAGGGCAATTGTCAATATCCTTATGCCTTACCTAGAGTAGCCCTTAACCTGACTGCCAATACTAGAATGATCTAAACTGAGTAAAATCTACCATTAGTGACCCTAGGCAGCAGCAGTGTCTACCCATACAAGGCTATGCAAATTCCAGTAATAGGCAAGAGTGACCATGTTGATTTTAGTTTTGAATCATTTGAGTAGGAAATAAAGTCCACCTTTGTACTATTTTTCAGTCTGGCAGCAAGAATGAAGCATGCTTAGTAAGCATGCCCACACATGTGATCAACTACTGGTCCACAGACAAATTACACTACAGGGAATTATAGGTTTTACCACAACATTGTGATGTTAAAACAAATTTAATAAACTATTCATGCCTCTGGCCTAGGTCACAACTGAGAAGGTTCAAGAGGATTAGGCAACCTACCTGGTTAATGGGATTCCTTGCTTCCAAGCACATAACAGTGCAGAGCCAGAGAACAGTGTTGGATATAAGCAGACAGCAGCACTGGATGAATACAATATTGCCAATAGCTCAGATGGGAAATTTTACTCCCTCAGTTGATGTGAGCACTCCCCATAACAAATCTGCAATGGACGTTTTACCAATAAACTGCAGTGAGGTGAAGGTAGATTAGACAAGTGAGCAATGGCATGCCTAGCCCTATACACCTTTAAGTGGTGTCAGTTATTTCCACCCTTTACAAGCACTTGGTATATTCCACCTCCCAAATTGAGCAGAGCCATATATAACCTTAAGGTGTCCCCACCCCATCCCATTTAAGACTAGCCTTAATGTAGGCCAAAATAGTATTTAGTTTGACCTGCACTGGTGACTTATTTTGCAGGGTGGGAATATGGTAGAGTTAGGAGCTTGTCCCTTCAGCAAGCCATTTGTGAACGTACATTTCTGTGGTGTCATTGGCTTGGGGATGAAGTCGGAATGGGCACCTTAACATAGTTTGTAGGCTGCAGAGAATAAGGATAATTGAAGGATTTAAAGCCTTTATTTTTTTGGTTAGAAAGCTTTAGGTCTTTCATTTGAGCAATATGCTTTGATTGTCTATACCACAAGGGTTATTGCTCCAGTCCAGTAGAGCATCTGTGGATCTTAATGATAGAGAGAACACCTGTTGCACATGGATAAGTACCATTTATATCATACAAGGTGGGAATACCTTCTTTGCCACATACAACTGCACTTTCCATTTAGCGTGAGGGGTTTTTTGTGCACCACAAGTGCATATTTTAGCTGATGGAGATGCTTAGTACCTGTGTATAAGCAAACAGCAGCATGCAATAAAGAAGACAATGAAAGGGTTTACATTCAAATTTGTCCAATCCCCCCCACTTTACCAGTATGGGGAGTGTCACACTTTGGTCACATATACAAGCAGTGTGCAGAATGACAGCTGTCCATGGAAAACCTTTTCAAAAAACATTTAGGTAGGATTAGGAGACAGGATTTTCACCTCACAAAACAAACCGATTGGTCTAAATCACTTAAGTTGCTCCATGTCTGCATAAATGAGTTGTGCTATAGCTTTGCATAAAAGGTTGGAGAGGCTGGCCTAGACATAGCTGGATCTGTAGAGGTGCCATGCTTGTGAAGGGGGGGGTCACAGTGGCTTTTCTCCAGGCATCAGGCAAACCCTGTGATAGGCAGAGTTGAATAGCTTTAAGTAGAGGCTTGGAGTGTACCTGGTGCCAATGATAATGCACTGTGTGTTGCTTTATTTGAAGTACTTTTTGGCAAAATATGAATATTAGGGTGACTAACAGGTTAAACAGCTTGTCAAACCCAAAAAGAAGCAGACAGCAGGGATAAGGGAATTTGCCCTTTCCCCACTCTACCGTGGCCTCAGATCCCCACTCTACCGTGGCCTCAGATTTGGTATATATATAACCCAAGTGGGGGGGGGGGTGCCTCCTGCAAACATTGGTGTTGCTTGATGTTTCCAGTAGGGTACATTGAGTGGTTGTGCTTGATAAGTTACCATGTTGCTTTATGTCACCAGTAGTTTTTGGCGAAGTGTTTGCATGGGCTGCATTGGTCTTTGTCTGAATATCCCTGATATCGGACTACATTTAAATTTTGGATTTGAAGCTCTTATTTATGGTTTGATCACTTCTACTTTGTATCTTATAGTATTACATTTGTTACCCTTTCTGTTGGGAGTCAGTTTTTTGCTAGGGTCAGTTTGAGTTGCCTGCCCCTACTACAAATCTCATTTTGGACACTGCTTCCAGTCCCATCTCATCAGCTTATTCTACTGGATAGAGAGATGCCCATCCTCTTAGTCAACCTTGAATTATCTAGTTTCATCCCTACCCTAAAATAATTGCACTTATCTGCTTTTACTGCATTTGTGTTTCTTCCTACTTTATTTTTCTTTTGCTGCTTGTTCTTAAAAGTACTCAATTACATTTATTCTGCTGCATTTATTACTGCCTGTTGGTTGCTATTTTAAGCCTTTTGGTTTAAGCACCTGGGCTTAGCCCATTTATATTATATTAAGGTGGTTTGTGGTCTACACTCTTGTGGGAGGGCAAGGGTAGATTCTGCCCTTCTGAGCTGGGAATTGCTGGTTGAAGGCTTATTGTGCCTGCTTAATTGAACGGTTTCTTTCTGAAATTGGTGTGCTTGTTTGCTGTAGCGCAGACTAGATTCTGAATCTAGCTCCATTTGTATAACTTTAGCACTAATCCTGGCCATCTTTTGTTTTGGAGAGGGCTCCCCTGCACCCTAGTGGCAGGAGTGTGCAGTTAGAACTTGTCTGAAGACTACTGGAACAGGGCTCAGTTTTGAGCTTTTTTTGGTCAATTTGTTGAAATCGGTTTGCATCTGTTCTCCTGTGTTGATCTAAACAGATTTTAAATATCTTTGGCATAGTCTGGCTACAACTTTTGCTGTATACAGATCCATTTGTGAAATTCCTGCTATGCTATCTTGTTTTGGCCAGGGCCTGTCTGCACTTAATGGGAGTCAAGTGAACTGGTTGGAAGCGGTCTGGCATGGGTCAGGGGTTGATCAGTCAGTTCCAGTGGGTTTCCATTTTATTTTCTTTTGTGGTATTTAAATCCAGCATTTGCATGGGTTTGTGCTGGATTGCCCATCGTGCACCATCATCGCACGGTTTTACCTTTGTGAGGTTATCTCCATTGCATTTTTCCTCTTACCAGCACTCCTGTGCAAGTGAGGCCCTCACCTGCAGCTACTGTACCGATTTTATCCAGCCCTATCCCCAGAGTCTATGGTTTCTCCTGCTAGTCTGATTGATATGGGCAACCTGAGATAGTGTAGCAAATGCCTTATGTGCACAGACAACCCTCTACCCTCTACCACCACCTAGGAACACAATATGCAAGATATGGTCACATTAAAAACCTAGAATCCTTGCCGTCTCAGTCACAAGCCAGTACATCGGGCACTGAAAAGGCTATCTGCACAAACACAGAGCACCACACCATCACCCAATTTGTACAACGCACCCCTACATATGCAGGAGTTCTCAAAAAAAAAAAAAAAAAAAAAAATGTATACATACACACTTACACAACCCACAGTACCAAGCATCACACAGACGTGTGTATTAAGGCCCAGTCACAAACCAACATATTAGTCATAGGAGACTTGACACAAGTGTGCCCCTCTCACCAAGCTAGATAAGTCACTGTAAGTTGCTTGCCAGGTGCTAGAATCCACCACATCACTCATGCACTCAATTAACCGGTACTGTTGTGCATGTTGGTATGAATGACTAGAGATGTACCTCTCTGAACTATGAAGAGAAACATGATTGAGCTTGCTGAGAGTGCGTGTCCCAGGCAGTATATCCCTGCCCTTAAGCAGCATCCAACCATCACCCAAAATGATACCTCAATACAAACAGAAAATGATTGACCAACAATTGGGGGAGCCAGTACTAGATGGCCTGGGGGGGGGGACACTATTGACAGACCACGATGCTTTGCCACAGATGGCCTTCCATCTGTCTACCCTGGGCTTCAGGCCTCGGGCAAAGGCTCTTGCCTTTTTAGGCAGAGTCAGGAGCACAAAATTACCAACATGAAAAGCTCTTCTAAATGAGATCATGCTGCTAAACGCTAGGAGTCTTAGCATGAATCTACACTCGCTGCAAGCATTCCTTGCTCTGAAGGATGCTGACATTTGTGCAGTCACTGAAACCTGGGTCAAAGCTCTGGATAGCACCCCAGCCTTATTAGGTTACTCATCCTACCATACTTTCAGGCCCCAAACAGAGTTAAAAAGCCAAAGTAGATGGAGTTCAATATTTAAATCAGACATACACACCTCCAGGCTGGTCAAATGGTATGATGCACAGTAGACACTCTGCTACAAATCCCCATCCAAGACCCAGGAAGCCCACTTCACCTAACTGGACTTACTTGAATCCATTAAGATTCAACCCTGATCCTGGGAGTCTAAATTATATATTCAAACTTTCTAAACTTCGAATCCCATATGTTAGACAACCTTCAACCCTGATCCTGGGGGTCTATAATTTCTAAACTTTTAATCCCATATGTTCTACAACATATGATCGAAGTATGAAAAAGAAAAAAAAAAAACCTTAATGGTGCAGGCAGGTGGGAAAGCCCCCCTGCACCCCCCCTTCTTATATACCAACTCCACAATTGCACTTCAGTACAGAAAAGGGAAATTCTCCCATTCTGCACCATTACGTTTAACCTTCGAATGCTTGAAATTTCGATCATATAGTGTTGAACCATATGCCATTAGAAATTTCAAGCATTTGTGGTTCTAATAGGAACCTGATCCTGGGTGACAAACTACCCAATCCTAGAGTGGAAGACCTATTCTAGCCCAAACCTGAATGCCTATAGATTCCTTGACTTAGTCAATGCCAGTGCATTGGATCAGTAGGTAGACACCCCTACTAGAGGTAAAAATATTCTGTACCTGGTCCTAACCAATATGAATAGCCACTGTAGCACCCCTACAGCATCATCCTCCTTGGCAAGATCAGACCATAAAGCAAACACTCCTCTCCTCTGACCCCCCCCCCCCCCCCATTACAGTAAAAAAAAAAAAACAAAACACACTTTTCCAAAGCAGACATCTCCTCAGAACAGGTATAAGCAGCTTCACAACTACTGTCCCTTCAGTAGGAACTAGCACCAATGTCAAAGCCTACATCAAAAAACTATACGAGCACCTACATAGCTGTATGGACTCTGCAATACCAGACAGGACCAAATCTTAAAGGAAGAGTAAACCTGTAGGAAGAGTAAACCTGTCTGGTGGACAGCAACAATAAAATATTGCTGTCTAGGACCAAGAAGGAGCAGGTGCCAAGTTGGAAGCAATCCCTCCTTTGTCTGAACAAGCAAATAAGGTCACTGGTGAAATCCTCTAAGGCTAACTTTGCCACATCCAAGGACAAATCACAAGGCCTTCTTTACATATGTCCACAGTCTCTAAAGTAACACCCAAATCTGCTCTTAACTGGTGATCAACACCACATATGCAGCCAACTTGCTGGCAGACAGGTTTAGTGAACTCAGGCAAAAAAAATACCGTCTCCAGGGGACCCGATAACATCCCTGGCTGTATCCTACAAGAACTCAGGCATGAGCTCTCAGCTCCATTAGGCACCCTATTCAAAGCCTGAGCACTGGCTTCATCCCAGCTGAATAGAAGACCACCATGGTCATCCCTCTACACAAAGGTGGAGCATTCACGGACACAGGCAATTATAGGCCCAGCCACCTAATTAGCCTGATCTGCAATGGCATGAAAATAAATCATGGACCTTCTAAACAAGGACATTAGCAACCTCTAAATGCTTGACCCCACAGTTTGGTTGTTAAAGGTAGAGCATGCTTGTTAAACATGGTCAACTTCTTCGAAATAGTCACCAAAGTCTTGGACAAGGGGAAGACTGCACACAGCCTACCATGACCTAGCCAAAGCATTTGACACTTTCTCCACTCAGGCATAATAGATACTCACAAGCAAGGCATCAACCCATATGTTACCAGATTGGTAGCTTCTAGTAGTAGACTAGTAATGAGCTGTGTACCCCCAAGATCAGTCATGGAACCTCTACTATTTGGGATATACTTTTCTGAGGTGCACGCCAAAACCAGTAGTCTCTGGCTGACCCAAGTCTGCAAATGACTGCAAGCCTGGTGCAGTCAAATTCCCCTACTGATGTAAACATCTCTGCTGGACAGGGAAAACAGGCGATGGAGGGAACACGAATGAAATTCTTGGCTAAGCTTATAAAGAGCCTCTGGGCCAATAGTCTAGTACCATCCTGTGATTCATACAACAGTTCTCTATTCAGCTTTTCTTCCTCCTTCATAATTTTATGTTTTTACTTTGTACACGACACACATTCTTTGCATTTTAAATGGGCTGACAAGAGTCAGCTGTAGTATTGCCATGTTTAGGTTCTACGTTTCAACGCGTTTAAGTAAATATTTTTAGCATATTAAGCAAGAATAAGTTGAACTGCATCATGCATTAGAGACTTGCAGAATTCTGGAAAATATAAGAAAAAAATTAGTGAATGGTTGTACAGAGTACATAATCATACAATAGGAAAGACCTAGTAAGATAAAACGGTATGAAATTTACCAAGTCTAAACAGTGAAATAATGTTAGACTGCTTACAATGAATAGTTGAATATGTATAGTGTCTCTATTTGAATATAAATCATGTAAGGAACTTGCAGATAGTGGTTCATTTTATGAATTTTTGCAATTACCCTGCCTAGGGATCAATTTTGCCATGATATGGTTCTGGTTAAACACTCATTTGTGAGGTGTACAGACACAGACAAACATGCAGCTACTTAAATATGAAGTCAGGAAAAGTATGACCTGAGCAAAACAGAAAACTAGTCTTAAACGCTTAAAAAAAAAAAAAAAATGGGCTATACAAAACAGAACATACTTACATGAATTCAAGATTACAACACCCATTCCACCTTCAGTCCAATGGACAAAATAGAAGAGAGCTATCAAAACGGTGATCTGCATTAAGGACAGTCATTCAAAATTCCAGATTATAAAATTCTTGGCATTTGGTTTCTCACAAGAACAAATTATGAGAAGGCTGAAAAGCAAATTGCATGGGAGACCAAAGTTTAATTAGAAAGAAATCAAATATTACTATCCCAGACTGGAGATTAAGGAAGAATCCAAATGCCATTGAAAAGGCAACATCCTGGAACAGAACAAAATGTAGCTAACCATTATCTTTAGTTCATAGGAAATAGCACCTGCATAAAAGAATATGCTGGAATCACTGCATTACCAAGTGAAATTGTAGCGCCTGCATAAAATAATATGCTGGAACTAAGTTACCTACATATAGCATTTAAGTATTCTTAAGCTTTCAGTTTTTGGTATGATTTTAGTCTGATCATTAACCTTTTCTTTATAGTGAGAATTTGTAGCAGGACTGCTTGCAAAGGAATGGCTCTTGCAGCACTACAATTTCACTTGGTAATGCAGTGGCTACTGCTGTTTGCATCTCGTGTGGTACAGAATTCATCTACATATTTCTCAGCTGGAATCTAGACCATGGAAGTTAAGCCACATTTTCTCTGCAAGATTAAGCATCCAGATACAAAAGTCTTACAGAAACCTCACCCAAAGGGTAAAATGGACACTTGCATGGCTGTGTTATCTTTGTAATGGCTCACTTCAATCTCATGGTTATACAGAACACAATCTATCCAATATGCTGTGGCTAACCATAACACATGGTTACCTCTCCTCAGAGCGCTCAGGATCTTCAAAGCGCTGTTCCTTGCATCCCTAGTATACAAACTCAAAAGTTGTTTCCAGTGACAAGCTTTATAAAAGCCTGAACAAAGCCAATGACACTGACTGTAGGACAATATCTTGCACACCATCTAACCCACAAGTGCCACATTGAAATTCTGGCTAAGTAAGGGACAAGTACAAAAGATGTACTGTCACAGGAACCTCTCTTTGGAAATCTATTTTTATAGCTGAAAGTTTGTTTCCTGGAGGATTCTCAGACTAGGGTGGGAGGTAATTTGTTTTGGTTAGTGGTCATAAGGAAAAAATGATCGTATTGTGTCAAAGAACAGTTTGACTTCATTCATTTGGGGACTGAGTGATATTCCTGGTAAAAGGAATACTCTCCCAAAAAAACATGTATGAAGGGAAAATATCATTGATCATGCAAGTTAAACATGAAGCAATTATTCAGTGCTAGGTAGAAAGGTAAAGATGAATATTTACTTCTGTCCCCAGCTAGGAAGCCAGTCAACATGTTTAACAAGTCTGACCAAAGCAGAAACATTTTACTGATGGCACAGCCTAGCTACAGAAGAAACTGAAAAGGACACAACATGGACAAATACTGCTAAGGAGCAAGTTAACAGATTTAATTCCATTTTTATTGATACAGGATTAACAACTCCTGGTCCACAGAAATGGCTATGAAACAGAATGCTCAATCTGGGTTTTTTTTAAAATAGTTCAGACTATCTGGCCAATCTAATAATTTTACAAGGCACATGTTTAAAACATACAAAAGCTATGTTCAAGACTGCACACCAGCCATCACTCACAAAGGTATGGTACTTTGAACCACTCCTACTGGTCGCAGATGGACTAACCGATAACATTTTGCTCCTCCTGAACAGGTTAACTGATTGGTGAACAATAACACTTCCTTTGTTACATGAATTCTAGAAGTTCCTAATCTGAAAACTTAACAGCAAAGAACTTTGTATATAGAACCTGGTATCAGAACTCTAAGGCAACAGAGTGCCTCCTTTATAGTTAACCGCCCCATAAAGAAAATGCCACAATTAGAGGACTAAAATTGACAGGCCACTTCCATTTATCCAACTACTGCATAAAACACAGTTTGGTAGATCTACCATTCCTTACTGGTACAAAGTGCTTATGTTACTGCCAGGAAGCAATTGACTAGACAGCAGTCAGCCTTTCCCATGTGTCACAAAGCACATTAACTATTGTGGACAGTGTACTACAATTTGTAACTCTGGAACAAGAGGTTTTTATACATTCGTTAATCAAGTAAGACCACCAGACAAGTTTCCATTTTTAGTCTAGTGAGCACTGGCTGGTGAAATGACTTATTCAGAATCACAAAGTAAATGGAAGGTATCAAAGCTTTTTCTCTGACTACAGGATTCAGCTCAGAGCCTTAATCTGCACCCGCTACCAAACACAGGGTTAGACATAATATAGGATTGGAATTAGTGCTCCCTTAAGTGCAAGTGCTTTAAGGTGGAAATACATTTTCATTTTAAAAAGGGCTTGCTATGTTCACTGTGGCTGTCAAAAGGCACTAAAGAAAAATTTCTGGGGTTACTAAACACTATTTATTAGGGTCTGTATTATAACAATGAATGATCTAAATGTTGAAAATTGCTAAAACAGGAAATGGCCAGAACAGCAATTTTTTCCCAGGGGAAATAAACACCAAATAAAGTGGGGGGCTTCACACCCCCATATGGTGGTCTGTGCCTCCCACACACCTCCTACTTAAAATGTAGGAACTCCAAGATCACACTACAGTGAAGGAATAATACCACAGCCTGAACAATGGCCTAGCGATTTTTTTCCCTGGGGAAAAAAAGTTGTTCTGGCTATTTGCCGTTTTGCCAGTTCGACATTTAGGTGTATATGCAACAGCGTTCAATCATCTGATCATTCGCTGTTTAGTACTGCTTTGGTTTATGGTTTATGATAAATGTAGTTTGTCTTCATTTTCACAAGATTTAAACTTAAATCGTAAAGCAGATTTGACAGAAATATTCTTTTCTCCAGCTAGTTTTAGTCTGCAGATCTCACTATTTCTCAAACCAGGAGAAATTTGTTGACCTTCAAATGTCTGCTTGAAGACCCTTATAGTATGTAGGCAATGATCAATTAAGAAATAGGTGGCCAATTACATAAAAATTTATAAATATTGTAGAGCATTTTAGAATAACTCTAGTATAAACATTAGGCAGATATGACGTGTCATACTGCAGAGATACCTGCTGGATTAAGTTGCTTCAGTCCAGTCTAAAAGACTGGCAAAAATCTTGAACCAGGCTACAGTATGTGGGGAAGTATAGTGAGTAGGAATTAAATACCAGAGTAACCAAAAGCAGTGGGCGAAAAGCTTGGCTTGAGCAGCTATATAAAACCAGATAAACAGATGGCTCTACATAAGGCACAGAATAATTGTATTGTGAAGGCTAACAAAATATTTCTGTAGGACCACGTGTTGGAAGGTAGACAAATTCATTGATATTTGAAGGCCTCAGCCTTTTTCACCCTCCCAGAGGCCACACCTTTCTCCAGGAAGATACCATTATGTTCTGGAGTAAGTGTGGGATACATCCAGTCATCTAGATTAGAAAGATGATGTTTCAGAGTAGACCTGTCCATTTATCAGATTGTATTTATCTGAAGATTTAGGTCCCTGGTTCTAGTACTGGTATAGATACAGAAGGTCCACCACATTCTATCCCATGGCATGGAACTAGGAGACTTATCTCCCATCAAGAGTCTATACTAAATAGACAGAGTTTTGGCCTGTCTTGGTAGATCAGGGCATTTGTAGACATGGTCTCTTATTAGGACCTGTTGGGTCCAACTGTTTCAATACATCCTAAAGAGGGCATTGTACAACTGGCCTGGTCAATAAGGGAGCGATTATCCCTTTAGATAGTGATATTCCTTTGACAATTATTGTCTCATGGTCATAAAGAGAGTGAGCAATCAATCCAAGTACCTAGGTCCTGTACTACATTTTTGTAGGGTCTATAGAGTACAAGGTGGAAGAGCTTGCCCAAGTGAGGATATACTTTTTTGCATTAGGGGTTTACTTGGGAGAGCTCATTCTAGGAGGATTTGGGTATCATAAGGAGACTTACCCCCCTCCCCCATTTGCAGTTGTCTGCAAGAGGACTTGGCTTTTACTTTGAGATTAAAAAAGTAAATACAAAAAATGACAGGGTCACAGTACCAAGCCCACCACTGCTCATCTTTGTAACCTTTGAGGAGGCACCAGCAACTTACTAAGGTTCTATGTTTCAGCCAGTTTGCTATCCACCTTACAAGCACTTACACAAGTAACCAGATGTATTGCCAGGTCCCATGGAGAAAGCTTTTCTTGTCTTGGGAAATTAGAGAGCTGGGGCAGTAAGGGATTTGGATGTTTTGGGGCTTTTGAAAAGGAGTCTTGGGATGAAATTGACAAAGTTGTTTGCAATATTGGCAATATCTAAAATAGTAGTCCTCAAAATGGATACATTCAGATCAACTTAGTGTATGTTTTCTAACAGTTAGAAATTTGCAGTCATTTTCGCCTTCTGAGGCCAGCCTAAGTTCATAGGAGGTGTTATTTGTCTTTCCTCTTCTTGCAAAGTGAACATGTTATTTGTTGGGATATGCCCATCAAAGATGGGCCTCATCTGTGAGCAAAATGCAGCATTGCTTATAAACCTGAACAGTTTTCTGCTTTTCAGAATAAAGAGACTTGGTTATAGCTTAGTGAAGCCTGGGATAAGGACGCACGGCCAAGTTAATTTACTGAAGCAGGCTATGTGTCCTGGAAAATTTGAGCTACCATTGTTGAACTGAACATTCTGTACTTCTTGAACATTCTGCACTAACTGTTGGTTTGAGGTAATTTTTGATAAACATGTTTACCACAGGTGCTTTTCTGTAGCCAACTGTCAACGGTCAGAAATGTAACAAAAAGTTGTTTTGCTTGCAGTATAAAAGTTGAGGTCAGTAAACAAGTTGACCAGAGGAGATCATCTTGGCCAACATGTGCAATCTGGTTAGCTACTAAAAGTTTTTAATCACCCGAGGCAGATGTGACCAGTCTGAATTTTTCTTCAGACATTTTGGTCCTTCGAACTGGAAACCTCTACGAAGATACAGATCAGACCAACAGACTGAAAAACCTGTGCAGGTGAGGGTTTCTCATCTTGATTTCCACGACTGAAAGCCCTCTGACTGATTTGTCATTGAAAGGAGGCCAGCCGCTCTAATCCCTATCGGAGGGACGGTTTCCAAATGAAAAGGGGAAACAGTCTCATCTGGTTCAGGTAGGATGAAAACTAAATTTTTAAATTTAATCTAACCTAACCTTACCTTGTCAACAAGGGTTTTATTTTTAGTTGAGGGTGGATAGGATTACTTGTCAAGATTATTTTGTTAGGATCACCCGTTAAGATAGCCCCATTTTATAATAAGCCCTGTAAAGTAACTTTGATACAGTCCTAAAATAAGAAATCTAGGGGAAACATGGGTTCGAGTTGCTGCAAGTGTGAGTGATGTCTGTTTAAATGTTGATGCCAAGTATATGAAAGGTTTAAACAAAAATGTTAAATTTTTGAAAAAGTGGAAGTTGAAATATGATTTTGATGGTACCCTGAATAAGAATGCCTGTGCAAAATTGGTTAGAGATTTGAAAAGAGATGCGGGAACTAGAACTAAAAAGCAAAGACAATTGGGATTTCCCCAAGCACAAAAATGGTTAGAAGCAAATAAACGAGATAAAAGAAAAACAGTGCCAGGAAAAAGAAAAATAAATCCAAAGGGATCACTGGTGCCAAGTGGAAAAGTAGCTTTATTTTTAGACAAGGAGGATGAGCATACAGTTTGTGCAGTACAAAGGCAGGCAACTGCCCCACTGTATGGGGAAATTGCTGCTGCCGTACCGGTGGACCCTCCTCAATATCAGTCTGAAGATATGGGATCTGTACAGCAGGGTGGGTTATTGGCTGCTCAAGGAAGTGTTGTGACCCCTCCAATTTACCCGCAAATTCCCGTAGTACCCAAGATTGCTTTGCAACAGGTAGACCAACCTATGCAGTTAAGGTCAGGACCAGCAGGGCAAGGACGTAGGGCCATTAAACTTTCTGACTACTCAGAAGATCTTCCCTTAATACAAGTTGCAAACCCACAAGCAGGGGATGTTGGACAAGAACCAACAATTTTAGTTTATTGTCCCTGGGCTAGAGAGGATATAAAACGAGCTACAGATGGCATTCCTCATCCCAAGGTTAATTTTCAAATGTTTTCTGAGGACATTGTTGGTATGTGTTTAAGTTATCATCTAAATGGTTTAGAAATAGAACAAGTAGTGTGACAAATCCTGGGTCCAGATTGGCACTTAAGTTTGTGGTACTTGGACATGTAAGGCAGATGACGGCACTACATTAAAGCATAATTCTGGGGTGTTAGACATGCAAGTCACTGATCTGTTAGAGACCTAATCATAGCACCATGACAGCCCTCCTCTCCTTCCTTGAGGTTGTAAATAAAGCCCGTGACTCTGGAAAAATTGTTTCCACCTTACTTCTTGACCTCTCCAAAGCCTTTGATACCATCTCACATAGCCTGCTCTTAAACTCTCCAAACTTCACCTATCTTCCTTCTCTTTGAACTGGTTCTCTAGCTACCCATAAAGCTGTAAAATGGAAAAAAGCTACCTCCTCTTTCCTTGGTACCCCTACAGGAGTTCCCCAAGGCTCCATACTGGGTCCTCTTCTCAAACATCTTTATAAATGACTTCCACAAATCTATCCCTTTTCTCTAGCATCATCCAAAATGCAGATGACTCAACTATCATCTGTTCTGCCTCTTCTATCACTACCCTACAAAAACTTACTCAAGATGCCTTCTCTTCCACAGAGCAATGGATGCTATGTAATCTAGCTCTCAATGCTACCAAGACCAAACTAATGTTATTTACTCCTTCTAAAGTCATCCCTCCCGACATGGGTACCTTCTCAATTACTACTCAACACAACTCACCTCTTGAAATAGTGTCAGAAACCAAACTTCTTGGGGTCCAAATAGATAACCTACTGAAATTTAACTCCCACCTGCAAATTAACAAAAAAGACACCAGAAACTTGGCATGCTTTATAGACAGAACACCTACCTCACATCTGCCACTAAAATCACTCTACCTCCTTCCTAATCCCATCCCTTCTATATGGTGCCCCACTACTAACTAATCTTCAGTCCTTGTTAAAAAAAACAACTTGCCTCCTGCTACAACAAAATTCGCCACCAGCCAAAAGTCCTCCACCCACCACTGCTTCTCCCTCCATAAGCTAAAATGGCTGGAACTTCCCAAATCAACTAACTTACTCAACTAGCTAGCCCATAAGCTTATTCTTAACCCTTCTCTCTGTCCCTCTCTTTCTTCTGCTTTTAAAATGCACCTACCTAACCGAGTTCTAAGGTCAAATAATCAAAATCTACTCGAAGTACACAAACAGACTCATCCCCCAGGCAAAAACCTTCTTTCCTTCAGCCTCGCTCGCCTCTGGAACTCCCTACCTCCACTCATCCGCACCACTTCTAACCACTCTGCCTTCAAAAAGTCTCTTCACCTTCATCTAGCATCTCAGTGGGAATGCTCTTGCTCCCACCCCACATAACTACTTAATTCTCCCTCAATACCATATTCTACTTCTATAGCCATGATATTTGTTCTCTAATCAGTATTATGTTACATTTATTTTATTACTAGTACGTTTCTTATTGTATTAACTGTTATGACTGCTATTCTAATTTGATGAGTTCTGCATTTTTTCTGTTTACACAATATTAACTCTGTACTAATATTGTTACTGTTAAATGTTGAAAATACCTTCTGTTATGGAGTTTCTCTCCAGGACTCCATTGAAAACTGGTTCTTTATGGCCCAATGGACTATCCTGGTAAACCAACGGCAATAAATAAATAAATATATAAATATAGAGTGGCGTCTAAGAGCAGATTGGACAGTAATAAATCAGTGCATCCAAAATGATGATGAATCTGTAGATCACTATATTGTAAGATTGACAGAAGTGTTCAATAACCATTGTGGAATGAGGATTCCGCAGGATCAGACCAAGGATAGTCCGTATGAACAGCAATTGAAAAATGCTTTTAAGGGTTGTAGGGCTCCGATAAAGTAGTTTTATAACTAAGCATATGGTAGATCTAGACTGCAACCTTTGTTTGAATATGCACGGCATGCTGAGCGACATTTCAATTTAAAAAAGAAGAAAGTACAAGCGTTCGCAGTAGGGGATGATGGTGGTATAATCTTGGTACAGGACGAACAAGGGCTCCGCATGACTACGATAGTAAAAGGAAGGCACCAAATTCATTGGGATTATTGTAGAGAAGAAGAAAGTGAGAATGATTGTGATGAGGCAGACACTCTCTGCGATGAATGTCAGAACACTCATAAGGAAGGGCGGGATTGTGACTGAAGTCATAAACCTGGCAAATTTGGGTATTGCTATGCATCTAGATCAAAAACTCATGATAGAGTTTTTGGTTGAGGGACAGAAAGTGGAGTTATGTGATTGAGGTGAATCGCGTACACTTTTGGGTCCAGCAGTTCTGCCTCTGAACTGCGAAACAGAAGTTTGTCCTTGTGAAAGTGGCAAATGGGAAAATCTATAAGGAACCACCATCTCATCCTCTATTGTTCACAGATCCACAAACAAACCAAACTGTTAGGTGTAGGGTAATTATATCGAAAGTTTGTCCAGTTAATTTGCTGGGAAGAAATTGAATGCATTCGTTTGGAATAGTGGCAATTCCAACATCTAAAGGCATTGAGGCAAAAAAGTTAGCGGATGGCTTGGTGGTACAGGGAGCACAAGACTTGTTTTACTGGTATAAATGGGCCGGGGAGGGTTGATACAGATTTGATCAACCTAGCTTTAAGTAAATCTAGGAGCGGGTCACATGAGTTCTGGCACTTACATTGTACAATGTTCTATAGAAAGGCCCCTGGTCCAGATAAAGAATTTGAAAAAATTCTTAAGCACAAACTTGCAAGGATAATTTTGAATGATACGTTTTGGGATACGCAAGGTAATACAGTAGTGCCCTGTACTTTGACCAAGGAAATGAGTTCTTTATATCGCTCAGATTATAGCCCACATATTTCAATTACTAAACCGGTGGGATTTGGCAAAAAAGGTAACGAATTGGGACACAATGTCCCAAAGTCAGTTGAAAGATAAACAGATCCAGGTACAAAGATTAAATTGGGTGACTTGGGCACAACCAAGTGTGCACCTCAGGGATGACAAAACAGAAATGGCATGACAAATCTTTCTAACTCAAGAGGAAGATAGTGCGTTAAGTGCCTTACCTGTAGATTTATGGTCAAAAGGTAAAGGGGATGTGGGACTGATGAAAACAGCAGGTGAAGTTTGTATAACTCCAAAGTCAGGTTTTAGACCTTGTAAGCACCAATACCCACCAAGTAAACAAGCGGAGGAAGGAATTGGGCCAGTCATTGAGCAGCTAAAACAGGTAGGAATTTGTTGAATGCCCAAATTCACCCTGCAATACTCTGTTTCCTGTAAAGAAACCTGATGGGTCATGGAGGTTGGTTCAGGATCTACAAGCAGTTAATTCGGCTGTGATCCCAAGAGCACCGGTGGTCCCTGACCCCTATACATTACTTAATGATTTACTACCTCAGAACAGATCTGTCATGGATATAAGCAATGCTTTTTTCTCCATACCACTACATAAGGAGTGTAGATTTTGGTTTGCATTCACTTATCAAGGTAAAAGATATACCTACACCAGATTGCTACAGGGTTATTGAGAGTCTGACAATATTTGCACAAGAAATGGCTGCAAATTTAGCTCAGTTTGTTCCCCCAGAGGGAAGTCAGGTTCTATTGTATGTAGATATTTTGTTGGCCTCACCCATGCAGGAAAGTTGTAGAAGGGATACCCTTGCCCTTAGTTTTTTAGCTGAGCAAGGACATAAGGTAAATAAAGAAAAGTTACAACTGAGCAAGGACATAAGGTAAATAAAGAAAAGTTACAATTGTGGAAAGCACAAGTACTTGGGTTATTTAATTTTGCAGGCAGGTAGACAATTGGAGAACAAAAGAAAACAAGCAATTCTTGAGGCACCTATGCCCACAACTAAGCGGGAGATGTCCTTTTTAGGTGTGACTAATTTTTGTAGAAGTTGGATTCCTAACTATGCTGAGGAAGTAGGGCCATTGACCGCACTAATCTACGACACTCCCATGGCAGCTAAGAATGATATACAGTGGACAAATACGGTAATACAGGCATTTAATAGAATTAAGCAATTGATAGCAGGATCCTCTGTTTTGGGTTTTCCTAACTTTTCTAAGCAGTTTATACAAATGGTTGATTGTAAAGGAGGATATATGACTTCAGTTCTGGTACAAGTACATGGGGATAAACAGAGACCGATAGCTTTCTACTCCTCCAGATTAGATCCTGTTGCAAGGGCATTGCCGCATTGTGTTCGAGTTGTAGTGGCAGCCGCCATGGCAGTACAAGCCTCAGCACCATTAGTTTTGTTCCACCCATTACAATTGCGGGTTCCACATTCAGTTGCTACTATACTTTTGCAAGATAAAATAACCTTTATCTCCTAGTCGACATTTGTCATGTATGACAGTGCTGCTGACAGCCTCATATGACCATATCCGGCAACACTTTTGCCGATTCCAGAAGGTACTCCACACGTTTGTTTAGAGAGCATTCATGACAAAGTACTTACCCAACCAGATTTAGACGGATCAGCAAAGAAAGACACTGTAGGAAAAACACCAGTAGGGTATGCAGTCACCACAGAAACTGAAGTTTTGGAAGCAAAAAGATGGGTTTATTCTGCACAAGCAGCTGAGTTGGTGGCTTTGACTCGAGCTTGTACCTTAGGGGAGGGTAAAAAAGTGACAATTTATACAGATAGTCAATATGCTTTCTCCACTGTACATGTTTTTGCTCAACAATGGAAGAATAGGGGAATGGTTACTGCGACAGGCAAACCAATAAATCAGAGATTTAATTTTAACAGTTGTTAGATGCAGTGCAACTACCACTTCAGATAGCGATATGTAAATGTTCCTCACATACCAATAGAAAAGATCCTGTCTCCAGGGGAAATGCCCTTGCTGATATGGCTGCAAAAAAGGCAGCTCAAGAAAATGATTTGCTTTTTACATGACAATGATTTAGAGCCCGGACACCTCTTAGACTTAGAGACACTAAAAGTAATGCAAACATGGACAACAAAGAAGGAAAAATGTCGTTGGGTAAAATATGGTATCACTCAACAGGATGGGTTGTATAGGGCATCAGATGGCAAAATGGCATTTCCTTCAAACCTTTTTAGGTATGCAGCATTGGTTAGCCATGGACCTGCCCATGTAAGAGTACAGACAATGATTCAAATGGTGTCCAAGGTGTTTTGGTGCAAGGGGTTTTCAACTTATGCAAAGTAATTCTGTTTATCTTATGTGCAAAGTATCATGCTCAGGGGGGAGTTAAAAAGTTTCAGCAGGCATTCCCTACCCCTCCATATCCATTCCACACACTCTGTATGGACTTTATTGAATTGACACCCTCAGAGGGGAAAAAAGTTCCGTTTAGTCATTATTGATGCTTTTTCTAAATGGGTAGAAGCTTTTCCAGTGAAGCATCCCAATGCACAAACAGTAGCAAAGCTTTTGACTACAGAAATAATTCCCCGATTTGGTTTACCAAGATGCATTTACAGTGATAATGGGTCTCATTTTGTTAACCAGATTGTTCAGAAGTCGGGTCAAGTGTTTCAAATTGATCTCAAATACCATTGTGCTTACCATCCCCAGTCAGCTGGACTGGTGGAAAGACACAATGGTGTCTTGAAGAGTAAGCTCCGCAAACTGATGGCAGAAAGAGATCATGGACTGCGTGCCTTCCTTTGGCACTCCTGTATATGCGAATCTCACCCTCCTACAAAGGACTTGCACCATTTGAACTTTTGTTTGGGAGACCATATTACGTCCCCGCAGTGGCAAGGATTGCTGTCAGCGGAACGTGAAGGGGTGAGGATCTAGCGGATTATATGAAGAAGCTGCTAAATGTAGAGTCTCTTGTAACCAATGACTCCTTTGCAGATTCTAGAAATGAAACCTTGTTAAGCGTGGCACCCGGGGACTGGGTGTGGATCAGAATTGTGAAGAGAAAGAATTGGTAATCCCCCAGGTGGGAAGGCCCATACCAAGTACTTATCTCGACACCTACGGCTGTAAAGATCACTGAGAGGACTTTGTGGATTCATATCACCCACTGCAAAAAATATTGGTCAAACTCCACCGGACCTCTGAGCGCAAAGTCTGGCTACAAAGGGGGATTAGCCCAATAGGGGTTAGTCTCAAACCCAGTGAAGACCAACGGCGCGAGGTAGTCCTTAGGGAGGATGGCCATGTTCAACTGGTACTTTAACTGTTACATGATGATGATTTTGGTGGCAAAAGTAAATATGTCCATGCGAGAAGGAACAGTTGCAAGAGAAAAAGGAATGGTGGTGCTACAAGCGCAAACAGGTGTTACTACTGTGTTTAAGGTGAAACTTTGTGAAGGAATTTTGGACTGTTCTAAATAGAATGATTTCTTGACTCGTGCAAAACATTTGTGCAATAGAGACTGTACTTCCTGGTCAAATGTCTGGTGGTCAACAGATGTGAATGGATGGGAAACAAGTGGTGCAGTGATATCAGAGAAAGATAAAAGCAGGCAACAAAGAATAAAAATTGCGCATTTCCAAATACCGAAGTAATTGCTATAACCATTGTGTCTCCACAAGAAAGTGATTCAGGAGTTTATGGAATCGGAGTGTCTCTTCCAATTGGAACCGATCCTTTGGGGACCCTCCAAAGTGCAAAGCCTTAAAAATGCTACAAGTAAAGCATATTTTGCCTTCACAGAAGAACAATTGTTACTCGAGACGGGATTCGTACACCATAATGAATGGTCATCTTGGGTTAGATATAGTACCCGAGAAGCACATCGTGAGAACTGTGTTTCTTGTGCTGAAGGTAAATAGCAACTAGCGACAGTCCCATTGATGCGAGATAAACATGTCTGTTCAACAAAACTGAAGATAAATGCAAAAATGAAACTCAGTGTTTTCCAGTCATAAGCAAAGTTGAAAAACCGCCTGCAGCGATTTCCTATCCAGGTTTGTACATGTGCATTTCCAGAGATGGCACAGGGAAGAATTATGGCAATATGGGACAGAACTATTGCAATGTTACTGTGAATGGCAATGAGAATCCATTTCTGGAGAACCAAACTCATAGTTTAGCAGAAGTATGGTGGTTGTGGAGACAAACTCAGATCAAGGCTTACGATTCCCTGGAAGGGAACTTGTGCACTTGTAAAGTTAATTCTGCCATTCTACATTTTCCCAGTTCCAGCAAGCAATTTCATAACAGAACCTGAAATAAAGCCGAAATGATTGCGTAGGAGAAAAAAAAAAAAAAAAAAAAAAAAAAAGGAGGTACCGAAGCAATCCTTCGATAACTGTGTACACAGATAGCATTGGCGTACCCAATGAATACAAAGCAATAAACCAAATAGCAGCTTGTTTTACATCCATCTTTGTCTGGATTCAACCTAATAAGACTGTGGACTGGATCAACTACATTTACCAGCATTTTGTGAACTACAACAAAGATGCATTGAAAGAATTGCTGAACTAGAGGCCACTTCGCAGGTGACATGGCAGAATCGAATTGCGTTGGATATGCTCCTGGCCAAAAAAGGAGGAGTTTGCAAGATGTTTGGGACTTTGTTGTATGTACATTCCAAACACTGCGCCTGATGGAAATATCACTAGAGCTTTGAAAGGTTTGGAAATCTTATCCGAAGAATTGGTAGAGAACTCTGGGGCAAGTAATCCCTTTACAGACTTTCTACAAACGTGGTTTGGAAAATGGAGTCATCTCATCAGCGGTTTCCTGGTGTCCATTGGAGTCACTGTGGCTATCGTGGTGGTATGTGGTTGCTGTTGTATACCCTGTATCAGAGGTCTACTGCTGTTACGAAGACGATGTACCAGCAATTGCAACAGACTGTGAAAGTGAATACATTGAAATGTGACTTTTTGCAAATGTTTTTGAAGTTTAAAAGTTTGTCTTGCCAATGAAGTAATGTATGCAAAGAAAAACTTAGTTTTTACCATATATTGCTGATAAACAAATAAAGTGTCTTCAGGGGGAAATGTTGAGAAAAGTTTTAAAAAACACTTTTCCTCTTCTTGCAAAGTGCACATGTTATTTGTTGGGATATGCCTATCAAAGATGGGCCTCATCTGTGAACAAAATGCAGCATTGCTTATAAACCTGAATAAGCATTTTCTGCTTTTCAGAATAAAGAGACTTGGTTATAGCTAAGTGAAGCCTGGGATAAGGATGCACGGCAGAGTAAGAGTTAATTTACTGAAGCAGGCTGTGTCCTGGAAAATTTGAGCTACCATTGTTGAACTGAACATTCTGTACTTCTTGAACATTCTGCTGTTGGTTTGAGGTAATTTTTGACACCATAGCCGACTGTCAACGGTCAGAAATGTAACAAAAAGTTGTTTTGCTTGCAGTATAAAAGTTGATGTTAGTAAATAAGTTGACCAGAGGAGATCATCTTGGCCAGCATGATGTGTAATCTGGCGTTAGCTACTAAAAGAAGTTTTTCGTCACCTGAGGCAGATGCGACTATCTGAATTTTTCTTCTGACAAGAGGACCCTTTTTTTGGTAATGCATTTTCCTTGGGAAGAGGGTTTTGGTTCTACTAAATATGTAGAACCATAGTCCACCAGAGCAGCTTTTTTTTTTTTTTTAATTTCCCACAATACTTTGTTTTGTTAGTATTCTAGTTTTGTTAGTATTCTAGCTCTATACATTTTTAAAGAGTGCATAGAGTACTGTAGTGAAACTTGCTACTGTTAAGGTTAGGGGAATGAAGGTTATGTTTTTGTCAGACTACACCAAGGTAGGAACATTCGCAGTCCTCACATTCTGTGGAGTGTGTTGGAGCTTTTGGAGGGGTTTATAAGAAGGTCACAAAGTTCATGTTCAGATTTCAGTGGGGAGGAGCTATCAGAGGAGTAGTGAAAGAGGCAGCCATAGTTGTAATAAGGTGAAGGAGGCAGTATCTTCTAGTAGGTTTTATTTACAAAATGCTCAAGGGAAATTGTTTTAACCTAGGAATGTGTGCGTGTATCCTAGAAGCATAGGTGCCCCAGATTATTGAAAGGCAGTTTAGCCCAATCAAAAAAAGGGGACCACTACAGTTACCAATACAGAGATCATTTAGAGCAAAGGAATCTTGTGGTTAGAGAGCGGTATTCTGTACACTAATCTGTGTGCGTGTATCCTAGAAGCATAGGTGCCCCAGATTATTGAAAGGCAGTTTAGCCCAATCAAAAAAAGGGGGCCACTACAGTTACCAATACAGAGATCATTTAGAGCAAAGGAATCTTGTGGTTAGAGAGCGGTATTCTGTACACTAATCTGTGTGCGTGTATCCTAGAAGCATAGGTGCCTCAGATTATTGAAAGGCAGTTTAGCCCAATCAAAAAAGGGGACCACTACAGTTACCAATACAGAGATCATTTAGAGCAAAGGAATCTTGTGGTTAGAGAGCGGTATTCTGTACACTAATCTGTAGTTCAAAGTTCAGTTTGAGAGCTCCCAGGGATCTGCCTGCAGCAGTACTATTTTTGACAAATATGGAAAAGGTAAAGGCATGAAAATAGAGGGCATGCTTCCTTAACATTTAAGCCAAGTTTCAGTAGCTATGCAGACATTGATATTTTTAAGCCAAGTTTCAGTAGCTATGCAGACATTGATATTTTCCAAAATGTAGGAGTGCCTCAAGATGAGGCAATTTATGGTTACAAAAAAAAAAAAAAAAAAAAAAAAAAAAAAAGTCTGACATCGAATAAAGACACCTTAACGTGATCCAATTTCATGACAGATATCCTAGTTACATTGGAATGTTTATTAACTGGACTCTAGCTAAAAAAGGCACTGGGGAAAGTAAATACTTTAACCAGTATGCAGAAGTCTTGAGATACAGGCCATCTTTAGTGAAGCAACTTGGCCTATCTAACCTCTCATTCCATGCTGAAAGTATTAGAGCATCCTGGAATGACACAGACTAGTTGAGGCCAATTACTTTTTCTTTGTATCTGGGCATCATTTGAGGTGAAGGAAGGATTCCACAGGCCTATTATCTTACATGCATTAAGATGCATGGAAATTAACTTGCATCTGTGTTAAGTCTCAAGTCACTCACTTCCACATAATTACAAATATCTTAACCTTATTTGTCAGGAGTTAGGGTCCTTAGGGCCTTTGTAATGGAGATCCTGGTGCCTGAAGACAGCTTAAGATTGTCCAGGCATGAGTCAGTGTGCTTGAAGCCATCACTATTGGTATCATGTTTAAGTGATAAGTTTTGGAATACTTTTGGACAGGGCAATTATGGAAGGAATGCACGAGTGTCTGGTATTTTCTAGGAGGCTTTGGGAGCAGTTATGAGCATAAAGGCAATACAGTGCCTTTGGAGATGGTGGCAAGAAGCTGGCAACAAAGATGAAACTAGCAAACAGACTTTACATCTGGCCAGTACTTAGACAAAGAAAGTAAATGCAGGACTAAGTAGGATAGAACAGACCAGGTTTAGCAGTCAGAGGAGGAACGTCTCACTGATCCACTAGTGCTGACTAGTACGTGGCAGGGAAAGGTGGATTGGCATAATGATAAAGATCTTCGCCTCATAGGCAGAAAGTACAGAATTTGATTCTAACCTAGCCCTTCACAGCAGTTAGCCTAGTATTCACCCATTAACCTACAAGAGGCCAGATCAGAAGAGGTGCCAGACAAATTTATAGTAAGGGCACACAAGAACAAAGTTTAAAAGAGCAATAGGAATTTGTTTAGTGGACCCTATTCTGGTTCTATGGAATAGAGAAGGTGAGCAAGTGTATTTCATAACAAGGGGGGGGGGGGACTTTAAAAAAAATGACAACTTTGTGCTTACAAAAAAAGAGGAGGGGGAGAGAATTGTGTGGCTGCCCACCAACAGGGTGGGAAGACACTTGGCTCTGCTGCTAAATGGCCTACAACTGCCTTTCTACAATCAACTCCTGAACTCGTCTCCCACTTGCTATTTAAAGAAACTAGGGCTTTTAAATACCAAACAGTTATACCACTAAGCTTAGTTAAAACAAATGGTGATAAAACTTCACTGGGATCAGCTTGCCCATTTTGCTCAGCCACAATGCTGTTGATTTTGTACCAGATGTAAAGACCTATCAGAGGGGTGGCTGTTTGGAATAGAGTAGGGTAGAAGGATCACTGTGTGCAGGACACCTTGCAATTGTTTGCTATTCCTATTTTCCAAGTGCTTGGATTAGACAAGTCCAAAATGTAGAACAGAGCTGAATTTCATCATCCAGTATACTATAACTGCATTCATAATGTGCCTCAACCTCCCACTGTAACTGCTAGCAATTCTAGAATTATATCAAGGTCATGGAACAGAACTTGCAGTAGCTCTGGAAAAGACATGACAGGCCCAAGATAATGTGAGAACTGGGAAGGGGTGAAATTTCTGTGCTACAAGGGTATTGTGAAAATTACCAAGCTTATAGAAGGCATCAGGAGTAAGGGTATTTTTTGACAAAGGAAACTATTCCTACCTATAAATATACAAGTACGATCTACAAACTTGGGTAAACCTAGAAGCAGTTTCTCAAGAAAGCATCTTTCCTCGTAACTTCTGTTTACAAGCAGAAAGGAAAGCATTCCCCCACCCACATTTTCATGCTCCTGGATTGTATGGTTTTAACCCCCCCCCCCCCAGCCCACTTACAGGAAAGTAAAGATGGGCTTATTGCAGAACAGTGGAGTTCTGAACATGAGCAGTAAGGCTTGTTAGTAAGGAATGGGATAGGTTTTGTAATCTTTGTGGTGCCAATTGAAACACTCCAAAGAGACAAAGCATTAGGGTCACAGAAACCTCCATTATCAGTAGTTCAATTCAAGCTCCTTCCAATATACAAAGGTAGTAGATGCTATTCTGGTGACAGACCCAGAGTCTTGCATCTTTATGGGCAAATAGCCAACATTCTGGTGATCTAGCCACAGTATAGTTTTTCCTACTTGTAGGAATATTTAGGAAGGTTTCTGGCATCAGTGCTAGATTCCTACATCTAACTTGTGGCAGAGTTTATAGTCATTTAGAAGAAAATGCAGTTGTGGTAATAGAACAAAAAAGCCATATGGAACAAAGGCCATTCAAGTCATAATGGAGAACTGTAAACAAAGCTTGGCATGGATAGACAAAAAAAGTCTGACAATATCTCACATTCATGGATGAAAACAGTAAGATACACCCTACACAGATTACACGACAGTGACCATGAACAATGGCAAACCACTTTTTGCAGTCAAGACATGATAAAGGACAAATTATTATTACAGGGTTAAATTTAAAGGGGATATTCCAGGGTGACACTTTCACCCCTGCTCTTTTGTCTTGCCCTTCCCCCTGCTCTTTTGTCTTGCCCTTAACCCATTAAGATTAGGTCATGGCTATAATTTGGCTCCCAAAAAACACAGTGCAAGACTTTTTTAAAACTATAAATTCAGAGGAAGAGCTGAAAGCAGAACTGCAAGTGATCAAAGCTTTTTCACAGGATACACGAAATGTCATTTAGTCTTGATAAATGTGCAAAAGCAACCTTTAAAGCCACTTTGGGACAATAGTGATACAAGAGAACTTGAGCAAAGCAAGGAGTGAATAAATATTTAGGAATTAAAGGATAAATGATAAAACAAACATGCAAATAAAACTTGGTAAGGAATACTTTAGAAGACTAAATTAATATTGAAAACCGCACTGACATCTAGGAACAAAGTCCAAGCTACAAACCAATTTGCTCTTCCGGTCTTAATGCACAGTTTTGGAGTGACTTTACTAGTCCCCAAAAGGTGTTGGATTGGAAAACAAGGATGCTTCTTGCTTATCAAACAGATTTATAAAAATCAGTGTATACCAAAACTATACATATACCCCATTTTGAAGGGGCACAGGCCTTCTTGAAATAGATTACATGTATAGATATGAAACAGTAGGACTCCATATCTGCTGACGAAGACCCAAACATAGTGAAAGTGTTAACATGGAGAAAAAGTCTAAGAACTTCCCTGCTTAGTTTTGCAGAAGCATTAATCGGCATCAAGTGGAAAAGGAAATCAAACCAGAAGTAGATTAAAATTCAGCCAGCAACTGAATGTGCAAAAAAACATAAGAATACAAGGTGAAGGATCATATGAGAAGGCAAGAAATATGGAAAATACATATAGTTGCAGGTATAGAAAACTCTAGAAACAACCTCACGATCAGGATCAAACAAGAATAGTTGAGGAGATAGTGGACTATGTACACACTGGTTTACAAAGTCCATTGAACATGTGGGAGAAACGGACAATGTAGGTTTTGTAAAAACAGAATTGGAAACAGTTGCATATGTTGTTGGTTGTAACATACTAATGGCAGAAGGACTATTCAGAAAGTCAATGTGGCAAGACTGTTGCATTAATATTCAAGTAGCTGAAAGACCCTGGAAAACGCCAAAGCATTATATCACATGGGATCACCCATTACCAGCACTTCAGATATGAGAAGACCAGATATAGTGGTCCATGAAAAGAAAAAAGTAGCATCAATCATTGAAATTGCTACACCCATTGACTACACTGCAGTCATAGAATACCAGCATATGCAAGCAGAAGGGCAATGTGGAAGGAGGATACCCTTGTAAGTGTGAAGTAGAGTGCTTCTGGTTAACAGCAAAGACCAGAAACAATCCTAATTTCATGATACTTAATACTTTGACTTGGGAATGGCATCTGTTCCGGTCATGGTATTAGGAACTCAAAAGACTTGGAGAAATTATGAAAACTAATGAAGTTGGAAAGATCACCGTAGATAGGAAAGTTGCACACAAAGATTGTAGCCAGAGAGGAAAAAGTTCTCATTTTCTGCAGATTGTGTGTATCCAACCATCTGATTGCCTTTTTGTTCACAATCATCTCTTGGTAACATCTCCAAAGGCTACATCATGCTTTGAGACAGATATTTGCATGTCCTGGCAATGCTCCCAAGACCACTGAAGGTGTTCCACCTTTGAAGACAACAGGCAAAATCCCTTGCTGAATGAAAGCATGCCACAAGTCCTCCAATGTTAGATATTTTATTTTACATTTATTGGGATAGTCCGACTGGATGCATTTTCAGCAGAGGCCCGGGGAGAAAAGCTCCAAGGGTAAGGAGAAACAGCATTACATATTACAGACTACAGACTATTTAGAGAGATTACATAAGTAAGCAAGTTAAACAAGTTCCACAGGTTAGAGTTAATCCCGAGCGTAAGTCAGGATTAAATTACACAGTAAAATGGTCATTACACATTCTAGAGTTAGCCAGACTTGATACAGTGACATAGCCAGTTAAGTGACAAATGTTGGAGTCTAGTTTTAAATTGACCCAAGGTGGAAAGTAAGGTAATATCAGCTGGAAGAAAGTTCCAGGATCTACACAGTTTGCAAAGAGAGTCACTGGCTGTGCTTTTAAATTTTGCTAGTCTGAATTAGTAGTTTTAAGAGGATCGAAGCGGTTCAGGATTGTTATAGGGGGTGATAAGTGCAGGAGTATTGTCTGGATTAGAGGATTTTATAGGCCATAATCAGTTGGTTATACTGGGTAGTTCAAGCCATCCAAGCTGGTTTATATCGATGCAATGATGTGTCCTAAATGGCAGCCCAGTGGCAAATCTGGCAATGTGGTTGTAGCAAATTGAGAGTTTAAGGACAGTCTTGTTTAAATTCTTGAGTAGAGGGGATGCATACAGAAGGGTTGAAAGAAGGTGAGAGTGAGCTATGGCAATTTTAGCTGGAGGGGTTAGGAAGGCTTTTATTCTGTAAAGTGATCCTAGTTTTTTTAATTTATGATTTTGATAGCTTAACATGTAGGTCAAATTTTAGATTGTCTATGATGACACCCAATAGTTTTGTAGCGGGGTCAGGGGAGATTATTGTGCCATCATTTGAATTTATGGTAAAGGTGAAAGCGGTAGACCTACGTTTTGGTGAAAATAACAGCATTTTAGTTTTTTTGGGATTTAGGATCAGATAACATTCAGAAAGCCAGTTTTCTATTGTATTAAAGGTGATCTGGGTAGCGGACCATAACTCTATTGGAGATGGCCTAGCAAATCAGAGTAGAGTCATCAGCATATTGGCTACAGCTGACTTTTGGGATGACAGTATGAAGGTAGTTAAATATTGAGAACAGCAAGGGCCCTAGTATAGAGCCTTGTGGTACTCAAAGGGTGTTGGGTAGACGGTCAGAGTTTGTTCTGCCAGAGGACAGCCTGTTGTCGACCATTCAGGTAGGACTGAAACCATTGAAGGGCTCTAGTATCTAGACTAAATGTTTGCAGAGTGTGGATAAGTTGATCATCCACATCCATATTGAATGCCTTGGAAAGATCCAAGAGGGCTGAGGATATAGAATTATTGTTGCAATTATGGTGTTGGTAAAAGCTAGGAGGGCTCCTTTTTATATTAAAGGTCTTGCTTGGAACCAATCCTACCCTAGTTTCTGGGCTCCAGTGGCTTATGAAATCTCTACTTGTTATTACAGAACATTTCTGTACCTCTGCTTTAAAAAGAGCACTTCAGCTTCATCCATTTTCTCTATTTGTAAATAATACACAGTATTCAATACGGATTATACAAAAGCACTTTCATAACCCAAACCCTGTATTCCACCATCATTCCTTCAGTATTTTCTTCCCATAATTTGTTTGCACTTGCCATTTCCAAACTAGGCATCCCAGTATACATTAAAATGGAGATTTGTTCTTTGGTACACTAGATAGATCAATAAGGACAAAGTTAGAGAACCTTTGGCAAGTCCTAGCTTGGGCTGAATACTAAGAGTGCCACAAAGGTAAGACACTAAAAGACCAAAACTCATCCTAGTCTTAATGTACTAATTCCCCAAATGGAGTGGTCATGGCAGTATGTTGAATTACCAAGTTGGCCACAGCACAAACTTATCTAAAATAAGCTTTGAGCACAACCTTTGTGAATAGAAAGGTAGCAGATGGGACTGCTGCTTGCAAAGTCCTCAAAAAGTGGATGCTCACAACCTCAAGCCATTGTGACAAGGACACCTCACAGTAGATGCCAGAGCTTTTTGCTCATCTGGTGTGTGCGCGAAGGCCATCTTTCTCCTGGTTTCGGCCACCAAGAGGTATCGAGGTCAATAGAAATTCCATAAGCCAAGGGAAAGCTCATCTCAAAGGAGATCTTGTTTTCATGAAAGGAAAGCTATAGTTAACTGCATAAAAAGGCAGAATAGTTTTAGGAGGCAAACCCTGAACACAAACTAGCAGGGTAGTGGATTGGTAACCTTCTCTACCATAAAGTTCACATTAAAAACACTAGATTTTTTTTTCCGGTAGAGGAGCTGGTTCACTAGCTAATGCTGCCAAACCAGCCATCTACTAGGTATTGGTATACAGAAAGCCATTGTGTGCATTCTGGTGTAAAATAACCAATGCAGTTTTATTTTTTTGACAAATAAAGATCCCAATGGTAGGTACAAGACTATTGGCCCTAGGGCCTATATAAGCCTAGCCAAAAGGTACCCTGGCTTTCGCCACCCAAGAAAATTTTCCTGTGCCCCCTGTCAAGCAGAGCCACACAAGTGATCCCCAGGTGAATTTCCCATCTCCCATCCAATCAAGATTTTTCTTGAAGAGTGCTAATGAGGAGATTTCTTTGATATAGATAGGTAGTTTGTTCCAGAGTATGGGAAGTCTCTGGGACATAAATCTATCCCTCCAGCATGTTCCGTTTATTGTGGTGACCAGGTTTAGCTCCCTAGAGCATGTAGCTCATAAGGATTGGGATTTCTAAGTGGAGCATGCCCAACAGCTCTGTGTTTGACATAGCTTTGTATGTTAAACAGAGATCACCTCTGGTGATATGCGACTGAGTAAAGCTGGAGTTTGAGACTGCCTGCATCTGAGGCCGGCAATCCTCTTGTGAGGTATTTGTGGCCTTTCCAGTTGTAGAGGTCTTGTGAGGTACATACCAAAAGGGGCGTTGTACTCTATAATGGGTACAATGAGTGACTAGGAACAGTGACCTTTTTTCCTGTATGAGAAGCCTTTTGTGATTAGGTGTGCCACATATTTCCTGACTACTGTGGTGATGTGATCAAAGGAGAGAGACTACTATCCACCTGTATCCCAAGGTACTTTCAGTGTTAGACTACCACCTATGTGGTAGTTCATGGGTACAGAGTTTTTACCAAAAGGGATGACAATGCACTTTTTGGCATTTAGCTCGAGGCCATGCCTTTGATACCAGGCATCTGTGAGGCCCTTTTGTAGGATGTCCACATAGTTAGGAGTTATGATTATAGCTCCTAGTTTGCAGTCATCTGTGAGCTTTGTTAGCCAAAGACCTTCTGTATTAGCCTGTACTTCAATGTACAGGAGAGGACCCAGGACTAGTGGGTTCTGTCAGCGAGCCAGTTGGCAACCCATCTTGTGACATAGGGATTTATACTTAGTTTAGTGAGTTATCTATAATTCCAGAGTGGGGGATGGTGTTGAAAGCCTTGGCAAGATCTAGATAGGCTGTGTGAACTACCTTACCCTCATTTACGGCTTGACAGCTTTAAGAAAATCTATCAGGTTTAGGAGACATGATCTGCCTTTTACAAACGCAAACTGGGTAGGGTCCAGAGTTTGTTTATAAGTTCCATAACGATACATTCCATAGCCTTGCAGACCAGGCTCAGGCTAATGGGGCAGTAGTTCCCAGGGTCAGTGGTGGCTCCCCTTTGTGGAGTGGGATAACAGTCGCTGTGCACTATCCAGTGGGCACAAAGCCTGAGGTGAGGCTATGATTGAACATGGTACTTGGGTGGGGTGCCAGTTCGTTCTGTAGTTCATGTAGAACGCAGCCTGGGATTTGACAGGTCCCATGGATGCTGTGTTCTTGGCTTTGGAGTGTGTTTTATCTGTGCAGCCATGATTACAGGAACTTTGCATTCTTCCAGAATAGAGATGGGCCCTTTAGAGGATGGGGGGGGGGGGAGTTAGCACTGAACCTAATCTGCCAGGATGTTGGCAATATCAGTTGGTTCTGTATATTTAGTGCCATTGTGCTGCAACTCAGAGCAGATCCGAGTATTGCCATTGAGATTCTTTACCTAGCTATAGAATGCTCTGTGGTTGTCTTTAGAATCAGTGGCGATTTTGTTTTCGTAACTAGCTTTGAAGGATTTTATGGAGGGATCTCAGCTTCTTACTGGAGCCTATCATGGGATTTTACTCTTTTGCAACAGTTTTCTTCTGTTGTAGAGTTCATGGCAGGGGACCCCCAGATTGGCTTCCTTTTTTGGGAGGATAGCATCTTGGTTCTGTTAGGGATTGCATGATCCATGCACTTGTGCAAGTGCATTTGTGTAGGATTCAGCAGTCTTACCTCTATTGTCTGTCAGCATGGGTGTCATGACGTTTGCCACTTCTTGCCACTTCTGTCTTAAGCATGAAGTTGGCTTTGAAGAAATTTTTTACGGTGGTTTCCCTAATTGGGGGGGGGGGGGTGAGTGCAGGATGTGGATGTCTAGGGTGATTAGCTTGTGGTCAGATTTGACCAATGAGGAATTAACCTCTGGTGTGGAACACTGGTTGCCCATGTTGGTAATGGCCAGGTCTAGGATATTGCTGCCCCTGGTGGGGGTGAGGATAAGTTGATCCAAGGCGTTGGAATTTATGAATTCCAGAAAACGTTGAGCACAAGATTTGTTACATGAGGAGTAGTTTGAGTAGTTTAAATCACCCATTATTAGGGTGTTAGGTTGTACACTAATATTTTCCAGTGAATCAAGAAATAAAATGAGTGGGAATCCTGGGGCATGGTGGGAGATCTGTAGCAAGCTACAATATGGATTGCGGTCTTGCCCAGTGTTAGTTGCACTTGAATAATTTTGAATGCATTATGCTGAGCAACTAGCCTGGAGGTGTGGATATCCTTAATGAATATGGACACCTCCACCTTAGTGTTTTCGGTCCAGGTTAGCTGGCCGAAAGGTGTGGTATGAATTATAGCCTTGTAATGCAGGGGTGCTCTCGAACCAGGTCTCTTCACTGCACAGATGCTGATTTTCTCCATTTTAAGGATTGCCTCAAGCGAGTGCATTTTGGAGGTTTAGAGGTTTAGACTTCTAGCATTGAGTAGCATTACCCTCCGATTTTGCTTCCTTGTACTGGTTACAGTGGTGAATTTGTCATTTGAACCTTGCCTAAAAAAGGCACTATAGGGGTGGCAAGAGCCTTAGCCAGTATCCAGAATCCCAGTGGTGACAGGTGCAGGCCATCTCTGGCAAAGCATTGTGGTTTGTTGATAATGTCATCCCAGGCAGACTGATACTGGATCCCTTTAGAATGACACAAAGAAGCTTAGCCAAATGTTGAAGTCAATCATTTTGTCCTTTTACTGTGGTATTTTGGGTGATGGCAGGATGCTACGCAGGGCTAGGGTCATACCTGCCTGGGCTACAAGAGTGGACAGCTCCTCCATGTGTCATGTAG
Source organism: Protopterus annectens (assembly GCF_019279795.1). Classification (NCBI taxonomy): domain Eukaryota; kingdom Metazoa; phylum Chordata; order Ceratodontiformes; family Protopteridae; genus Protopterus; species Protopterus annectens. Next base: position 695,815,670 of record NC_056732.1, on the reverse strand, counting down.
TCCAGGGAGGTATGTCTAAGGTCATTCACACCATGGACAACAAGTGTCATATTTGTACTTTGAGTGACCAGAGTGTGTGTGTTGTGGTGGATCCTGGCATGTTGCCAGTAACTTTTTTAGCCTGGTGAGTGGATCAGTGTGCCTGACTATAATCTTACCTATGACCAGAGTGTTGGGTACGCTATGTCTCATGGGCTGTGGTTGTGTGGCACTCTGTTTGGGGCTGTGTGTCATTTGGTTTGTGTTGGGGGGGGGGGTGTGGAAGTCACTTGCGTTTCTGCTTTAGATGCCCTGGTTGCTTAGGCAGATTTTTGTTTAGAGCCTCTGTGAATGTATAGTCTTGGGTGAAGAGAGCTTTGCTTCCAGTTTGGCTATATAAGTGCATCTCACAGGTTGTAGTGTTGGGTAGTAGGAGGAGAGGGTTGTCTGTGTACATGAGGCAATTGCTGCATTGCCCCAAAATGCCCACATTAATCAAGTGGGCAGGAGAAACACCAGGAGCTGACCCTTAGACATGCCTGGATAGGTGCGCTTATTTATTAAGTGCCAAAAACAGTTTTCCCTCTAGACAAGTTAAAGAGGAGTTCTGTAGTAATTTGCAGCTTATTTAGTGCTTAAAATGAGTTCTGAACAAGTGCTGAGCTCAAAGAAACAAATTTGAGTGCTGAAAGTAAAAAACTGGCTATTTCTAACAAAATTAAGCTAGGCTTCCCGCCAACACAGAAAGGCTTGGGGGCTCAGAAGCTTACAATCTTAGATGCAGCAAATCTGTATCCAGACTAGACTACTTACAGGAAAGGCAGAAAACAAGCTTTAGAAATTTTTTTTTGGCAAAGTGGAAAGGGGAAAGGAGGAGCAGAAACCAAGTGGGATGGCTTGTCATATGTACTCCCAGTGTCCATTACCTCATTCTACCTAATCCAGGGAGGAGTCTCCCAGATCAAATTTACAGTAGGAGCGGCCAACTGCAAGCCACCAAGTATAAGAACACAATACCAATAAGGAGGGAGGGTGGGAAACAATAGGATACACTCCTTGACAGGAAATCAGAACAAAAAACCCAAAGAGATGCTTAAATAAATGTAGACAATTTCCAGTTAATACCTCACACAGTGAAACTAGCTAGAAAAGTATGCAGCAGACAATAAAAGTGCTATAACTCAAAACTAAACAAAAAACATGATACTTAATCTTACATATTATAGATCTGAGTTTGTTCAGTGCCCTTCCTCCGATTAGCTCAGTGTGAAATGGCAGAAACACTCAAGTTAACTTCTTGGGTACAGAAAGTTGAAACAACTTACTTAAAAGCTTGAAAGAACTAATGAGGTGCTTGGATCGATTGGGCCGACCAACTTCCACTGGCGGAGGGCTCCCGTGGCATGGCCCTGCGGGTCACGGCTGGCAGGTAGAGCTTCTCTTCCCAGTCAGTGAGGTCCAGCTGGAGGATGTGGAGCATTCTGCACCCCTTGGGGTGAAGTAGGAGAGACCGATGAGCCTGGGCTGAGCCAAAGGGGTCTTGTCATGCACCGGGCCACCCCCAATCATGCTCTGGCTTTGAGTGCAGACTTGGGGGCTACTTTACCCATACAGGCAAGAAATTCCACCTTGAGGTGGAGGCAGGGGGCTACCTAGTGCCAGTAGAAATCTTGGAATGTGTAAAGCATACCCTTTGGTGCCACAGGCCTAGCACCAACACCATGAAGAGAGGCTGCATCTTCAGCTACCTGTAGCATCATGCAGAAGTCCAAGACCATATTCTCCACAATATTTCACTTCCACATGCAAACCACTGCTGGATTGGGGGTTTCCTCTTACCAATTTACATCCACAGAGGAATGGAAGAATGCCCTGCTTCAGATGAACACTGCTTCCCTTTATGCACTATATGGGAGTTTGTCCAACAGGATGAGAGCTTCCACAGAAGTAGACCTGCTCCGACCTCTGATGCACAGCCCAGCCTCCACCCTTGTTGGGGGGGGGGGGCCTCACTATCTGCACTGTATGGGAGGCAAGGTGGGCTTCCTACTTACCAAGTAAAAGTTAGACCATCAAGGTCTGCAATAGATTCATTTAGACAGGTGGGGGATAGTCTAGCACACCAGTATCTTGCTACAGAGGTTCAACACCTGTGAAGTTGGAGTAAGCACTGTGGTAACCAAACAGTTCATCATCCACTATAAACACCTGAATCCTTGGGTATGCAAAGAGCACATTTCATAGCAATAATAAACGCAGATACAAAAGGGGTGAAAGATTAGATCCTACATTGTACCCCAATGCAGTGCATTAAAACAATGACCCATCTGGGCTCTCTGAAAGGCAAGCATGGAAAGACAATTCCTCCCTTCTTAAGAGCTTCAAAATTTCTACGCAGAGTGCAGCTTCTGTCAGAAAGAATCCCTGTTGTAGTAAATGAAAGTGGACATAGTTGAGGGGTCAGAATTTCTACTACAATGCAGCATTGTGGGTACAGACTGGTTATGCAGTCAGGTGCCAAAACAAGAATGTAGATTATATGGTTCTTACATACTCTTTCCAATATCCTCTGGCACTTGGTGGAAAGGGAGTGTTCGGGAACCAGCCAACTGGTCCTAATAAATCTGCCATTTTTCAGGACCTTTTTCAGGATTATACAGCTATAAAAAAGATTTTATTGTACAAAAGTAATAGTACAGCAATTATGCTAGTAGAGCTCATGTGGTAACAGGGGCATGGAGTGCACTTTGTGGAGTAAGGGAGCACACTTCTGCAAAACACAAGACTATACTGAAGTTAGTTTTCAATACTAGGTTCCAGTGGATGCAGATATTAGAACTGCTTTTTATAAAAGCAAGTTACAAACATTCCATCAAAGTTGGCCTGGGGACCAATATATCGTTGCTTCTGAAAAGAACATTTCAAAACAGAGCTTGGCACTTACACAATTAAACTATTTTGCCATTTTAAGATCTGTACACTTCCAATACAACTCATTGACCAATCCAGTACAGCAAGGACCCTGGGTACTCAAACTGGGAATATTGATTTCCAACTCAAGCATATTGTTGGATATATCCAGTAATCATTCAAAGGTTTCATTTCTGGAGATTCCAGTTTAGACTGCAATTGCTTTTATTCTTTTTAATATTAATAAGCTGCACAGGATACCAACATCTCTCCTGGTTTCATTTAGGTTGGCCAGGAAAATTAACTCATCCAGTCACTGCTTCCATCTCACACCTAGTGAAGAGCCACTCTACTCCCTAAAGACAACAGGGGAGCCGTCCCATCACCTCTGTGTTGCACCAAGTCATAACACTCGTGCACCATCCTAGATGGCCAACCTCTAGCTGCCAGAGGGTTTTTTGTATCCATTTTAAAAGGTCCAATAAAAAGACCACATCATGGTAATCATGAAGATCAGAACACATGCACAGGAGTCTGATAAGGCGGGATAGAGCATTATGCCCCCCAGTAGGGTTATGACAGTGAGAAGACTGCATTCAGCCAGCAGCTGCAGGACCCAATAGATAAAGCAGGACATGAGTTGGTATTGGTTTGACCCAAGTGCACAAATCAGGACATAAGGATTGTCTGGGTCCACATAAGTGGGGTAACAGGAATAAAAGGAGAGATCATTCTAGATTTCTGTCTGGCAAATGGCTTGATGGTGGCCATCATATAGTCTGGCAAGAGAAAATAAAGATCACATACAAGAGTGGCCAACATCACATGCAACTCACTCAGTTAGACCTCCTCCTAGTAAGGAAAGGGCATTAAGTAGACTCTGTTTCACTGGTCATAACTGCCATCAGCCCACGGCATAAACTGCTGGTTGCCACAATCTGCAAGGCGGCAATAAGGTGAGAGACTAGACTGAAGAGAAAGAACAAGGGTTCAAGAAATTATTCAGGTCTGTAGCATCTCAGGAAGAGGAGCATATAGATGGTTGAACTGCAGTGTCTCAAAACAGTACATGTAAGGACTATAGAACAGATACACAGCCAAGCCAGGTATGGAAGCAAGGGAAAGGAAAGCTGGTGGTGGAATGCAGAAGCCCAGGAAGACATCAAAAGAAAGGAATGCAGGAAAAGGGGAAGATAAATGCAGACCTGGCTAAGAAGAAATATTGGTTGGCTAACAAAAAGAGGCCAAGATAAGAGCTGCAATAGCAATGAACAAGGCATCAGACACTACAAACTTCTGGAAAGAGACACTGTAAAATGGCAGAGAGAGTCCCAACAGGTTGCAAGGCGAAGACAAAGAATGATGATCAGACAACCTTCATAAGGGATGCCAACAACTGCACAGGAAATCAAAGGCAGATGGAAGGAATACTGCCAACTTTGGAATGAAGAAAGCCCTACAGAAGCTGTACAGCTAAAACAGCCTATGATGAAAGAGGAGCTCACCCAAGAAGAAGTAGTAAGAACAGCACCAAGGAAAATTAAGTCAGGAAAACGAGAGAGAGCTCGGACAGAGAGACTACAATAAGTATACGAGTGCCAATGTACAAGAACAGGGACATCCAGAACTGTGGGCAGTACACAAGTATCAAACCGAGGTCACACAGCATGAAAGTTACTTTGATAGGGAAACACCTAAACAACCCCATAGTCAGTCTACTACATCTGATTTTCCCAAAACTCTCCTGGCTCACTGTTCCCTCCACTGGCAACTCAGTCCAGTTTCAGTAGGACTGATTTGTTACGTACACTAAAAAGTTCAATTGTATAAAGTTCAAACCTGCTCAGATTTTGTAACTAGCGCTCATTCCTTCAAGATAGCAGTGTGCCTTTTAAAGTTAAAAGGATGATTACTACACCACCCCAAAGTAATGAGCAAGAACTGGACAAAAACAACAAGTTACATGAATACCATACAAAAGAACATGAATTTAAATGAATGACAAGCTACTCAACAGAAATGGGAAGTGCTTGCCAAGTACCAGCTATTGAAGACTCTGGAAGGGACAAGCTCCTGAAAACTTTAGACAGCTTAGCCTGGTCATCACCTGACCTGCATGGCAGAAGTGCAGCACAAATCCACTGCTCAAAAAAAAAAAAAATGCTCATGTATGACTTTCCCAAACAGTTGGGAATTTTGCCTTTATCTGACCGTGGTGGCCTTCACAGCCTTCTGGCCAAAAATTTATAGACCTTCAGTCATTCAAAATGAGTGTGGCTTTAAAAAGTTGGGTTCATTTTGTTAAACACCTTTATTAAAGGGTTCATTTTTTAAACATTAAAATTACTACAAGACATAAGCACATATGCATCAATAGGAAAACTATTTTTTGTACAATTTATGCATTATAGATTGAACCATTGTTTGTAAGAACATATGTAATCAACATTTCATAAAATAATTCCTGCATTCCTTTAAACCTCACTCTTCCTCCTGAGCATTATTCTCTATGTATTACTCCCACATTATTCTCTATGTATTACTCCCACATTATTCTCTATGTATTACTCCCACATTATTCTCTATGTATTACTCCCACATTATTCTCTATGTATTACTCCCACATTATTCTCCATGTATTACTCCCACATTATTCTCCATGTATTACTCCCACATTATTCTCTATGTATTACTCCCACATTATTCTCTATGTATTACTACATAATTTGCTCCTTCCCTTTTCTAAAAAGATTCCACCTCTAGTTAATCTCCTTTACAGTTTTTTTATATAGTTGGTTTTGATGTCCTTTTTCTGGCAATTGCTTTTTTGGCAGCCAGTAGCATTATTCTTACTTTGTATAGGCAATTCAAATCCCTCTCAGCTCAAAATAATTTCCTTTGATACCATTTGAAGTGTCAGGACCCACATGAACGAGTCCCAAACTATAAAGACCAATTGGGGAAAAAAAAAACACACTTTTACCAGTTATTTCTTCGAATACTCCTTTTCACCAAGGTATGGCTGTCTTATTGAGTTGGTACAAGTTTTGGAAGGGGGCTCACCCCCTTGCAAAAGCAAACAAAAACACAAATTTAAAAAAGAGCAATGTTCAAGATTTCCTCTTCTGTATTTTGCCTTTTTTTGTTCAGCTGAGTGCAGACAGGTAGCCAATGTCCTTACCTACTGCCATTTCTACACTAGAGTACTCTGTACAGAAGTTTTAAAAAAATCTGTGCACTTCATTACAGTTCTCCCACCCCCCAAAACCACTCCCAGTTTCATCACACCTCTAGTTTGCCATCTACCCAAGGAAAACATTATCTGCAGCTTGTTTGGGGAGCAAAATACTTTTGCCAACACATCCAAGCCAAACTCCTAAACCTTCTGGACTTTTGTCGCATATTTGGGAGCCATACAGATGTTCTTCCATTGTTCCTTTGTAAATTGCTTCTCCAGTCCCTCTTTCTAACTTCCTCTAGTTGTAGGTTTTACATTAGCTTACATTTTCAAAAGGATATGTAGTCTGAAACTCAAAAGTCTGTCATTTAGTGAAGGATTTGACAGAAAATTACACAGGAAAAAAATATCAAAAACAGGAGGTAAAAATGTGGACATCCGAGAGGCATGTTTACATGCTCTCATTATCCTTCAGCTGAAAACATTCTGCCAGAGCTGGTCTTTATAAAGTATCCCTTTCCCTTTATTCAGATAATCCCTAATGGGGAAGAAGTTTCTAACCTGTAGTTAGAGTTTTTGCTTGGCCTCATTCTCCTGTACTTTCCTTCGCTGGTTATTTGCTTCCAGTGTCTTCATAGGTCCATAGGTTACTACTAGGCTAACTACCCTTGCGAGCCATTTTAAGCTTAGCCAATTATCCCCTGCGAGAATCAAACCATGTACTTTGTGTTTGTAAGGCAAACACCTTAACCATTAGGCCACCCTCTTCATGGAGAAAGTTGGCAAAGCTTCCAAATTACAGTCCCCTCTTCCTTATTTTCTATATTCCCTGCTTGCATCTTCCATATTTGCAAAATCTTTATCCATTACCAAGATAGCTTAGTTCTAGTTACTTTCTGCAGCTTTATGAACATACTATTCTTTACTGGTTGTTAAAGAATCTGCATCCAAAAGAATCTTACTGTCTTCCTCATTGGTCATACTCCACCACCCTCCTTTCATCATCCCTTTCTTAGCACTTTCAGCTTGAGTTGCATGTGTGAGCCTTAACTGCATAGGTTTGAAGTATCCATTCAAATCAGGTAATCCTAAACCACATTGCTTTAGGGAGAATCAACTTATTCCACTTAACTCACTTTGTACAAAAGGAGTCAAGACAAGAAGCCAAAATTACTTTCTACAATCATTAGTGTCCAGTGTCAAAATGGGAGGGGGGGATTCTAAAAAAATGAAGGCAAGACCTTTAAGTAGTATGGTTAAGGGTAGGTTCCAGCAGAACATAAGGGCTGGCCACAGATACAGGTTACCTTCTGTTCTGAAACTACTGTTTAATACCAGGTCTTGACAGATGTACATGCTTCCTGAAGTAGCAACAAGCTATTTAAGAAAAACACTCTCAAGAAGCTGGTGTTTTTAGCTATGCAAACAGCTGAACAAAAATCAAGTAGGCATACATTATTATTTCAGGAATTGTGGTGCAGCGGTTAGCATTGCCTCACAGCAAGAGGTTCTCCAGTTAGATTCTCAGCTAGGATGCTGTGTGGAGTCTGCATGTCCTCCATGCATTTGTGCAAGTTTCCTCTGGGTGCTCCGATTTCCTTCTACAGTCCAAAGACATGGGTCTGGGACATTTCTCCTTGGGAGTCTGCTGAAAATGGACAATGTCCCAGACAGACTTTCTCTGTAAACAAATGTTTAAATGGCATTATTCCCAGCCACATCTGAGTTGAGAAACCTCAGATCCCCCAGCAGACTTAAAACGTTGCAAAGAAAAAGGAGCAGTTTAAAACAGTAAAGCATACCCCCCCCCCCCATCAGTCCTTAAATGGGGAGGTGGGACAGACCTGCAAATACCAACGGGCATTAAAAACAAGAGTGCAAAGGTGTTATACCTGTAATGTGGTCATGTATGCAATGGTAGCAGGGGTAGATTATTCAGAAAGCCCATCACCCTTTATGGATATCTGGAGGGCAGCCAGTGTTTGGTGTTATCCTGCCAAAGAAAGTGGCCTATTATCTGTCACATGGAGAACAGACACGGGTGGGGGGGGGGGGGGGCTACAAATATAGAAGGCAGTAAAAACTGCCATAACTGGAGAGAAACAAAGCAACTCCCAGCGACTGCAGCAGCAACTGCTTGCCATTGTTCCTCTAGCAAATGGATTTCTAATGTGCCAGAAGAGCCTTAGGCAGACAATCACACTGTGCAACAGACTTGTTGCTCATCAGTTGCACAAGGAGAGGCTAGGATGCACAGTCCCATAGGTTCAAACTTTTGGTTTAACAATGGATGCAGAGCTAAGATTTGTCAGCACTAGAGGCTAGGACCAACTTTGAAGCATGCTGTAGGAAAAGTCCTTTGGGCCAAGATGAGCCCTTTTTCAATGGAGGCCCAAGGAGAAAAGCTCCATAGTATACATGTACAAAAATCAGCAAGAATTGATACAAGAGTTAACACATTGACAGCTCCATCATATGTGCATGCAAGAGATTAACAAATAATGCCAAGAGTTACTACAGTATGTTCCAAAAGTAAACTAGTAGTAGTTAATACATAGTGTTGTACAATAGAGTGGAGTTGCACAAGTAATATAGAACCCTAGAGAGAACAGATTTTTTTTTTATCTTATGTGGCAGGCAGATTGCCTACTTAAGCTAGGATAAGAGAGGAGAAAGTTAGGAGGTATTGCAGAGATATGACTGGAGCAAGGATTTGGAAAGAGGAAAGATGGTGTAGTACCAAGTTCCATTTTCTTGCAAGGGAGAAAGAAGTTGCCCAGGGGTATGTGATGGCTTGTGCATGTCAAGGAGGCTTTGATTATTAGATCCAAGGGTTCAGTCAGGGAGGTGCGTAGTGGTTCAGTCAGGGAGGTGCATAGTAAGGATAGAGGAGAGGGAGGGGCACAGAGAAGGGTTGAAAATGAGATTATGTGCAGTGGAGTTGAATATAGGAGAAAGTTAGGGAGTTCCAACCAGCTCAGGGAGTTTAAGGAGTCACAATGGTGGGAAGAGGATTTTGAGCTGGTAGCAAATTTGGAGATTTTATTGTTAACAGGATGCCAGTTTAGCTTTGCTTGCAGGTTGGTAAGGGGAGGAGCTTAGTTTGAGATACTGTTTTGATGAGAGTTGTGTTTTGGCTTACTATATAGAAGCGAGTCAGTCTATTTTGGTATTTTTAGAAGGGGTAAAGATCATGAGTTCTGTTTTGGATGCATTAAGAGCCAAGTGATTATTTTGCATCCAAATCTCAGTGCTGTTGAAGGCAGTTTGTGCAATTTGCATGAGTTTAGGAAGGGATTCTGCTGAACAAATAACGGAACATATTGGAAGAGTTTGGCATTAGGAATGCATTGGTGGAAGTCATTTATGAAGACATTAAATAGAAGTGGGCCCAGGACAGATCCTTGAGGGATCGCAAGAGTGTCAAGGTAGGGGGAAGTTGCAGTTATTCCATTTGACAGCTTGTTGTCCCATCAGAGAGAACAGGAAAACCAATTCAAGGAGGAGGTAGAGAGATTAAAAGGGGGAGCTTAGATAGAAGTAGGCCATGGGAAATTGTATCAAAGGCCTTAGATAGGTCTAAGAGAAGACTAGACAATACTTCCAGAATCACAGGGACAGGGATGGTTTAAGGTGCAAGGATAGTAGGGCTGTGGTGGTACTACGTCCAGGTCTGAATCCATGTTGCATCGGGGTAAGCAGGTGGTTGTCTAAACAGGAGACAACAGGAGGTTCTGAGGGAAAATTTTGGTGAGCTTGCCAATAGAGTCTATGAAGGAGTTAAATTTGGTGGCTTATGATATGGTCTAGAGAGGTAGGGTCAGGGAAGAGATGGTCTTTGGCCAGGAATGAAGGTAGAGATACTATTCCAGAACCTTTTAGGATTGGATTTCTGGTTATTTTGAAGCTTAGACTGTAGGACTTGTGGTCAGAAGCAATTTTTTTTAACTCTGTGGTCTGTATTCTGTGAGGGAGTTGGGCGTTTTGCACTTTAGGTGGCATTTCCATAATTTCTCAGGTACACATGTGTTATGTTTCTTTGGAAAGCCAGGGGGCAGTAATGATTTTTGCTCTTTGTTCTGGGAGGGGCAAAGTAGTTTTGTAGTTAATAGTATTGAAGTAACAGCATTGTCAAGAGAAGTTGCAGAGGGTTCCAATTCATCTGTTTTAGGCTACTGGAAAAGGATTGTGGGTTAAGATACATTTGTGCTGTAAGTGTAGGTAGGAAGGCGTGCAATGAATGAAGGCAGGTAGGTGATCACTGAGGGAATCTGGCAAAGTGCCACTGTCAGAAATATTGTTGGGGTTGGAGACTAATATCCAGTCCAGAATGCTGCCTGCAGAATTGTCTTTGTTAGGTCTAGTAGGACAGTTGACCAACTGAGAGAAGTTGTACAAGTTGACGTTCTGGGAGGAGGTGAGTGATGAATGAATAAAAGTCCAGTTAATGTCAATGTCTCACAAGAGGATTGTTTCATTGGCAATATTAGCCAAGAGCCAAGAAATCTCTTCCAGAAGGGGGATGTTATTTCCAGGGGGGGGGGGGTGTTATTTCCAGGTGGGATATATAGAGCAGCTATAGCCATGTTTTTTTTTTTTTTGGGAGGGCTAGGGTTATTTCAACTGAACCGAATTTAGGTATATGGTTGGTATAAGGATTTACTGTTAGAGAGAAGGAAACAAGTAAATCTACTCCACCTGCTTTATGATTCTGTAGTTTGGAGGGGTGTTGAGTCTTTCAGATGTGGTTTGAGCCATGTTTTGGTGACTGATACTATGTCAGGGTGGTTATGGGTGAGCCAGGCATGGAAGGTAGGCAGTTTTGTTACATAGGCTTTGGGCATTAATGGTAGTGAAAAGGAGAGATTCATGGGGAGTAGGGATTGACTGTTGACATGGATGCTGGTTTGCAGGGGGTCAGGGATTGACTGTTGACATGGATGCTGGTTTGCAGGGGGTCTTTGGGTGGATGTTAGAGAGAAGGATAGAGAAGTTTGAGGATGTGGTGTAGAAGTTTAGAGGGGATCAGTAGAGTTATGGCTGAATGAAGGCATAAGGATTGTGATGGATGGGGTAAGATAGTTGGGGTAGGTGAAAAGCTTTATGGTAAAAAGGAGAGAGTCCTTGGTTTGGTAGAGGTGAGGAGAATGTAAGAAGTGCAGGGGGGTTAGTTAGTGACCTGTAGAGAGGTTGTGTAGGGGTGGGGTATAAGGGAAGTTATGGAGAGTATTTGGAGTAAGAAAGTTGCAGGTGTGATGTGCATGGTTGTACAAAATGCAATCATTCCAGTACAGGAGACCCAAAGATTTTAAAGTACTCACTGTGAAAGTCACAGAAAAGGACCACTACACTAGCCTCCTCACCACTTATCTTGGAGAATTGTTTTTAAGAACCTAAAGTAATAGTTTCAAAATGTCAAATATTTACAGCACAGAAAAAGGGGGGGGGGTTTGTGCACACCCATTAAAGGGGACACCAACTTGGGGGTTGTTTTCAAAACCTATTCATAAGCCAAAAATTAAACAAAAATGTGTATGTTGATTGGACAGAGCCTATCGGAGATAAATCCAGCACTACCCCGAGTTAAGTTATGAATAGAAATGTTCACTTCAAAAGTGAACAGCTAAATTACAGACAATAGCAACCTGATCATAAAGGACAACAGATTCACTGATGCACTTCAACAAAATCAGCATACAGTTTTCCATTTTTTGCAATGCACTGAAAAGCAAGACAGTGGAAATTAAACAGCAACAGTTTTTAATCTACCACCAGAGCAGCAAGGGGAAGTAAATTGTACTACTTTGAAAACTGGTTGTGTGTTGGGCGTAGTTAATTTTAATTCTGTATAGGAAAACTACCATTTTGCTTGTCTATAAAGGAGCTTGCACTTTTTTTGCTATAGTTATACAAGTGATATCTCTACATATGTCTATAGCACTGTGATACGTCTTTGCCATATGTTCAGGCTTAAACTTATGTTATTTTCTGGGAACTATTTTCTTGTTAATGTAAAAATACACAACCTCAAGGAAACACTGCATAATATGATACAAGAGAGTGAACAGCAATAAACCATGACTGGGTGTTGGCAGTGGTTGGTTTACCAACTTGCCTGGAGGCTCATCCTTGTAAAGAAATTTAAACAAATTACCCACATCCAGGCAAAGTTTTTGCTAAAACCATGCTTTGACACTTGCAAGAGTTTTGGGCTTGTTTTGATATGGAGAATACTATGGCAGTAGTACAAATGATCATAGGTTGGTACTTGGCTCAGCCCTAGGGCCTATATAACCTAGCCATAACAATTCCCTGGCTATTTCTTCCCACAATATTTACTTCCCTGGACCTCTGTCTATCAGGGTGACAGAATTTCTGATCTCCCATCCAATCAAGGCTCCTTTTGAAGAGGACCAAAGAGGGGCTCTGCTTGACATGAATGGGCAGTCTATTTCAGGGTCTGGGGAGTCTCTGGGTCAGGAAATTATCCCTCCAGCATGTTTTGTTCATTGTGATGACGAGGCTTAGATCCCTGGAGAGTGTTGCTCTGAGGGATTGTGATTTCTTCAAGTGTAGCATGTCCAACATCTCTGGGTTGGACATGGTCTTGTATGTTAAGCAGACATTGCCTTGGAGAAGACGCAACAGAGTATAGCTGGAGCTTTTTTTAGACGGTCAGCATAGGGCATCTGCTTTAGGCCCGTGATTCTTTTAGTGAGGTATTTCTGTGGCCTTTCCAGTTGTTGCAGATGTCTTGACAGATACATACCAAATGGGGTGTTGCATTCTATAATGGGTCTAATGAAGGATGAGTACAGTGGGACAATTACCTCTTTTTCTGGATGAAAAGCCCTTTGTGATGAGGTGTGCCACATAGATTTCCTGACTGTTGTGGCAATGTGGTTATCGAAGGGGAGCTCACTGTCGCCCTGTGTCCCCAAGTCTCTATCACACTGTTTAGTGTACTGCCACCTATGTGGTAATTCATGGGTACATGCTTTTTCCCCCAAAGGGGATAACTATACATTTCTTGGCATTGAGCTTGAGCCCATGGCTCTGGCAACAAGCATCTGTTTATGTAAGGCCATTTTGTAGATCAGATAATGTGGTTCCAGAATCAGCAAGCCAGCTGAAACTGTTGGACAAAATAGTGAAATTTGTTCTTGCAATGACATTTAAATCAAATAGCAGTAAATCCAGTCAAAGCAGGACATATTCAGGAAAATTATGATTCAAACTAATAGAATAATATTCTATCAAACTAAAAGCAGATCATTCTAATCAAATACTACTGAGATTAGACAGAAATGATCCTGCACTTCCCTTGTAACAACCCCCCCAAACTACCAGATGAATATTTTGAGTATGTACAAAGGAAACTTTTTATACTATCCTGTAAAAAAAGTTGTCATTAGAGTCCCTTCACACAATCCAGAAACAAAAAAAGGAGGAGACAATATGGGGGGGGGGGGCAGGACTAATCAGCATCTTTCTCTAATCATAGGATAATGGTTAGGCTACTGAAGAAAGAACATATAATTGCCCTGAAGAGTAGCAGTATGGCAGGGGCTGAAAGTGTTCATGAGCCATTCTGAAGTGTAGCCAATTGTCAGAACCACTGCCAAACACCACATTTGGCATACCTTGAAGCCAGGTGGGTTATGGACTAGAAATTCATAACCAGGATAGTAACTAAACTTATGTTTAAGATTCCAGTCAAAATTACAGTACTGCAAAAGTTTTGCAGATCTGAAGAGGGCTTGGCTGGACAATAGGATCCAGACTGCCATAAGTGGCTGAAAATACAGGGGGGGGGGGGGAAAGCCTTTCAAATAAGTTATATTTTAGGTGCATCACATTTGTTTACTGGCCAAGTTCAGCTGGCAAATATCTATCTCAAGAGATGTCCTGATGGATATAGAATTCCACATACTTTAAACTTCAAAGTTAGAAAAAATGTCAGCTAAGCACTGCTTAGAAATTCAATTTTGTATAGCAGTAGCCTTACTTGACCAGTCCAGACCAAATTTCCACACCTCCATGTCTGCTGACCATCAGTCAGCCCCATTGTCCCAGGTACAGTCATTCTTCAGACACTCAAGTCCAACCCAAGAGACACAAGACTGGGGGGGGGGGCATCATCCAGGCATTCACGGGGATGCTTGTGCCCTTGCTTACATCAGGCAATGTGAACAGTGAGACTGTCTAACTTTAGGTCCTATCCCCACCAATGGCAGTTGGCACAATTACCCATGTCACTGCAGGGTACTATGACCTCCTCATAAAGGTCAGCGTTTCCAAAATCCAGACAAGGAGGGATATCAACGATGTGGCCAAGCCTATGTCCCCCACTTAGTGGATGCAGCTTTATCACCTGCTTGCAACAGCTAGACCACCACTTTTTTTTAAAGTGAGGCAGCACTAGCCACCAGCTCCTAGCCTTCCCTGTCCAGCTCTCCCAGTATCCAGGATATTTAAACTTGGATCCTCTAGGTCAGATCAGGATTACAATCCTTCCACACAACAGAGCTGGGTAATTACTTTTAATGTCCTAGAGACAGAGCTGGGTAATTACTTTTAATGTCCTAGAGACAGACTGCAAGCAATACTAAGTAGAAATGGATACGAGAGTCCTTATTAATATTGATGAGTTAACCATGCAATGGGACCTAAACAGCAAATATGAATACAGGCATGAACCAGTACATTGGCAGAAGCACCACCAGGGGAAAAAAGCTCATTATTCCTCTACATGGACAGCTGAAAGGACCCTACAAAGTAATGTGCCCAGTTCTGTAAACCTCCGATAGAATATAGTGTCACTAAAAGGCATGGAAAACATGACTTCTATGTGTAGCTTAATATTTGCAGCATACAAACTACTAGAGCTCAATATGCAGAGTCTGGAGGAAAGAGAAGATTGAGAAAATATAACAGAATACAAGTATCTCAGAATAGTGCCCAAGTAGATGTAGTTTTCAAACATGGTACGAGTACACCAAAATGGAGCTAGAAACAAGGATGAGACTTCAGAAAAAAGTGTAAATGCAAGTTTGCTGACAGCTGATCACGGAGTCACTCATTTCTCAGCAGTCTACAATTTCCCCAGAATATCCTGATTTTTACCTCAATTTTTGCCCTATTCCACAAAATTTCTGGCAAACCATTGAGGATTGTTGTCACTAAATAAGGTGAGACTTTATATCATTCATAAAAAGGCATGCTAGTGCAAAACCTTTATTGTACCAACTTGTTAAGACCAATATGCAAAATCCATCCCTGATTTGGGGCCTTTGTCCCTCACCCCACCCATTTTGGCTTTCTCCAGCATTGCTGTGGCAAGTGTTTAAGAGGTACAAGGTCAATATAGGAGTTGGTGTGAATTTAATAGCACTGGCTGGAGGGAGATGCTGGACCTTCCAAAAGTAAGCATGGGGTAGAGTTGTTGTACTCAAATGTCCACATCTGCTAAATTCTGTTTGAGGGGGGTGACAGCTCAGGCTAAATTTACATGACATTTTAGATTCATGGCCACTAATGTAAATGCCAAGCCATAAAACACTGTTCTTACAATGTCAGTATTATTTAGGTGCCACCAGCACCCCCTTTCCACTCAGCTGGGAAATCACAGCCTGTGAGTAAAGGGAAAATGCCCCCACCCAACGGTTCCATGGCTTCAGAACTGGTACAGCCAGTGCAAGACTGTGGAATGTGACTAACCATTTTAATCTTGAGTGTCAAATAACCATTCTTCTCTTGGATAATTTATAGTTCAGTGCCCACAAAGGCAAGGATCCAATGCGGAAGTGGCAAAGACACAAACATATCCAAGAGGACATGAGTGCACATCCTAAGAATTTGCTTTTTACTTTATGTAACATAGCAAACAGTTGAACTTTTGATATAGTGGGATAACACCATGCAATTATACACATTGATACAGGAGAACGCATGAAGGATACACCACATTAGGTTTCTCTGAAGTGCTGCCAGTGCAGAAGTGGGAGTAGTTCAATAAGAATTTCAAAATTCAGTGAATGGTTGAGACATCAGTGCTTTTAGGAGGGCGACAGACTGACATAGGTAGGAAATGCAGACAATATATTTAGGTTTAAATAGTCAGGAGGGAAAGGACCAGGTAGGTGTGCAGCAATATTTATTCAGCATGAGCATAAAGGTATAATGGAATGAGTTTGATAATAAAAGTAGAAAATAAAAGCAAAATGAACAGGTCAGCATTCAGTATGAAGAGGAACTCTGGAGAGCTACAATAATGAATAGCCCTATAAAACAAAGAAAAAAAAGGAACACATCCGATTGTGATTTAGGGGAACCTCAGCACTACAGGCAATAGTTTTTTTTTTTTTTTTTTAATAGGGTAGTCCGCTATCTAACCCTTCTGATCAGCCACATTTGGAATTAATGGAAGGCAGACAAAGTACAGCAGGAGGAGAAAACATGAAACGGAGGGAAAGTAAGAGGTTAAGGAAATGTGAGAGAGAAGACATGTAAGCAAAAAAAAGTAAATATCTACAGAAAGTTGGCAAGGAGATATTGGAGGCATCTATTACAAAAATATATATTACTTCCATGCTGGAGAAGCTATCAAAGAAAACTTGGGGTAGGGGATGGTGGGTGTAGTCGTAAAGAGGTGCGCAAGAGAAATGTTCTCCCATTTCCCCGAGTATGACACTGGATATAGTCCCTTTTCAATGGCAACCTGGAAATGTCTGGTTAAGTGACTTGCTCAAGGTTACACATTAAGCAAATGAGGGCTGAGAGAATCAAACACTACTATAGGAACTGTAGGCCACAGCCTTAACCCTCTCTGGTAACTGCCAGATGAACAGTGGCACTAATACACTGTACTATAGGAACTGTAGGTCACAGCCTTAACCCTCTCTGGTAACTGCCGGATGAACAGTGGCACTACCTTAACCCTCTCTGGTAACTGCCGGATGAACAGTGGCACTAATACACTGTACTATAGGAACTGTAGGTCACAGCCTTAACCCTCTCTGGTAACTGCCGGATGAACAGTGGCACTAAAGTGATCAAAAATGCAAGCTTACATGCATGGAGTCAATATTCCCTTTTCTCCACGGTATGGAGATCTCAAGAGTTGGTACACACAAACAGGGTGCTTGCCTCCCTGCAAAAAGTGAAAGTATTAGACATTCACTGTACAGTGTTTTTGGTCCACTCCCCCATCATTTTGAGAGCACAAAAATAGTCTACTCTGAAGACTGGGCATATCTGTAAACCTTTTAGGTGTTGCTGATTAACTTTGTGACTAGAATCAGAAGCACTTTGAACCTGGCATTATCTGGATAGTGGCAATAATTCTGATGTTGTATCACAATGATCAATATTCTGCAAATAATATGGTATGGGATTCAAAGCTATAAAGGACATCAGAAAACAGTGGTTAGTTAAGAAATAATATTTCTTGCATGGTATATCACACACCCCACATGTGCATTACAATGATCACATGTATCTGGAAGTTGTGATATAGGCATGTACGTGGCTAAGAGATTTGAAGTCTGTGTTTTACACTCAAAGCAACAGCTGAGATTTAAAGTAAAAAGCATGAGAAAGGTGGAATCCACATTAGTGCCTTTAAGCAGGACATAAATGTCAGAATAATCAGGTCTACACAGATGCATATAAAATGGACTCAAAAGACAGCGGTGAATACAAGTAGACCCAGGCAACACAAAGGGACATTCCAGAGTACTTGTTAATTTTATATCGTACTTGTCAGTGGAAAAGTCCACATCTTGGGTGCTGCACAAAGCAAGCCCAAGTGACCAAATTATAAAAGGAATGGAGGGACGGGCTATTAGAAATGGAGAACGGTAATAAAACAGATGCCCAGTTTTAAAGGTTAGCATTATATTGAAGCAGTTTATACATATGCATTATTTGTTAAACTACGTGGCTTGTTGGTCTGGGGAGTGCGATTCTTGCTTTGTGTGAGAGAGGTCCTGGGTTTAAATCCTTGATAAGCTTAGAATTTGGGTGTGAGGTTGGCATAATGGTTAAGGTGCTTACCTTTTACACACAAGGTATAAGGTTTGATTCTCACATGGGGCAATTGGCTAGGCTTAAAGTGGCCCACAAGGGCAGCTAGCCTACTACTAATCTATGAACTAGTACTTGCAGAAACAATAAAAATAAAATAAAAAGAAATGCAACAGCATGGAGATGATTGTATAGCCCTGAAATGTACTACCAGATACAGTTGCAAAGTGCTCAGAGCTAGGATAGGAGTGGGGTCGAGGTGAGAGCAAAGCAACCACATAAAAGATTTAAACACTAGCAGAAACTACACACTATGAAGGGATTAGCTACAAATATTTACAGAAAGTCTCCAAAGACTACAAATCTACAGTCAGAATATTTGCTTATTTATACACACAACATTATATGAGTTTGGAGACTCACTGCAACAAAGCACTGCATGCACTACTAATTAGCTTTACTACAGCTAATGTTTTGAACCCAGACCAAAATAAACATCTTCAGATGATTTTTTGGATATTTGGTATACATTTTAGTATACCTTCAATTTCTGCAGCATCCTTACACACAAGTGGATTGTATTTAGATTCTAGCAGGCAAGGGTACACATTTTACTATACCTTCAGTTTCTGCAGCTGCATCCTTGCATGCAAGTGGATTGTATTTAGATTATTCTAGCAGGCAAGGGTGAAAAAGTTTGTGCCACCAGTGTGCTTTTAAAAGTAACTGCAAAATTGCATATGCACCCATTCTTGTATATCACACAAGTGGATTGTATTTAGATTCTAGTAGGCAAGGGTACACATTTTACCATACCTTCAATTTCTGCAGCATCCTTGCATGCAAGTGGATTGTATTTAGATTATTCTAGTAGGCAAGGGTGAAAAAGGTTTGTGCCACCAGTGTGCTTTTAAAAGTAACTGCAAAATTACATATGCACCCACTCTTGTATATTACATACATGCATGTACACTAGAATACAGAAAATAAACAAAAGAATTGCTTTGGCATGTAATAAAACATTTAATAAAAATACCTAGTGTGGAAAATTTACAAAAGGCTTTGTTTTTGAAAGAACATTTAATCATAAACATTAAAAGAGGGACTACCTATACGCAGATTATGCCAAATGATATCTGTAGTCTAGCCAGGTTATCCAGTGCCTTTAACTGGTTCAGATCTTTTATACCTACAGACCTCACCCTCCAGCTTCTTCATTGTAGCATATCACCCACACTCTTCTAGACAAGCATTTTAAGTTACTACTAACGTCTTTATATTAAGTGTACCCTTAATGTTCCCCAGTTATTAAATATAAAATTTTATTTTTAAATACTATACGAAGCAAACATAGTGGCCCTCTCAACTATGTTGCCCACCATTTTATACATTAATTTGTATAAAAACAGTTTCCATTTTTTTTTGTTACAACTAGACATGTCATGTCCAAACAAAACCACACTAACTCAACTGTACAGCATTTTAAATACACCCCCCAACTAGCATCTGTAAGGAGACACACAGCTATCCATATTTAAAAATATAATTCCTAAAAATGTTATAAAATACAACCTAATGTTTACAGGTTTACATCTCATTACCCTCCCCCCTAACTCCAAGTAAGAGTTTTCCAACTATAAAATGTGTTACAGTACAAGTTCATAATAAATTGGCAAAAGAAGGTGATAATGTACTTACCAATAAAATGGTATTTTTCACAGGCAAAGTAGAACAATAGACTTAAAAATATTTGTAGTAGTATTGTATACTTAGTTTAGAATTAAGCACAAACTAGTAAGTTTGTAGAGACCTTCCAGAAAGCTATCAAACTACTCAGATTCAAGTTATTATAGTCTCCTAGTAGTTAAGGTGTGAGCATTTTGATCAAGTTTTAAATGCTTAGCAGTTGTTACTGATCACAGCTTAGTAAAATATGTCCTGCCAACCAATGGTGGAGCAATTAAAAGTACTGTGTCTAAGGGGCGCTCCATTCAAATCTTTACTCCCAAGAAAAAACACCTGAAGAGACTTAACAAGTAGCAGCTTGTTAAGATGTTCTGTGTCAGCTAGGTTTGTTCTGAAAAGGTAAGTTTGGTTGAGTGGTAGTCAGTCTTCTTAACAGTACTTTATGTTGTTTTCCTGGAGATTCTGTAATATTAAGAGTGAAGCTGCTGTAATGGTCATGATGGATATCTTAGCTGGCAGACTGCATCCCCAGATAAGGGAAAATGAGAATAGATTGTTGTAGCTGTGGTCTACAGCATATATTTATTTGCTGCTTAAAACAAAATCGACTGCCTTCTTGCTACTTTCTAATATGATTTAGCAATTCTTTTGACCTCCCCCTTAAAATCAGATTTCTTATTTATAGTATATTCAGAATTTAATGCTATCATCACTGCACTCATATATAGCTTGCTTTCATACTTTACTAAACTTCTACCAGTGAACTCTGAAAAGCTGTCCTTTCTAGAAAAAGAAAGCAAACACCAACTGCTTCAAAAGTGGTGATGCATTCATTGAAGCAAATGTGCAGAGTAGTATTTTCAGAGGTATCCAAAATCAAGCTGAGGGACAGGTTAAAAGAATGATAAACCGTCTGTCTCTCTTCTGTAGAAGTACCTCTGAAAAACATGGTCCTTTTTCTTTTAACTGAAAAGTTAATTTCTGTAGTGCTAATAAGTTATCCAAAGCGGTAATAGAAAGAAGTAAGCTAGAACCCATCCAAAGTTGTCTTGCTGTTTCTTCATTCAAGTTCTCTACTGTATTCAAAAGAAGGATGAGAGAGGAAGAGGCTAAATTCAGTCTGTGGGTTGGTGGGTAAGGTGGTTTTGCAGGATCAGGAAGTGAAAGCATGTTGGTTGCAGAATGCATGCACTGCATTGGGCTTTGGGAGTCTGATGGCAGGATGGCCACATATATTTCCAGGAGAACTAAACTTATCTCATTTCAGGATTTAAATCCTACAAGCTTGAGCATTATTTCTGAACGGACATTAAGGCAGAAAGATCCTTGTCTTGGGCTGTGCATAGTATATCCTAGAGCATGCATTCTACGGAGTAAATCACAAACTAGGTTTGAAAACATTTATATTAACTTGTTAAATTTAGTACATCCTTAGATGGGAATGCATTTATATAAAGCATTTTGCTATGTGAACTTTCTCCCTGCATAACATAGCACACTCCTACTAGACTGGGTTGTCTACTGGCATGCTATCCACATGAAGTCAGAAAGCATTGCAGCAGGTATCTTCATTGATCATTTATTTCCACCTATATTAGGAAAACTTAATTCTTTTATCCTATAGAATTGGTTACCAGGATCATCTTATCCAAAATTATTCCTCTCTGAGTTTCATTTTATTTTACTTTTTTTGCATGGAGGTCCTTTTGTGTGAGCATGAGCTTCTTTGTAAAGTGACATTTACATATGCAGTACAGCATCTGAAATGTTCTTTTTGCTTGCATAACTACTTACTTTGTGTGAGTGGTTTATTACAACTGCAGGGAGTTTTAAAATTAGCTTTAGTTACTGGGTTCACTATAACCATTCTATTTTGGGTTCACACATATACACAGGTAAACTGCACAGGATAGTTCAAACTTCCAGTGCTAATATTGTAATATTCATTCTGTTAAAAACTGCTGTAGTGTATGTGTGGGTGTGTGACTTTTGAGCCTTAAAATCAAAAGACTGTAACTGCAAAATGGTTACACATGTGTACCTATGTATCTTGGGATTCTTACTGCCTCACATATGCTGATGGGGTCAGTACATTACACTTCTTTCCACTTGTAGAGTAAAATTAGGTCATAAGTTTTGTTGTAGCCAATAGCTGAAGATAAGAATGCTAACCTTGACTTGTTTGTTGTCTTCAGCCAAGTATGCACTCTATATGTTCTTGACTGACAGAAAACATAGCTAACTGAGCAGGTCCCATTTTCAGTGAAGGCAGGCTATGGAAAAACATTAGACACGCGCACTTGTATTGAATTAATTTATGTAGACTCATATTGTCCGCTACTACTGGTACCAAAATCAGCTTTTCCTCTTATTTAGACCTGTACTTTCATATGCAATGTTTACTTTTTTCAGTGGCTGTTATATTTTATACTTTTATTTTTTAATTTTTCGTAATACATTTCTGTTATTACTTCAGGCTGACGGGGTGCCTAGATCATTTAGACTATTAGTTGCACCAGCAGTGGTTATGCTTTTCATTAGTCAAGCTTTATTTCTTCTGAATAAAACACTGTAACTACTGCTACTGAGCTCTGTCTTTTTCTCCATGTTGGGATTTTAAGTATTTATGGTGTACAGTTACATTACTTCAGTTATTACAGCAATTTTTAGTTCATCACACATTGAATGCCATCTGGAGGGTGGGATAAATTTAATACAGCTTTTAAACCTAGTTAATCAGTAGGATTTGGATAAATTATTCTGCACACTGGTAAATTTTCTACACTTCTTCCTGGACATATTTATAGGTCAGCTACTACTGAAGTGAGTTATTAAGGTTTGTTGATCCCACTCCATGGAGCAAAAAAAATTGTAGGTCTGAGAGAATGTTTCTTAATGTTGTTTTTAGCTCATATGAGTGAAGAAACACTTGCCACTTTGGGAACTTTGCTTATATTAACATACCACTTATGTGTTATACCGAGAGAATTGCTTGGTGAGTCACTATTTTGCATTGGTTGTTTCTGTTGGCTCTGTCTGAGTTTGCCAGTGTTAACCTGATGTAAAACTGCATACCATGAGCTACCAGAGATTATATTGACCTGTTACTGCTCACTTTACATTTCCACATTATTTACTGTGTTTCTAATAACTCACTGCAGTCTGACTCTGAACATAGGGATGCCCTTTTACTTTTCTCTCGTTTTGCACTGTGTACCCCCCACAAGTCTTCTGCCCCCCTGGTATACTTCTACTTGTTCACTATTAGTTTTCCTGTGGGTCAAACCACTGCTAACTTTTCAGACTCAGCCCATAGCTCTGACCTTCTTCTGGGGTCTACCACCAGATGGGACAAGTTCTGGGCCTTTCTTTTGATGATTGGGGTTCTAGTCCAGACAAGCTGTGAGGAGTGAACTGCATCCCAACATCCAGTAAGCAGAGTACCTGGAGAGCAGTCACCACACTACAACTGAATCTAGAAACAAAGACATATGTGGTAAACTTAGTCCTAACCTCAGTGTGTATGTTTGTAGATGTCCACAGGGTTTATGTATAATATGCCTTTTTGATGCATTTCCTATACCAGTGCGTGTGATGCAGTCAGGTGGTTAAAATCATCTTGTAATCGAGCACCTCTGTGTAGTGGTTGCTCATCAGAATGTCTACCAGAAAGCTGCTGCCTCATCTACACACACAAATACCCCCCCCCAAGGGAGATCAGCAGCTTAATCCTTAAACCCCCCCCCCACCTTGTGCCAGCTCCAACAAGTACCTAGGATGCTGATGGAACTTGA